>NC_082620.1:8830159-9131409 GCF_030936135.1 Gavia stellata
CTATTGCAATTACAGGGGAATATAAATTTATAGCTCCCCTGAAATCACAGCACTCCTATTAAAGCAGCCCACTGGCTATGTGCTAAATTTGCCCAGACAGCGGCACGGCCGGACAATGAAGGCCTGTTGAGATCCTCCAGAATACGCCAGGTGCTGCTGAGTTTGCTTTTGGATGAAATGAAGTCCTTTTTCACTAGCTCTCCAGCTCATATCAGTTTCAAGAGAAAAAAAATATGAAAAAGGAGCAGAACAAGTGACAGCAGCCACAATAGGCTTTCTTTGAAGCCATTCTTCCTGGTATATATGCACTTGCTCACTAGATCTGCAAGTATTTGTCAAATAAATTCAATTAATTTTCTCAAGCAACCATTACTGCTTTTCATTGGAAACTCTCCTGCTGAGCTCACCTGTGACATTTTAAGTTCTTATCCCCCAGGGAGCCACTATAACCAGCAGGCAGCACGAGCTGTGCGAGTCCCAGGAGGGCTGCTGGCCACCCAGCCGCAGTGGAGGGGACATCCCAACCGCCTTCAGTCTGCGGGGCTGTTACTCCCAGCTGCGTGAGCTGAAGTGGATCACCAGCTCCAGGTGGAGTTTGCAGGGACAGAAGAAAAGCAGTTGAGAAAATGATGAAGTTAGGAGGTTTGGGCAGCAGGCTCAGGTGCTTGGAAAATCATTTCTGTGTCCTGTTTTGGAGCAGAGCAAAGCAGAAGATGTGTCATTAGGCATCCTGGCTGCAAGGAGACCATTCCTTCCTCTCCATCACTGAGACCTGTGGCTGCGCAAACCTGGGCTTTAAAGAGAGCCTCAAATCACACAACGAACATCAGAAAGCCCCAGCGGCAGTTAGCTTGGCTGAAGACAACAGTGCATAAAGCAACAACTTGGAAATAATTTTTGCCTGTCTTAAAGCTGCCTCTCTGCTGTGAGCGGCGATAGCAGCACAAATCTGTATGGGAGCCAGACATCTGGATTCAGACAGGCACAGCATCACCGAGCTGGTGCTTGTCATTTCTTTCTGAAGAGGATGCGGAGGAGCACAATCCGCACGCCTCCATTCCCGCTGGAGACTCCTCTTCTGCAGGTGAAACACTGGCAAGTGCTCATCTGAGGGACACTTATCCTCCGTCACCTCCCTGTCCCAGTCCTGACAGGAAAGAGGATCAAACCCATCTCAAAATGGGTGCACTCACCATGTGCGTGTCCTCGCATCTTTCTTCCAAGCCATTTACTTCTTAGAAGATTTTTGCCTCTCAGTTTCACATCTCCTTCCAAAACATCACGTCTCCCTTAAACTGACTTGAATGTAAATGATGCAAATGCATGAAGAAGGTAATTAGTCTCTGGAGGCTACGATTGGGATTTAAGCAATGAAATCATTTTAGATGGGTACAATTTCACCTAACTGAGAAAGGAAGAAATCCCCAAAGAGCACGCTGGTTTGGGGAGGGGTGGGAGTGCAGCCCAGCTATTGCTGCTGAAAGCTGCCACCCTTCTCTTGCAAGAACTGCCTTGGATTTAAACTGCCTCAAAGGCTTTGCTGCCCAAAGCAAGACAGGACGATGGGCTCAGGCTGTAGCTCAGCAGCTCCCGGTGACACATGCTGTTCACATCTCCATCTGCTCAGTCCCATACAAACACACCGCCCCTTGAAAGCGCCCAAATGCTCCTCTCCTGCACCCTGGTGTTTACCCCCCCCCCCCCCCCCCCCCCCGGGCTCTGTGTTCCCGCAATGCCCGACTGCCAAAACCTATTTCTGATCTTGGCCACATCTCGCCTCGGAGTCCTGAAAGTCATTTCCCAGCCTGGACCAGGAGCTGCAGCTGCAATCAACTGGCTGGGCTCATATGGTCCAAATCACCCTAACGGCACTTCAGAAATGCAAATAAAAGTGAGATTATGATATTTTACGTAAATAAGCAATGTGGCAATCCCAGACCGGCTTGGCCTGCCAGGGAAATTCGCTGGAGAGATATTAACATTGAAATATGTGAGCGTGTTTGCATGGAACATTTATTGTATAACTCTGGGCTCCAATAAAGGCTTGTATAAATTATTCATTTTGGAACCGAGATAAAATGCCAAAAACCTCACCCACCAAGGGACTGCTTTTATTACTACCAAAGATCTAGTCTTAGTTAGCAGCTAAGCTATAAGACAGCATGCAAGGTAATCACGAGTGGGAAACAAACAGGTACCTCCCTGATGACACACGCCCTACACTCAGGGCAGCTGCTGGTCATCCCTACGCCAGGCTGTTCTTGGACAATGCAGAAGCAGGTCCCAGCTTAACGAAGAGTGTAAGCTTCTGCCCACTGTGCTCATCGTAGGGAGCCTGGAAGGCAAGCAGATGTTTGCTGGAGGAAACCACAGCTCGTGCAGGAGCATGGCATGCTCGGAGCTGTGGGCGATGACAGCCACCTCGCTGCGAGCTTGGCTGCGGGACCCTCTGGGGCACGGCCTCCCGAGAGCAGCCACCACACGTGTGCCCACAGAGGAGAGTGGGCACCATGGGGATGCGGGCTGCTTTGGAGCAGAGTGGGCAGAGGAGCTTGACTGCTCTGCCGTGGCTGGGCACACGCAGCACAAGCATTTCCCTGTACCGATCCGCAAAAAAACCCGGGTGGCAGTTGCCATGGCAACTCCTCTTTTTAAACACTGCTGTTAAACAGTTGCATCAAACCCTCTGTGAGCATCATGAGCCCTCTGCAAGCATCATCTCGGGAGCATCATCGCAGGAGCCGCAGCCGTGGCGGGGGCACTGTCCTGACTGCTGTGTGGGCTTGTGCTGTTCCCTGCCTGGCTGGCCGCATCCCAGCGCTGTGTGACGAGGCGTTACAACAGGTTGCTGTGCTTTCTGGAACTGCAAAGCTAACTTTAAGGATCCAGTTACCAATTTGCAGTTCAAAATTACTTTTTTCCACCTCAAATGCCTGCAGCACCCACAGTCCCGAGGTGTAGCTGCAATTAGTCTTCCACACGCCCCCTCCTTCCTCCCACCTTACACCTCCCCCTCTCAAGTTTCCAGGAGGCAAAACAAGATGATGGATCACAGACAAGAATTTGGGGGCTGCTGGCTTTCCTCATTTGAATGGGGAGGATTGCAGGGACTCCCTTTTTGAGCTGCATGTAGCCTGCCCAGCCCCGGTTGCCCCTGCCCAGCCTCACCTCCAGCCTGCTCAGGTGGGCAGCGGGGTGCTCCTTCAGCCTCCACGCCAGCAGCACCCACACAGCCCCCATCTCCATCTCCATCTCCATCTCCATCTCCATCTCCATCTCCATCTCCATCTCCATCTCCATCTCCATCTCCATCTCCATCTCCATCTCCATCTCCATCCTCCTCCTGGGGCAAGCAGAGCTCTGGAGCCCTTCTTCCCACCTGCAGCTTTTTATAACCTTGCACCTGAGGTTAATTAGGCTGCTCTGGTACCTCCATTAACCCTCTCCTGCTCTGACCTTTGCACCCAGGGTGGGATGTAAAGGCTGCATGCTCAGCTGCCCAGGGACATGGGCCAGGTGGAGCAGTTGGGTATCTCACTTAGACCTCCGTGTGCTAGCCCTTCCCTTGCAATAGAGCACAACATCCCCTAGCCAGCGCACGGCGAGATGGTGAGGAAGTCAGAAGCCACGGGTGCCGATGCAGTCCTGGGACACCTGGCCCTGGCGGCACATGGCCCTCTGGGGAACAGATACGGGAACGGCAGCAGCCACGGTGCTTTGTTTCTGCATTAGCAGCCCAGCGCTTGCACAGTCAAAGGCATCCCGTACAACCGCAATAAGTTCTCTTCACCAACTGTAACTTTTTTATATCAGCAGCTGTCTCTGCCTCCAGCAGCGTTTTATGGATCATAAGATAGGCTAAGTGGAAGTTTTCCTTTTTTTTTTCTTTTTGGAAGCAGATCAAACAGCCCTAGTCAAACAGCTTCATGTGGTCTGGAGCAGAGATCTGTGTGACAGTCGCCTGGGCAGGAGGTGGCAAGGGGAGCTCTGCTGGGTTCCCCTACCATATTCCCCCCGGGAAAGGATGCACGTCCTGCAGCTCCTTGGGAAGCGGCACCGTGGCCCCGCACCACCCTCCCGTGACACTGCTTTTGGTATCATAGCAAGTGTGGAAGACAGGAGCTGCAGAAAGGCAACTATAACATGATGATCTTGTGCACCAGTCTGCTCTTGGCTTGTTTCAGCTGTAGGATGGGGAATAATTTCATTGCAGGGAATGCTAATAAGAGGTTTGTATGAGAGAGAGAAATAGAGAGAGGTGAAGCTACCTATCACAATAGTGAATAATGAAATTAGGAGGGTAATAATTACCAGTGCATGAGATTCCAAGCAGAACAGTTATCACAAGTGCTGTATCACTAACTGACTTGGGTCTCCGCAGATGTCTCCCACCCCTTGGTTTGTTATCACACTGCACAGCTCCAGGCAGCTCCGGTGCTCCACCATGGCTGCCAGCGGTGCCCTCCCGCCTGCTGCTGTCCCCGCACCTCCCGGGGACTGGAGCCAATACAGCTGGGGAAGGGCTGGAAGAGCATTTTCTTGCCCTGCTGCTGCTGCTCGGGGAAGAAGCCAAGTAATTTCTTTCCCTTATAACCCCACGTTTAGAAGCTGAAGACAAACTGCGTCTGCTGTTGGATCTCAGTGGTGTTAGACTCCCTGGCTGGGTTAGAAAATAAGCTCTGCAATGCTGCCTGCTCTAGCGCTTTTACAAGATTCCTAAAGGCGTGGGGAGCACCAGGGCGGCACGTACAGGTGATGTCCGGCTCCGTTATTGCCTGCCTCTGCTGACGGTGCTCGGACGAGCCGCCAGCACAGCCGCCCTGGGAACAGAGCCCCGTGTCTCTGTGGGAATGCAGCCTGGGCGTGAATACTTAAAACAAAAAGACATTCTGAATACGTCTGAAAAATGCATCTTAGGCTTCAAGGGCCAAATTGTGCCATCTCATTGTGTAACGAGAGATGATATAATTCCAGATTGTGGCATCTTTAGTGGGGATTTTATTTCTTAGCCTGCAGCGGTATGTCTTTGGGAGGGCTCCGTGTTTTGTTAGTGAGATGATCAAATGACTCTGAGGACCTGGAGACAGACAGCAATGTCAGCCTCTCTTCACGAAGTTTATATTTAAAGCCTGTGCATTGTGCTGGAATGCTAATTTGACATATTTCTGCGGGCTGCCTCTCCTCGGCGTCAGCCGGTGCTCGAGGCAAGCACAGAAGAGGCCAGCTTTCAGCTGCCCGCGGGGCTGGGGCTGCCTCTCGCCTCCCTGGGCACACGGGGGAGCGGAAAGTGGGATCAAGACCTGCCCATCCTGTGGGAGACAGGTGGGCATCCCTCCTGCCTCCGACACCGCGCGCTCTTGCAGGGGGCTGAACCGTGCCCCCCCAGCTCGTGGGGTGCATCCGTCTGGCTTCCAGGCGGGGGCGGGGGGGGGGCTTGTCACATCACTCAGCGCTGGGTGGGGGAGTTTGTTGTCACTTCCCAGCCGGATTGTGGCCAGCAAGTGCAGCTCGGAGGGGCCATGTGCCAGGCCCCCTCCCTCCCACCCCGGCTGCTGGAGAAGGGTCTCATCCTGCACAGGCACCTTCCCACACAGCATCGCGCGGCATGCCGAGGAGATTCAGCCCTGCAGAAATCCAAACAATGAGGAAAAGTGTCAATAAACATATATTTTTTACAGTCCATTATCTTACCCTTGCCAGCTTTTAGACTGTTATTGCACCAAGCCATTAAATCCCCTCCATGAGCGAAACATGCCATTTGTGTAATACAGTGTAATGGGACCATTAATGCTTTCCCTCCCCCCGCTGCAGAGCGTTTCCAGGAGAGGCATTAATATCCACATTCACAAAAACAATCCCTCAGTTCCAGGTTATTTGCACTTAATGCAATGATATTGCTAAAATCCCCCCTAAAATTAGCACAGATGATTTTAACAAAACCAGTAAAACATATTAATTAATAATCTCTATGATGAATGCTTGAATATAAATAGGTCATTTTATCTATCTAGAAGCTCTTTCAGGAGCAGAAGGGCCCATGATTTCTTGACGACGGTCATCAGAGGACATGAATAATTTGCAGCTTAGTGGCTAGATCAAGTCACAGCTGACTTGCCCTGAGAATGGAGGACACATTTGTTGCTGTAAGACTAGCAACGCGGTCTGTGTTCACTGGTATTTCCATTTACTGACCTTCCAGGGTCTATTTTTTAAAAAATAATTAAACGACATTTCCAGTTCAATAATGTTTTGCTCTATTAGTGGTAGAATCTCAGAAGCGGAATTAAAATAACGAAGTGAAACAGCGTGCACAGTCTCGTGAAACCAGCAGCCCCTCTCCAGGCTGCAGCCCCGTCTCTGGGCTCGCTGCTGCCTTTCTCCCTGCTGAGGCTGGCTCGTGGTGGTGGGGACAGTGCCTTTGCCGGGCTGCCAGCGGGGCAGAGCCCTTCCTTCTGTGCTGAGCAAACCACCGCCCTGCACGGTGTCTCTGCCAGCTCCAGCCCCCAGCTCCCTTCCAGCCTCTTTGCACAGTTTCCTTGTTCCTCAGCCTGTAGCTCAGCTCAGAGTGCACAACTGAGCCATTTTTGCTCTTTTACTGCTTCTTATGCAGTGGCTCAGGCTGCTGGCAGGGTTTGCCAGCAGAGGAGAGCGTGAGAAGCAGCGTGCTGGGATTATTAGCAACCGCCTTCTGAAAGCGTTGTTATTAGCAGGGTGACATGGGGACAGCCACCGCGGTGCTGCGGGCACAGAGCTGGGACGTGCCCCGGGGCCGCTGGGCGTGCAGCAAGGGGTGAGCACCATCCAGGGCCAAAAACAGCTTGGGGAAACCATGCTTTGAAAATGGCTGGCTCTGGAAGAAGCCGGAGTCCCTGTGCAGAGCATCGAGCTGGAAGCAAAGCAGAATGACCCAGACGACGTCCCTAACGCCGCTCAGTGCGAGGTGCAGCAGGACTGGCCGCCGGTGCCAGGCCCAGACATGCCAGCTCCGGCATGGTGACTGCAGTGCTAAGCTCACATTTGTAAATGTTTGGATACTGCTGAGATAGATATCGACAGCAGCAATTAATCCCTCGATTTATTTGCTGACCTGCTGCGTAAGTGGGGTCATATTCAATTCAGCTATCAAAATACACTGTTATTGTTGCAGGCAGCAACTTCACTTCATGCCTCATGCCAGCTTTTAGATTTTATTCTTCTAAATCCTGGCACTAAAAAGCATAACCCCAGGCAGCATTTGAGGCTCGAGCTTGGTCGAGATGGGAGAGCCGTTGAGAAGCTCTCGAAGGGAACGTGCATTCAGGACAGCCGGGGGTAATTACACTGCTTCCCTACCAGCCCTGTGCCCGCAGTGCGCCATGCACAAGCAAGAATCAGCATTACGTGGGCTTTACCCTCCTCCTCCTCCTCCACACAGACTCGACTCCTATTGAAGCAGCTTTGGGAAGGCGTCTGCAGCACGGGCATGCCTGCTGGTAGGCATGGCCCCCACCCCAGCGTGGGGGCTCTTGGCCTCACCCTCACAGATTTCCCTGCCTGCACACGCAGTCCAGGGAGAAAGGGAAATCTAACTCATGTGCGACCATAGCCGCCCGCTCGCCTGTGGATCTCGGTTTTATGAAGACCCATTGTGCAGATGAGGAGCTGGGACCAGAGCTGGCAACTCAGCTGTCCTGGTTAGCACTGGCTGCTCCTCCATCCACCCCGAAAAGCAGCCAGGGCTGCAGTGTGGGCTGGCGGGCGGATGCGGGCAGCACCGCCCCGCGTCTCTGCAGGAATCAGCATCCCCGTCCTCGCGAGAGGATTTGGACGCTTCACAGTGCCAGATGAGTACAGTGTCACCAAAGCCTTCACGCTGCTGAACCCCTTGGCACTGCACGGGCACGTGGCCAGAGAGGCTGCATGCTGGGGAGACTGGTGATGGAGGTACTCGCTGGCCGTGCTGCCCGCTCGGCCACTGCCCTCGAGGTGCCAAGCACGTCCCAGGAGCATGAAGTCCCCATGTGCAGCTGGTCCCAGCTCTTTTTTGGCTTTTCCTTCCAACACTGTCACTTACACTTTTTCTATTATGAATTGATTCCTAATCTCCTTTCAGAGAAAGATCAAACAAGCCCTTATGTCTTTGTTGGCTGCTTCCTTTACTTACTTTTAAGTCGTTACCCTGGTTTTGAAGTACGATTGAAAGGGAAGCAAGGATCCTGAGTGTGGGGTGCACAGCTGGGTGAAGCCGTTGTGGGTTGAAAGCACAAGACCCCATCTCCCCACAGCACCGTCACCCCCTGCCCCACGCGGGACCCTCCAGCCTGCTCACACTGTCTCCACTGCTGTAGGGGGAAATCAATGCCTGTAGCCTCAGCTCTTTGCGCTCGTGTTTTATTTCTTCCGAGCAAGACTCTGTCATTAGTGTTTCTCCACACTGAGCAGCCCAGGCAGAGAAATTAGGAACTTATAGCGCTGTGGTCCAGCATAACTCAGTTTTTGGTTTGTTCCAGTTCAGCCGCAGCACCGTTGTTGCAGATGAGTCCTTTGTGCATCGTCTGGACATTGTGCTACGTGTAAAACTACTCCCGCGGTGCTGGCTGCTGTGCCCAGCGTCCTGCCAAGCCCACGAGCGGACTGGCAGGAGGGAAGGAAGGGACTGCGCCCTCGGGTGCATCCTCCAGCTCGTGACCAATGCAGCCCTTTGCAGCCATCCTAAAGCCAGCCAGCGCGGCTGTGCCCACGGCCGTCTGCAGTTTGCAAAACCATCTGCCTCCCTACTCCATGGCAGCAAGTGCTTTATGGTAGATAACACCCATGTTTTAAACCTTTATCCCTTACCACATTGTTAAGGCCTGATTCTTAAACAGCAAAGCTGAAACACGCTGGAATTTATAGGATTTTTATGTACGTGCTGTCATCCTGAACAATTGACAAGAATTTGAGAAAGACGATGCCGCTTTTCTCCTGTGGCATCTTGAGGATGAGCTCAGAAAAAGAATTGTCTCACTAAAGACAATGCCCTTGATGCATAATAGCGGAGCCATCTCCGAACAATTGGGGGCTGATTTTTATTTTGGCTTTAACTCAGCTTTCTCAGTGCAGGTGTCCAATTTGTTCCTGCCCGTATAAATCCCACCGTTTAAATGACTCAGCTGTTGGCACAAATCAACCTGGGAGATATTTCCCTGGCCGGGTTTGTACCTCGTGAAGGCAGAAACATCATGCCTGTAAAACAGACGGCTGTGATATACTCATGGCCTGAAGGAGATTTACTGAAATAAATTGCACGTGAGGTTAAAACAATAGCAGATTCCTCCACTGTGTCTTTTGCCTGTGGACTCGGGCTGCCCGGGAGCTCCGGCGGAGAGCTGCCTGCCCAAACCCCTGCCACCTGTAAAGGTGCGGGCAGCGGCTGCTAATTTACTGCAGGGGCTGGCAGCGGGTTAAGTGCAATAATCTGAAACAGCATTTCTGTAACCTTACGACAAGGGTAATAAAACTGAATGAGATGCGCGTTGTTCCTTGGAATTTATCAAACTAAGATCGTCTTTCTCTTTCAGGAAAGGTCACGATACGCCTTATTTTATGGCGTACAAAAGAGCAAGGGCAACTACCCTGGTGCATGACTGAGTGTCTGTTTAGAAAACTTTTAGGTGAAAAGGTGTTGTTCATGGAGAGTTCATAGAAAGATGATGGAGAGCCAAGCCAGGGCCTCTCAGCCCCTGGCGAGACTGCTCCCATCCAGTTTTAGTTCAGCAGGACTTATGCATCCCACAGTTTTCCATGTGTACCAGGCAGGGATCCCTGCTCACCAGAGCAGAAGTGCAGAGCACCGGGGCTGCTCTTCCTTCCTGCTGACCTGTGCAGACTGGCGTTTCTTACAAAACGAGGTGAGGCAAGCCCAGTCTGCCCACCCTTGCAAGTCCTTCCTTTTCATAGGAAATATTTGTATTTGGGTGTTTGCGTGTTGTTGCTGCTCTCACCGAGGCTGCAAGCATCACCTTCCACCTGGCTGTGTGCCAACCATCACTTCAAGTTGGGAAGCTTGAAGAAACTTCAGAGAACCTAAAGGAAATAATCTTTCCCTTTTGCTGGAGCTTTCTCTGATGCTGTACGTCAGAGGCTTTATGGAGGACGCAGAGCCCTGCTCCTCCCGCACGTGCACACAGCCGCGCATCCCCCACGCCTGCTCCTTCCGCTGGGCGTTTGGAGGCAGCTTCAGGCAAAGTATTCGCAGAGGCTCACCCTGCTCTGAACAATGTTTACTGTAACCAGGCGCACCGCTATTTTTCTTTTCTCTAGCGCACCGCAGGCAATGTCCTGCCTTTTGCCTCCCGGCCCCGCTCTGCCATCGGCAGGGGCAGGGGTGACGTTGCAGGGGCTGGGAGGAGCTGGGAGGTACCGCCACCCTCAGCTGCCACCCTCGGCTGCCATGGGGAGCTCTGGCTGTTTGCAGCTTTGCAAAGGAAGGTTCAACAGGTAACACGTGGGTGCTCCCACCCCAGTGCTCCCCCAGCCGGGCTGAGGGTCCCGGGTCCCCTCGGACCCCCAAATTCCTGAGCTGCTGTTCCCCCCACTCCCACCCTCCAAGAGCTGCCGAAGCCCTGCATGCCGCAGGAGCTCTAGCAGGAACCGCAGCTGCCTCGAGCCTTGGGTTGTTGAGATTCAGAGGATTTCTCATTGTTTGAGGCTGAGAAGCAAAGTCCGTATTGTATAAAGTAATTAAATAAAGCCCTCAGTCTTCCCTCTGAAGTGGCTGGTACTGGCTGTTTCATTACGGTTTTTACTCTTTGGAATATGACCCGGACAACGCTTATACCATCATAAGGTTTCACTTCAAGTGTCTTGAAAGGAAATCAATTATTTTTAGAAATATAAATATTTTATGAAGCTGCTTCTTTTTCTAATGATGGAATAAAGAAAAATACACCCATTTTGCTCTTTAGCGATAGAAAGCAATGCAGCAATCCAATCTCAAAGCCTGCAGCACTTCACCTGAGTCACCTTCTCCAGGCATCTTAGGAAGGAGTCTGAAATACAATATTCTGTTAAATTATGCATATCGGAGCTGGCCATTCTGCTGTCAGAGCAGAGTGGTCAGGCTCGGGTCGAAGCCTGCTGTGCCCTGGTTCTGCTGGGGGAGAGGCAGCAGCTCCCTCCCGCCCGGCAACCCCGGTGCCCTGGGAGAGTGATGCTGTTGGCACGAGCAGCCGAAACGGCGATGGGGACCTTCTCGCTGGCAGGCGGTGATGGGCGTGCTGCAAGTGGGGAAGACGTGTCCCCTCGCGCCGGGGCACGGCCGGGCTGGTGGAGCTGTGCCCCTCGCAGCCCATGCCACGGCTGAGCTGCTGCTGGGAAGCCGGGAGGTCCCTGGTCCAGGCAGGCTTTCTGTCCCCTGGACAGCGTGAAGAGCAGCAGGGATGCGAGTGGCAGAGGTGGACAAAGGGCAGAACCGGGATACGATTCGAAGACGCCATCACAGCTACGTGAGTGCTTGAACTTCCCACCCACGGGGGACCCAGCACTCGGGTGGACTCTGGTTGGAGCGGGCACCCATCCCGGCTCCCTCCCTTAACCTGGGAACCCAGCACAGCTGGAAAATGCAGGCATTTAGATTTTTATATTATTATTGTCGGTATCAAATGAGTGAATTCCCAGCCGCTTTGGTTTGCTCTTACATAATTCAGACCAATCAGTGCACTTCCTAATGCAACATGCTCTTAACTTTGCTGAGCCCTAAGGCATCGAATTTATATTCTGTTCTGCTGCTGTGAAAATGAATGGTGTGACGGTGACAAGAGGAAGAAGGAGCTTTAAAGAGAGAGAAGAAGCCAAAGAGAAAGAAAGATAGTTGAAAGAAGCAGAAAGACAGGGAGAGGAGAAGATACAGAACAGCAAAGTGGTTTATAATGGAAGGACTGTAATTTATTTTGACATTAATCATGTATTATTCATTCGGAACAAAAATAAACCTTATTAACCAGGAAAAACAGATCTCCCATCTCCAGCCCACGTTGTGACGAGCGAGTCACGGTGGTGAGGATCCTGACAGCCGCCAGGCTGTCTCTGTGCCGCATCCTGCACCGCGCACACCGGTCCTCGCCCGGCGGAGCAGCACCCGCGGGCGCTGCGGGCAGGAGCAGCGTGATGCTCCTGCAGCAGCGCGAGGAATTACTGCTCTTAGTCACTAAGATGAAAGATGACTTTGGCTGTCAGGGAGGCCAGCTAATGCACTTGTATTGTTTTCAGCCCCAGCCGATGTCCCTCACTGCTGAGGCTCTCGACACCCTTTCCAGGCTATAAATAGCCGGGTGGCTCCGTCTGCTGCTCGGGCACTGTGGTGACGGGCCCAGCGGTAGCGGCACTCGGAAGCCTGCAGGAAAAGCAGACCATCCCTGTGAAGCCGCGGCTCGGCGGAAGGGCACAGCGACAGCCAGCGTGAAAACTGAGCCAGAGGCATTTCTGCCAGGAGGGCACGATGGTCCTGCCGCGAGGCTATTTTGGGTTCCCTGAAGGAGCACCACGCTGCCTGGGGTCAAGGCATGCAGCGCTGCCGAGGGAGAGGGACTAGCGAGGCTGAATCCAAAGTACCGCTGGAAACTCTGCCAGCCGCCCCCTCCCACACACAGCTCTCCCGCATCGAATCCTCCGCTCCCGCATGGAAAGGGCTCGGCAGCTTGGCCCTGCAGGCACTTCCCCCTGGTTTTGCCCGTTCTTCTTTTCCTGCGAGGCAGATAGGAACGGGCGGGAGAAGCTGAAACCACGGCTAATTCACTTTTAATGGCCCCTGCAAGCATCAGCTGTGGAAGGGCTGCGAGGAAGGGAAAGCCGGTACGGGGAGCAGGAAAACCCTGAGTTATCATTCACGATGATCCTAAAGCATGTTGTAACGCTGCTAATGCAGAGCATATTTTGATCGTGGAGGGCTTCATGTGCCGGGGAGCGGGGGCACGCCACCCGCACACTTCCAGCATCCCCGACTGGCGCAAATGCAGCTCGTCCACGCGAAAGCGGAGCTGCCTGTGGTTCCTCGGAGGTCTCTCCCTTCCCCACCGCAGTGCGACCAGTTGCTAACGATTGTCTCTGCTTTCTTACTGTACTTGCGCATAACACAGAAAATGTAGCGCATCAGCTCCTGCCGTCAAACCAACCCTCCCTGGCTCCTGGCAAGATTTAGGGAGGATTTTAAAGCATTATTACTGACTTACGAGGCTTTAAATAATATCAGACTCTGCATATCTTTCAAATCTACTTTCTTTTAATATCCCTGATCAGATTTTAAGGTCTAAGTCTGGAGATTTACGGGGTTGTCCTCTCCGTAATTCAGACATGTGTGGCTTGCGATTTCAACATTTTTGTTCCCAGTTTTTGAAGCAAGTTTTGCTTCCCGCTTTGGGACTTCTATTTTAACATGAAAAGCAAACACATTTTCAGCAGGGCTTCCTTCTTGTTGGTGTAAGAAGAGTCCTGGAGCGGGAGTTGTGTGCCACAGCGATGCTCTCCCTGAACACTTGCAGAGCCCCGTCCCAGCCCTGCGCGCAGCTCCTCTCCCGACGCTGCAGCGGTGCAACGTGCTGCTGTGTTTTGTATTCGCCCCTTGTCTCCGTACGCTTCGGATCGCTGGCTGACAAGTTTATTTACTTGTTAAGGCACAGAACAAATTACAAAGGGGCTCCCTGAGACCCCTTAGGCAGGAACAAGAGCGACCAGTGCACATGGTGAGTGAGCAACGCTGATGGAGTCGTGGTTGAAGCAGGCAGTAAGCACTAGGACAGCATGCTTTGGGAAGCAACAAATTATAAATTGAGGTATTCAATCTCTAGAAAGCTCACACATTTAATTATCTAGCCAGACCTTCAGGGAAAAGAATTAGAACAATAATTATCAATTTGTTCTTTGTATCCAAGGGCAAATTTAGCATTTAGAGGACAGAGTTGTTGCTGGCTTCTTTTTTCCCCTGCTCTTTCTAATCCTGATTAGCAAAATGTACTTTAGTCTTTGAAATGAATGATTCCTCCTCTCTGGCCAGCGGAGCTGCTTCCTTGGAAAGCGTCCTGGGTGCTGGGCATTTGTTAGGGGCAGTGCTGAGGTCGGAGCTGGGTTGGAAACACACGGTTTTGCCAGAGGGAAAGGCAGGGGAGATTTTGGCTGCTTGGCTGTTCCCGCTGTTGCTTCCTCCGCCGCTGTTCAAAGGGCGGCTGCATCTCGGAAGCCTTGGGCAATACTCCTGCTTTCTCCCGGCGAGCAGGCGAGGCTGCCCAGGGAAAGACACCCGGGGTCTGCCCCCACATTCCCCCTCCCGCATCTGGAAAAGCAGCTTTGCCTGGAGCCTGCTGTCCCCTAAGGCTTTCCAGCAATGCATCGTGCTCTCCGTGGGGTTTTTTAATGACTGAAGGGTGTAGGGTGCCGCTTGCCGAAGGAGATGACGAGCCATCAGACCCCCACCCACCCACGCCTGCCTGCACCCGCGACGCAGGGCTGCCGTCGCCATGCAGAGCGTGCACGCCTTGCTGCCGTGCCGTGCTCGCTGGCCTTATAAACCACCTTTCTGCGATGGGGTTTCCATTGCTCAGTGTATTCCCTGCGCGTTGTCTCATTATTGAGTCCATTTCCTGTTAACAGCCCCCTGTCATAAACCACATTGACAATAATGAGGCGTTTTATGTTGATTGTTGATCTATGGGAATTTCCAGAAATGGCATTCTTTATTTATTCAGCAGCCTAATGGTAATTCAATATTGTAGCTATGCAAATTAAGGGTCTTTTTTTTTTTTTTCTTCTGGGCTGGAAGCTGGGCAAGACATGATTTTCAAAAGCAGAATTGCTTCTGAGCAGAGAAATGAGAGGAGTTGTGTGGAAAGGGTTGTCAGGCCAGTGGTTTCCCTCTCCATTTGACTCTCTCCCGCTGGCAGCTCAGAGCTTGCCCAGCTCGTCCTCCCAGGCAGAGGAAGGCTGCTCATCCTCCTCTTCGCGACACACATGGAGCAGTTTTCCCTCTCACCGGCTGTGGCACTGCCTCTCATCACATCATTATTGTTCACTCTGGGTTTGGTTTTTAAATGGCATAAAGCATTTAGGAAAAACCCCTCCCGACCTGGACCTTCAGGGAGGTTGGGGACCTCATGGTTCCTGAACAAATGGGACCCCTGCCAGGTCTGCCTGTGGGATGGGCAGGAAAGGTGGTGAAACTCTGCACACCACCGAGGTCACAAGGCTTCCTGGGCGCCGGGCTGGGCGATGCTGGAAGCATCCCCCCTATTTTGCTCAGTTGCAAGAAAAGGCTCCTCCTGCCAGGGTGGTCCTGACCCCAGCCCCCTGACGAAGGGGCGAGGGCTGCAAACCAAGGACCCCAGCCTGCAGTCCTTGATGCCTTGCAGTTATCTGCTCCTGATAGGCTTTAATTTATAGATAATGGACATTTTTTTACAGTTATTATTTGAATACATCAGTTTCCACTTGACCTGTCTGAACAACTTCTGGATGGATATTCAATCTCTTTCATAAACGGAGCTTATCCTTCAGCTCAGGGAGAAAATGAAACATTAACAAGAAATATAAAATGCGATCCGGCCTCTTCACAAGCAGAATAATTCGCAGTCAGGGCTGGGTGTACGAGCCTCCCAGGAGGAGCACGGCGGGGAGCCGCTCTGCCCGGCACGAGGGCCCGCGGGGACACACGTCCCACCCGGGCTGGCCCCGCTGCCGCTGCTCGGGTGGGCGAAGACAACATCGCCCAGCCCGTCCCCTCCTGCCTCGGGCCGGTGGCAAGAGCAGAGTTGCGTGCATGCAAACACACGCTCTGCTGCACGTGCTGAACCCAAAAGAGCTTTCATTGCTTATTTCTTTCTTTTGGGCCATTTTTAAAAGTATGGAAAGGATCAAGATGCCGAAGCTGGCATGCAAAGACTCCTGGAATGAGCTACATTATTAAAAATGCTCAATTTAATTCAGATTGATAACTGCATTAAAGTAGCGGGTTTTCCCTTCTGTAATTGAGTTACACCTACAGCATTGAAGTCAAAATGATTTTAATCACCGCCAGTGTTAGGTGATGTATGCTAAATTCCTGGTGTCAATGCAAGTGCTTAGAAACATCAATTAGAGATGCCACTTTCCGCTCCCTCCTCTCATTGCCGTCAAACGCTGTGCGCTGGGGGAGAGCTCTGGCTTGCCGGCGGCTCACGACCTGCTCACTCTGTGCTCCACAAGCTCCTGCCACAGGTCCTCATTGCCCTCAACTGCTCCTCGCTGCCCTCGCCTCTGGGAGCATCCCCTGCCACTGCTAGCCCTTTCTCACCTGCCCGTTTCTAGGGTGTGGATTTGCAGGTGCCTTTCACGACAGCGTGGCCTCCTTTTTGCCTCCACCATGGGTATTTGGTGCCTGGATATGCAACGTGGACGCACACAAACAGACAGCATCCCCCAGCCAGTGAAAAAAGCCAGACTCTCTTTCATTCTGACATCAGATAACCTTGATAAATTCTCTTATTAAATTTAATATCTTTGATCAATCACAGTATAACTTGAGGATATGAATTATTAAAATGCAGCATTTCTTTGTAGGGTTTATGGTTATTGTGCTACCTAAATTAAAAATGTAGGTGCTGTTATTTAAAAGAAAATATATTCCCACTGTCCCTAAAGCCATGTATCGCATTTGAGCTCCAGCCAGAGATCTCCAATAAGCAGAAATCACATCGCTCTCCTTGCACACACTAATTACACAGCCCCCTGTTTTCCTACACCATGAATTATGGACGTGAGGTGAGGCGTGGGTCCTCACTACGTGGCATGGCTGAGCGCGTCACCTCGCCCTTGACAGTGTGATTTCTGTGCCAGGGCATCGTGCCCTCAGGACGGGTGGAAGCGTGGACACGGCTGGTTTCAGGCTGTCGGCTTACGGTGAGCGAGCGGCTGGGTGGGCGGGCAGCGAGCAGACATGGCATTACATTGGCTCATCAGCTGCTCAGACAGCTTTCAGGAGCGATGGGTTTCACAGTGGTGAAATCAGCTTAAGTTGTTTTGAGCCTTCAAGGTTTTAACTACCCCAGAGAAAAATACACAGCTCAGAGCTGAGGGCATTGCCACTTCTGTTGCTCCGCTCATGCCCAAGCTCAGGGGCGCCTGAGACACGTCCTGCATGAGATCGCCTGCTTCTGGCCTGCTGACCAGGATGCTCCATAAATGATAAAGCATTAATGCTTGAACGACCTTTCTTTCGGGGAGTGCTGAGCACTGGTGAGGTCTGTGTGTGCCAGAGGAAGGACGGGAAAAGCTGCTCGTAGTCAAAGAGCCTCAGCTCCACTACCCCTATCGCACATTACAACCTGCACGAAAGCCATCACCTGCCAAGAACGGAGTGCCATTTTTCAAAGCTGGTCTCTGTTTGCTGAATACTCCACTCCTTCGCCTGGTGCTCTCGTTGCATGGTCGGACAAGGTGTCATTACAGTGATTGAAACTAAACTCAATTTCCTGGAGGGCTTGTCTTCGCTCCGTGCTGCTGTAATGCACATACTTCCATTTCCCAGTTAAGTGCCTCGGTCTTTTCTTCGCTATTATTCTAATTTGATAACATTATATATTTTTTAAGCTTAATTGTACAAAATGTAATGAAATCAGTGAAGATGTCAGCACCTGCAGTGCAAACGGGGCAGTGAGCGTGGAGGGATGCAGGTGGGATTCGGGTACGAAGGTGCTGTGTTGCACTGCTCCTGGCGGTCTCCGATTCAGCAGCTGCCCGGCTCCGGTGCTCCCGGTGTGCCGCAGGTCCGGGACAGTGCAGGAAGGCTGTGCCGGTCTCCTGGCTGTTGCAAGAGAACGGCAGGCAGCTCTTCTGTTGCTGTTTTGTTCTCCAAATTCCCTGTCCCGTTAACAGGGAGACATCCATGGACAGCCTCCCACACCAGTTTACCCGGGGTCTCGGAGTCAGCAGAAATAGCTGTGGCTGAATCCAGCCCTGAGTTGTTACGGCAGGGAAGGGGCAAGAAGAGAGGTGGCTGAGGCGCCCAGGCTGCCGTCCTTCCCGGTATTCTTGCTGTGCGCCTGATCCTCGCTGCTGCTGCTGCTGCCCCGGAGGAGGGGACCCGCAACCCCCCTGCTCCCCGTGGGTCACGCTCTTGCTCGCCCCTTCCACACCTGCCTGACATTTTTACGAATCACTTATCACTTCCTTAGTTTTCTCACAACCCTCTTGGTTTCCTTCTTGAATTGTTTTTCTCCAAACCCTTCAAGACACCATCAGTAAAAAGTGACACTGGGGAATTATTATTAGATGCTTTTTCAGTTCTAGGAGCCTTGGGCTTTTTTGGGACACAATTAAGGCACAATTCTCCTGTGTTGAAAGGCAAACCATTTTGAAACCCCTGCGTATTTCCTATGCAACACATATTTCCTACGCTGCACATGCTAAATAGCAAAAGGCTGAAGCCGGGTTTGCGGGCTGGGGAGAATCTCCATTTTTCATCTGCTGTGGTAGAGGGTGTTTTACAACGCCGCAGGTATACAGGGAGCACAGAGTGGGGCATTCAGGCTGGGAGCCCCCGGGAGAGGCACCTCACCCAGGGACATCAGCGTGCACTGGGGGGTCCCGGGGAGGGTCCCCAGACAGCGCTGGGTGCTGCCCAAGTCCTGGGGGAAGCACTGGCTCCCGGCAGCTGGCACCCACCGCGGTGGACGTGGAGCTTGTAGGCACTGGTGGCTGGTTTCGGCTTCGGCGGCAAGGTGACAGCATCCCGTGGGGCTTCCTGACATTGCCAGGGGCAGCAGCAGGGCTGTCAGGATCATGACTTACAAGCTTAACAGCTGAACGTACGCAGACACCTTCAGGGCAGAGAGAGCAATTCCTCCACCCTGGAGACCTCAAAATGAGGTTTAATCTTTTCCAGGCTTATTTCAGTGTTTAGAACACCAGAACAAAAAGTTTTGGCATTTTCTTTGTGTGAAAAGACATAGAGCAACTTAGATTTTAGGGTCAGTGAGCAAAGGAATGTCCAGGATCTGATGTGAGCTGCATGCAGGTGACTTTGGTGGGGCGAACGCCAGCCCAGGGGCTCGTGCTTTACCTGCAGCTGCGTTGAGCAAGTGACATCGGCCACCGGCGGTGAACTCCCTGGCTGTGGCACCGGTGCTCTGCAGCACCTCGCTAGCAGTGCTGGGAGCTGCTCAGGCTCCGAGCCCATGGGGGAGAGCAGGAGATGGGGACCTGGCAGGCGGCGAGAGCCAGCGTGCCCCGGCAGCTCAGCTCTGCCAGCGTCCGCCCGGCTGTGCTGACACCTGCACAGCCACACTGGAAGAAACAACATCTGAATTCAGGGAGCTTGTGAAGATACAGCTTCTTAGACTTAGAAGCTGGCAGCTTTACGTACTGTTTTCCCCTAGATTGCAGGGAAAGACAATTAGAAGGGATAAAATCAAATGTTTTTAAAAAGAATGTGTTATTTGGCGCATGTGGCACTGCCTTGTCAGAATGAGCTGAGAGGGAGCAGCGGAGTTCGAGGTGGATTATATGTTTAGAGGGATAAAGAGCAAATCCAAAGCTACAGTTCTGCACGAGGGAAAACCTGCAAGGGTATCAGTATGTGAGGGAAGAAGCTGAGGTGCAGGTGAGAAATCATAATTACCTGCTGCCGCCTTCCCTGAAACTTTGTCTGCAGCATCAGTTACGGGTTATTTTGGGAGAGAAGGCACTGAATATGATGGGCACACTCCCGCCTTGGCTACCCTGTGGAGAGGCTTGTCAGGCAGATCTCAGGGTGGGAGATCTGTTCCCAGCATCTTTTCAGCTCAGGAAACGTTGGCGGTGGCATAAGAAATAACAATCAGCCCAGCTGCCAGAGCAAAGGAATGCAGTGAGCCTTCGTATTTCAGGCTACTTAATCAAAGTGAACTTCTACATTTCTCACCCATCATGAATTTTCTCTGTATCCTTAAAACCAGCTTTAAACTGCCAGGCTGCAGATATTTTCCTCCCACTGCTTCCTCTGTGTTGGTTCTTTCCATCACAGCCTGTCAGTCCTCCTGCTCGCGGCTCTTCGGCAGTGATGTACGAGCGTGCCTCCGGAGGACCTCTGGCTGGAGACAGAGCTGCCGTGATGGATGGGCTCGGCGCGGGTTTTCCTGTAGCACCGGGCTTGCTGGAACTCTGCAGGACGCTGGAGCCGTGCGGGAAGCTGCCCTTCCAAAGGCGCGTTTTGGTTAGGGCTAGCAGGGCGTCCAGCTGTGCGACACAGCTGCCGAGGGCAGGGCTGATGCTCGCGGGTGGCAGCAGCCACCAGCAGCAGCTCCTCCCTGGAGCTGTGACAGCTCCTTTCCTCCTCCTGTGCAACCTCACAGCTGTAATGCTGGGGCTAAAAGGTGAAGGTAGCCATGGCCGCAGCCAACATCACCCCTCCGGTGCACCCGGCTGGCATTCGGTGGTCCCAGCCTGCCCGGCGGGGCCCGATGCTGGGACAGCGGGAGGGGGCTGGGGCAGGGTGGCAGTGCCCAGGTCCTCGCGGAGGTCTGCCATGCGCTCCCTGGATAACTTCGGGCAGATAACCAAACCTCCCGAAAGCCGGGGGTCATCCCCCATTAGGTGGGGGGGGGAAGGGCAGCCATGCAGCCAGCCCCCAGGAAATATTACTGTTATATTGACTCCTCCGTTCCTTTGGCACCTGAAATTAATTTTGTATTTGTTTGTACCGTGATGGGTTTTAACCTATAGTCACAGCAAGCTTTTGCCAACCCCAGGCAGTTTAATAGCTAAAGCGTTTGATTAAAAAATTTAATAGCCCCCGAATGATGGAACAGCTTCTGTCCACAATATATTAAGCTTCTGGCATTCAGATTTATATGCAGTGTAAACTTCCTTTATATGAAAACATTTGTTTCCTTTCCTACATCCACAGCGGAGCAGACTCTTCTCTTACTTCATTTCCAGCCACTGTTTTAATTGCACACGTTTTTGAAGCTGCCACATATGGGGAGGCAGGTTCCAGCTGCAGCAGCTGCAGTTATTCGAAGGAGCAGAAAGCAACGCTGGCGCCGGCAGTCGCGGGCAGTGCGGTTAGTGGCTGTGTGGCACACGGGCTCCAAACGTGGGGCAGAAAGGGCTCTGCGGTACAGCGGGGTTTTCCAAGGGACCCCAAAGTGAGCGGCTTTCCAGGGGAAAAGCTACCGGGGAGTCTTGTGCTGTCATTAATTTCTCGTTGCGGCCAGTCCAGCTCCCATGTCCAGGCTCAGCTGAGGGATGCGACCGGTCACCTCTCTGCCATCCCATTGAGTTACACGTCCGTACCCCTCTCTCAGGAGCACTTTGTGGGAACCTAAATAAACTCTTGCCACCGGCAGACCCCATAAGTCTTCATTACCATTTGCCTCAAGCGACCTGCCCAACATTACTCCTCTCCCCGAGAGTTCCCAAAGTGGCCATAACTCTTGTCCAGGTCAAAGAGTTAATCATATTCTGTAGCGGGTGGATACATTCAGTTTATATTTTATTCCGCAGCCTCATGTTTTTAGGCAAACTTTGTTGCTTTGTTCCGGAGGAACAGCTTGGACTGGCAACCAACGCCAAGAGCTGGGGCCATCTCTCAGAGGAAGATGTGAAACCTGGCCAGGCTCAGTGAAGGGCCAAGGGATGGACCAAAGAGCAAGAGGGAGGGGGACAATTTAAGGCATTGACTCACGCTCCTCGTCCAAGGAAGGACATTTTCGGCAGCCGGCACCTCTCAGCATCGAGCCCTCAGCCAGGAGGGCACCAGCAGACTTATTCTCTGCTCATCTTCTGGAGAAACTGGCATTTAATTTCGCATCGCTCCTAATCCTCTTACTCCTGTGGACTTTACAAGGGTGGATTTTCAGTTGTTTCTAGCTATATCATAATGTCAGGCAGAAATGTGGGCTTTTGGCTCTGTTGTAGGTCTTAATAGAGATTTTTGTCACCCTGGAGAAGCTGGGGAGGAAGGAAAAGTCCAGCCCAGTGGGGCTGGGAGAGACAGCTGGAGGCAGCGGCTGGCTCGGGGGGAGCGTGAGGCCCCCGGCTTGGGACAAGGCAGAGGACTATAAATACCAAGTCCATGTTCATGCTCTACAGTAAAAGGAAATTGCCGATTATCTTCGGCGACATTTTATTAGTGAAGAACAGTTTGTTCTTATACTCTTCTGACTGTCTGCCTTTTTTTAGATGAGAAACTATATGAAATATGCTGTAAAATACCTAATGTGCCTTTTTGGGATAATAATTCATAGTCTGTGTTCATAAATCCACATTTTGCTAAAAAAGGGGAAAGAAAGAAGCAGGAGATCTTGGGTAATTTATAACACTTGCTCTGTGCTATTACTCCCCAGCTGTCCTGATGCTGTTGCTTGGGGATTTGGATCCTGCGCGGAGACAGCCGTCGGTTCGCAGTCCTTCATTTCGGTTGTTCAGGCTACATGAGGTTTTTCAAAGCTGAAGAACAATTTGGAAAACATATAAGCCCACTTCTGAGAGCTGGGGGTAGGTATCATATGCTGGGAATGGAACTGCATTTATACCCGTTTTGATATCCTGGCCAATTAAGGATTACCAACAGAACTGGGAAATTTGCATTAAAATGTTGTTTCCATCATGAAAAATAGGAGCTTCCTACCTATACTCTACCTGGAGGACAATCTCATTTCATTTATAGTAGAGTTTGTCACTGTGCGTATGACTTAAAGCATTAGTCACTCAATGGTCGAAAATGCATTTTTTTCTCCTAAGAAGATTTTGCTGCGTGCTGAGGATCAGTCGTAGGTAATGTTTGTAACTCGGGATCCGCAAAAAAGACTTTGTTCACAGGTGACCTTTCTCGGTTAATAGCTATTTCACCTGGGACCGCAAAAAATGTAACTAGAGAATAGCTGTTGTACGAGTCCTATACGCAAAGGCATTAAAAGAGAAGAGCCGCTGCAAGGGGCTGATGGCCGCGGCAACGCACCACGGTCCTCAAGGAGTGCTGCGTGCCCCGAAAACAGTCTCCAGCTCCTAGTGTCACTGAGGTTTATATAACACAGTGATTTAAGATCTCCCTTTCTGGGTTACGAAGGTACAATCTCAGGGCAAAGCCGGCCTCATCTCCAGGCCCTGCAAAGGCTCTTCCTTTCCCAAGGCAAACAGTGGGACAGCTTCCTCTCTTTGCTTTCTCCCCTGCTTGCAAACGTGAATTATTATCCCCGCAATGATATTCTTAAGGTTAAGAACAGATATACATAAGAACATTGTGGAAAATTTGTGCACTTCGGAGTCGACAGAACAGCACAATATTTAAAGCTGTCTTAACAGTAGCATTTTTCATTTCGTCAGCACCAAGTGCACTGGTCAAGCTGTTATTTTAAGACAAGCTTCTGTGCGAAATCTGAGGAGTCTCCGCTTAAGGCCATGCGACAAAGGCTGCGCCCGTGCAACATAGCAGCATCACTTGGTGCTCGCTCCGAAGGGCCTGGGGATGCTCCTGTTCCTGGGGTACCCCTGAGCAGGCAAAACGGGCAGCAGCAAAGCTGTGCCATCCCAACTGGCAGACGTCCCTCCAAATAAAGCTGTAATAAACCCGAATTAGGATTTATTGTGCCAGGCAGACATTTCTTCAATACCTTGAGTCAATGACCTCAACGCTGGTTTTGAACTATTGTTCAATTTGCACTCATTGCAATCTGAAACTCAGCACCATGATTAATCATTGGCCTGGAACATTGCAGGGCTGCACAAACGGGGATATGGAGATTAATTAGCAAAGGGTGTTTGAGTGTACAGTTCAGCATCTCAAGTAATCAGAGCTGCTGCATCCCAAATTCTGCCAGCGCGTCCCTGACCTGCCAGAGAAGTGCTCCTTTTCTTCTTCGGGTTGTTCTGCACCAGGACTGAGCCAGAGGAAGGATGGGATTCAGTTCCTGGGGAGGGAGGACCTTCATGTCTAATAAAGCTTCAGGCGACCGCTGCACCTTGTGAGTGACACCGGGGAGTCCCTGTCACAGGGGCTTTTCATCTCAGTCTTCGTTAACTGAGCTACCTACCAAACCTGCTCCTACCCCATACCTGAAAGCATTTCAGCTGTGGCTCACAGGTGTCCTTTGTTCTGGCTAGTACACTTGTTGAACGAGGAGATGTGTAGCATTAGCATTAATTGCAGCTTCCCTTGTGTGTGGGCTTCTGAATCTGCTAGTCTTCGTCAGAAAGAAAAACCACAAGAAGTGGGGAATGACACCTCTAAATGCGTCAGCGTGGCGATGTACCTGTCAGAGCTTTCAGGGAGCTGTTTTCTCCGAGCAATTAACTCAAATGATGAATTGATAGGTGGTGATTCTTTAAAAAGAGTTATTTTAATATATTTGTCATTTCGATTTGCACTTGGAAGTTTGGAAGTTCCTCCCGATTTCTTCTGCCTGCGAACGAATCTCCCTCGTGTCGCCTGAGCCGCGGTGTTGCCTGCTGCTCCTCACCATGCAGGTGCTACTCCCCTGCTTGAGTCCTTTCTTTGAAGAGCGGCTCGAGCAGACACGTACTTTCCTCCCTCTCGACGGAAAGCTGGGTATTTTGGATGGCTGGAGTGAGGAGGAGTGAAATGTAAACTCCTCAATGGTTGGAGTGGATATAGAGAGGCGGCGTTCGGGGCTGCTTCCCACTATAACCAAGTGTAAAGCGTCTTTTCATTCCTTGATAAGCTCACGGATCGTACCAAATGAAGCCTGTGCGTGGCGGTGGCCAGCGCTGCGGAAGCCGTCCCTGCCGGGCAGGCAGAGCTGGACCACGGGACCGCGTTTCCACGCCGCAGTGCCACGGTTCTACGCCGCGGTGCCGGGCAGGGCGCTGTGCTGCCCCAGCGCCACCTCCCCCGAGCCCCCGCAGAGAGGCAGTAGCCGGTCGGTGGAGTCACCCTGCAGATGCCGGGAGCCGGGGACAAGGACATCCCGGGACATCGGCAGCGGGGCTCCTCGTAATGAATGTTAGCTCCCACTCAGTTTTTATTAACCAGATACTTCATGTGCCGGCGCAGCCGAGCAGGCGGTAAAAAAATCAATAGGTGAGGGCTGGAGTTATGGGAAGCAGTCCGGCAGCTGGAGTTGCTTCCTGCCACCTTCCTCAGCTGCTGCGGGAGCTTTGTGCAAACAGACTGTGGATCTTCCTGGCAGAAGCCCTGATTCATGAAAAGTATTGATTTACCGGGATTTGCGGACACTTTTGGACGGAGTGCGAAGCCTTTGCTCCACTCACAGCCTCGCAGTGGAGCATCCCAGGTGAGGCTCGCTCTGTAGGCAGCATTCCCAGACGGACATGGCGCCAGGTTCACTCTTGTCGCTGCACCTCGGTTCTGGGACTGCAAATAACTACACGAGAGCCTGATTTTTTCCTCCCAGTCCATGAGAGATCTCAAATTTTTTATAAAAATATAAATTATAATCAAAGGTAATGCACAGGCAAGATCAGAGCCCAGAGGTGGTGTCAGTCTTGACGACTTTATTAAAGTTTTAATATTCTCTTCACCTCTAGCTAATCTTGCACTCATTACGATTAGGAAGAGGAGAAAATCAGGCTGAGGAGATGATCAGCGCCCTGCCTGGAGCAGCGCCAAGGCGAGGGCTCATGTCTCCAGCCCCCCAGCTTGGCCATTCCCATGCCCCCCACTTTCTGCCACGCGTTGGCATACCCGCGGAGGACCGGCAGCCTGTGCTTACGCTCAATCGGGTCGCATTACCGGAGCCCCATCTATTGCTGCGGATGTTAATAATGCTGTTAAAAAAATAGTTCAACCAGAATGTATTGATTTGCTGAAAATGTCTGCACCTCCAGCAGCTCCTGCAAGGACGTATTTTAAAATGGAAATGAAACCCTGAGCAAAACCTAATTTGCTTAAAATAACTGTAGAGGTTGAATTGTTTTGTGCTGGAAGAACAAATAAACAAATGGAAGAAACGGAGTTTGAGTAACGAGTGCAAGCTTCATATGACACTTTTTAATATAGAATTATGGATGGAATCATCACAGGAGTACATCCTATTTGTATTGTAAAACATGTCGGCTTGTTTAAACAATTGCATCACAGACCTGAGATCCAGCAGTCTACGCGGGATTATTAATGAGTGCTTCAGCATGACTTTCTTTTGCAGAATTTCTAACAACTGTTTAATAAATATGTAAATATGCATCCATCATTTTAGCAGCGCCTGCCAATACAGCCGAATGCTCTGCCCGCGGAAGTTTTGCAGAGGGTGCCTCTGCCAGGAGCCCTCCCCGGCAGCCTGCCGCGCTGCTGCCAGCGGGCACGGGCGCTGCCAGAGGGGCTGTCCTGGCGGATCCGGGGGTCTGCAGCCCTCCTCCCCAGCTCTTCCCTCGCTCACCTCGGGGATGCCCTTTGCAGGGAAAACGCGGTGCCACGCGGAGGTGGAGCTGCCCAGAAGTGGCTCGTGGGGAGCTCCGGCCTCTCCGGCTGTGCCGTGCTGGCGCACCGGCGGGTCCAGTCGATAGGTGACACAATTACAGTTTCACTGAATTGCTTTTTCATGGCCGCAGCTCCAGGCAGTAAGAGGCTGACAATAAAAATAATTTGTCGGAGGGCTGTTGATAAAACCCTGCTTATTGCGAGCTGTAAATTTGGCGCGGACACTTCCACCTTTATTTCCCACCCAGGGAACAATATCCCCTCGCACCAAACTGGGAGGAGAGGGAAGGATATACTGCAATCATTCTGCTCCACCAGTCTTACTGAGGAGCTCGTAAAAATTAAGGAATGATTTTTATTCAGCGAGATAAGGGCTCTATGGTTGCCAAAAACGAAGCACAAAATTGCTCCAGCCTGAGGAGACGATTGTAGCATAGCGAGCTTTCTTTTTCCATGTCCAATTTACCAAATACTTGTAAACTACAATTAAAGAAGCAGCAGCAATTCCTGATGTCTCGTTAAGCTTTTTCTTAACCCTTAATTTTGTCCAAGGAAGGATAATTTGACGTGAGCAACATGCTGGCAGCATGCAGGTCCTGCGTAGGCCCTGGGAGCGGCTCCCACGCCTCCCGCCCAGCCGCCGGAGGGGCAGAAATGGGGGAAAACCAGCAAGTTCAGGTGGTTTTTGGTCTTGCGCGTTCTCTCTACAAGTCAAATACTTAGGCTTTGCTGAACGGAGAGCCGGGCACTAATGGGGCAGGGGTTGGCGTTACTGCGCCCAGAAGGAATTCAGAATGTGACTTTTGTGGTCACCCAAGCTGGAAGTGGCTTTTCAGCAAAGACGCGGGTGCTTGAGCGCTGGTGGAAAGCCGGGCGGGAAGCAGCCGTGAGGAAGCTCGCGCTGGCTTCGCTTTGGCGTTTCAGAGGAGTCCTCGTGCACGTGGTCGCGAGCTCTTGGAGACCCTGTCTCACCCCGGTGTCCCTGCCCGGCCCAAGAGCACAGGCAGGAGCTGCCGCTGCCGGGCTGGCTCTGGCTCCGGCTCCCCGTGGGTCTGCAGGGGTTTGGGTGCAGCGGTTTGGGGTGCAGCAGTTCAGGTGCAGCCGTTCGGGATGCAGCAGTGTGAGATGCAGTGGTTTGGATGCAGCGGTTTGGGATGTAGCAGTTCAGGTGCAGCCATTTGGGTGCGGAGGTTTGGGATGCAACTGTTTGGGTGCAGCAGTTCGGGAGCAGGGGGGGTGCAGGAGCACCTCACAGGTCCATGTGGGTGCAGAGGTTTGGGATGCAGCACTTTGGGTGCAGCAGTTTGGGAGCAGGGGGGTGCAGGAGCATCTCACAGGTCCGTGTGGGTGCAGGTGGGATGGCAGAGATGCTCCTCTTCCCCCCAGCTCAGCTGGGTTGGCCAGAAGGGAGAGATTGCTTTAAGGGAGAGACTTCCTCAGTCCTATTACCATTCCTGGGGCGTAAACATCTTTTGGCGGGGAGGCTGCAGGGAGCAGAGGGGTCGTGCTCCGGAGGCAGGGCAGGGCAGAGACCTCCCCTGCAAAGGCTCTGAGACGCTTCGGCTTTGCTCTGGGTGGGAGCTGACCCAAGCCCTGAACTGCTGAGATGGCTCAAGGAGTGGAGTTTCCCTTCCCTGCCAAGGGCTGCGCTGCTGGGGCAGCCGCTGGTGTCCGAGGGGTCAGTGAGCTGGCTCAGGGTCTCCCGGCTCAGGGTGTCCCGGCTCAGGGTCTCCTGGCTCAGGGTCTCCCGGCTCAGGGTCTCCCGGCTCAGGGTGTCCCAGCTCAGGGTCTCCTGGCCAGCCAGCCCCCTCTCTGGGCCCGTGGCTGGGCTGAGCCTTTCGCCCCACGCTTTGCAGTGCTTCCAAATGACTAATCAATTATTCTTTATTAGGTTTATTTCTTTCATTAGTCATTTCTTCAGTGCTTTCAATGTTTCATTAGTCTCCTCTCAAGTTACAGTGTTTTTCGAGCACTGTGTGGAAGAGGATAATTCATTTTATTAGGTCATTTATTTTCTGGGTACATTTTTAAAGGTCAATTAATCCATCTAAATGGAGGAGGAAGTATAGACTACCATATAGTGCCTCCTTCCACCGCTGCCAGAAAGAGTTTACTTGCCCAGGTAGGGAGGGATGCATCCATACGGGTGAGTGCCGCATATTGGCGTGACATTTGAACTGGGAATTATGCTTCATAAGCTGCTTTCAGGGCTATATTAACTGGCTTCTTCCTAGGGATGGACAGCTCCTCGGCCCGAGGGAGGGCAGCAGGCGCCTGCCATTCATTTTCAACCCTGTCCCCCTCTCGTCAGAGCTTCTCCTGCCTCCGGGGATCAGTTTGATTTGCGCTGATACAGATGAAATCAGGCCAGGGATGTCCACACAGTTGTGTTGGAAGGGGTTATATTCTGTCTGAGACTTCACTGTCTTTGCCCATCGGTAACGCTCCCATCGGTGAGGGTAAATATTGTCGTGCAGGGATTCAAAACCATCATTTTATAAATATTTTCACCAAAGCAAGAGATTTATTCCGTTCTAGGGCCATGATCATTATGAAAATTTGGAAGCAGCAAGCTACTCGTCTCACTCATCTGAATCATCCCATTAATTTCCGAACAAACAGAGGTGGCGGAGCCGTGCATCGGGCGGGATGTGAGCGGTGTCAACAAGCGTGGGGGGACCTGACCCCGTCCCTGCGCCGGCTGCTGGTGGAGCAAAGCGCTGCCGTGCCAGGCACCGTCACCCCCTCACAGCTCCCCAGCAATAACCAGGGGAGCCCACGGTTCAGCGCGAGAGCCGTGGAGGAGCTTTGGTAAGGGGGCTCGGTCGAGAAGCTGGCCAGCCCCACTTAGACACGTCGTTATTATTCCTTGAGGGGAACCGGAGACCTGCCAGTTCAGCCCAGGGAGCAAAAACCAGAAAATCCATTGCTGCCGCTGCCTTTCCTGTTTGTTATTTACATTTTTATTGATGCCTACAGTGTAAAACACCCATTATTTTAACTGGAAAATCCATCGAGTGGTCTAATAAAGCTTCCCTTAAAAAAGGGATAGAAAGGCATGAACAGCTTGACGCCTCCACTGAAACATAAAATGTGTGTTTTACTCCAACTGTGAAATACCTGGAAATCTTTGAAAAATCAAACCCTTCGCCTTGCAGGAGCCGGAGAGGAGCCCGTGTCCTGTCTGGCAAAGGGAGGGCACGGCCTCCCATGCCTTTTGGGGGGACAGTGGCGGTGCTGCAGGTGATTTCTCTCACCACCTCTGGCCTGGCCGCAACGGGAAGATGCCACTTTGCCCAAAAAACCCGCTCCACTCTCAAGTCGGCAGCTTTGCGAACCGCTGCGCTCTCCATGGGGAGTTTCGGCACCGATGAGCTTGCAGCCTTTGAGGGGTCTCAGGAAGAGTCGGAGAGCCAGGGAGATAAAAGCGGCGGAAAACCAGGCACGGTGCTTTGCAGAGGTGCTGTCAGGTTGGCGGAGATCCTGATGCTCGTCCCTGGAAGGAGCCGCCAGCCAGGAAAAATAATAGTTAAAGCACCCCGACGTGACATTATGAGATGATTTGGAGACCATTTTTTGGTTACATTGTAACAGCTTGGCAGAAGAATACTAATGAGGACGCGTAATTAGTCCCGATTCATATTAATAGCCTGGCACATTAGTCATAGCTCGGCGTTGCCTCCGTTCAAGGAGCCGGTGCAGCGGTGCAGGATGCGTCCCGGCCATCCCGGGCTCGGACCCCGCGCTTTGCTCAGCTCTTTGCAGCGAGGTGGGGAGGGTCGGTGGCTCCGTCTCCCCCATGGCAGACCCTCCCAGCTGGGAGGAGGATGGAGAAGCACAGAGGAAGGCCCGTGTTTGCCCAGAAAAGGGCTGCTCATAGTAGCTGGTGGCCGGAAAAGCAGGGGACTAATTTCTTTTTGCTGTCTCGAAGCCAGCCAGGGTGTGTAAGTCAGCCAAGGGCACAGTCGCGCGAGGCCCCCCCCCGTGCAGATTAGTTTCCACTTGTTCCATCCTTGCTCAAGCTCATTAAATGTGTTGAAAAGCTTTGCTGAGGGCTCCTTAAAAAAACCAAAGCAAACCAACAGACCAATATTTGAAGCCTGCACAGCTGAGGGGGATGTTTCTGTAATTGCAAAAAAATATATATTTTTTTCTTCTTCCAGTGCAGAAAAGATTTAAAAAACTCTTGTGATGCAAGGCAGATTTCAAACCACTTATTAAATAATGCAGAGTAAGAGTTAAAAATTGATGCTAAACTTTATTTTCTTTGGCCTCCTGAGAGGCCGCTCGGCTTGTTACAGCCCGGTGTCTCTGCCGTTTATCAACAGCCGTAAGACTCGCAGCGTGTTAATACTTATCAAAGCTTGCGGTAAATCTCCTTTCTTTCATCTCCTCTCCCACCCGTGACTTTTTCAGTGCAATAACATGCTCTTTCCGGAGGAGCCCCTGTGCTGCGGGGTGGAAGGGGCTTGTGCTGCGGTGGGTCAGCAGCTCACCGCCCTGCCCGGCTGCCGGCAGCCCCGGTGCTGCTCCTTCCGTGCCCCGGCACAAGCGCACTGCCATCCCCTGGGGTTTTATTCAGAAGAGATACCCAAAAATGGAAGGGAATAGATGGTGGAAAGCAAACCTCTGCTGAGAACGGAGCTGCACCAGGGTGATTTATCCTGCCGGCATTGCCAGCGCAAAGCTTCTGCCTGCACAGTGCTGCAAGAAGTCTCCTGACTCCTCCTCAGGATTATTAGGCAATTAGACTTCTCTTTCTCTCTCTGCCAGCGCAGAGCTGATGCCTTCTGGTTGATAGCCACACAGGCTTTCGATAGCTACACCCCTGATGTGGGACTGTAAGGAATTCATAGGAGGCAATTTAAGAGACAGCCCTTGCCTGGTCCGGAGGCGGGAGGATCTGCTGGGAGGTGATGTGGAAGCCTTCCGTGTGCCAGAGACAAAGACCAAAACCTCCCTCCAGCCGTTCTCTTCAAAGGACTCACAAAGCGGCGGTTGCAGCGGGATGTCCACGTGGTCCGGGTGCCCGGTGGGGAATTCCTCGCTGGCCATGATCCCTGTCGTCACAGGCGTTGCCCTCGCGCTGCCCAAGAAGATGCCAGGGACACGTGGGACAAGTGGCCTCAGTGCAAGGGAAGCTGCTGTGTAGCACTTGGGCTTCACCGTGCCGGATATCTGCCAGCTGCCAGCTCAGAGGGAAAATCCCTCTGAAAAGACCCCGTTTGGCTCTCTAAGGGTGCCTCAGTGCAGCAGCCGCCGAGCTGGGAGATAAAATCTTTGTAGATGTATCACAAGCCTCCTGCAACATGCTTAGGTTTTAAACAGGCTAAATAAATATTAATAAACCATAAAGAACATGGGCTCCATTATAAAAGTAGAGGATAACAGATGGTCTGTAGTTAACCATAAAATTATTTTCAGCTGAGAAGCCGGGCTGGTATAAGAGACCGTGCGAGCAGCGCTTGAGCTCCTCTCCGGGCTCCTCGGACCGTGAGATGTGAATGCTTTGATGAACTCCAGCCCATCTGCGCTCTCCACCGCAGGCGGCAGGACGGGCTCGCTGCAGGAGGAGCCCTGGGCAAAAGGCACTGTGCGCCCCTTCGCCGTGCAAACCCATCGCTGCTGCGTAGCATGGGATGCTGCCGCTGCCACCACCCCCCCCCCGCCACCCAGGGCACCCAGCACCCACTGCCCCCGCCACCCAGGGCACCCAGCACCCACTGCCCCTGCCACCCAGGGCACCCAGCACCCTGCCAGCCTGCTCCGCCGGCCGGTGCCATTCGGCGGCTGCCCGCTGACGAGCAGTTCGTTAACTCAGGTGTCCGGCTGAGGAACGTCAGCCTGGATGGCCAGCGGGAAAGCGAAAGAGCGGGGCTTGCCGGCTGACCAAGCAGCTCGCGCCTTCGGGAGGGCGAGAGGTTTATACGTGGGCGCTGCCCGCCGCAGGTGCAAAAAGCAATTAAGAGGGGGGGAAAAGTGCCTCTGACAACAGAGAGGCCAGAAACCAGCAGTAAGCAGAAGGATCTTCAAAGAAGCTGCTGAAGCAAATGAGAGAAGAAAAAGCCGTTACGCTTTTTAATATTTTGTGCCAGGCTTGGAAGAAAAAGCAGCAATGTGAAAAGAAGCGCAGTGTAGCATCCTCTAAATTACCAGAGGAGTCCGGGGGCTTTGGGTGGTGACTCCCAGGGCAGGGGGGGCTTCCCTGCGGCTGGCAAAGCGCTTCATGAAGTCTGCGGCTGGTAAAAAGATGAAAAGGGAGGGAATGCATTGAGGGTTTTCTGCATTTGTTTTCTGTTTTCCTTTAGCAGGGCAAATAATGCAAAAAAAATCATCTGGCCACCTCCAATAATCATCAGAGGGAGATCAGAGGGCCCTTCATTCACTGCAAGTTTGTAGGAGAAAAGGAAGCAAGACGAAAGGATGGCATTTATAAATTGTAGCTGTTAAATCTAAAGGGGGGGCACGAAACAGGAGATAATTGAGCTGACCAGTCACTGCAAGAATAAGATTTAAATTTCAGCAGTCAGCAAGAAAGCTTTCATAGATAGAAATACCAGCTGTTCAGGTGGAGAACTTAAAGATCTCCACAGACGTGAATGATAAAAGAATTGCTTGAATACATTCAGAGCCCATTGTTCAGGAAAAGAAAGCAGAAAAGAAAAGGAAAACAGGGCTCCTCAAAGTAATGAGTGGAGCAGATGAGGGAGAACAAAGGCCCGGCAGCTCCCCTATCCAGTTAATTTGTTCCTATCTCATTGAGGAGAGTGAGAAGCGGGCAAGGCAGCAACGTGGCTGTTTGATGCTACAGAAAGGGTGCCGTTATTACAGCTTAGATAAATAACCGAAGAGGCACGAGTCGGGGGCTGATAAAGCAGATCAGGCTCTAGAAATTGAGTTTGGCATGCAAGCACTTCCTAAGAGGGTTTAACATCTCCGGTGTCTTTATAATGAATCTGATTGCACCCGTTCCCAGTAACTCCGGCAGCCCTGGCACGGGAGTCGCTCGCTCCCCGCGCAGCTCAGAGATGCGCCAGCAGAGATGTGCCGGAGCCGACATCCACGTAGAGCGGCCATCGAGCCAGCACCGCGCTTCCCCGCGTTAAAGCAAGCTGCCATAACCTCTCCTACCACGCTGTTTATTGTTCTGGGCTGCGCTTATTTCCAATTATGATTCAGTTTATCCCAATTAAATGCCACTTATACTTCAATGTAGTTATCCAGTCCAATACTCTTAATTAGTTTGTAAAGTATTAGAAGTCAATTTTAATTATTTCCAGTGGGTTTCAGGGAAATCTCAATTAGATGTCATTGCTTTTACTCCAAGCAGCGGCTCTTCCTTCGCCTCTCCAAGTGCCTTTTCCTTCTCCACGTTTCCCCTCGCCCACTGATGGAGCCCGGCCACAGCCGTGGGGATCCGGCCGCCAGCCTGGGAAGCACAGCGGGGGGCACGGGGGCCACCCAAGCCAAACCCAGCAGAGGGGCAGCCCCCGCCGCGGCGGGGTCCGAGGGGAGCATCCCCGCCGGCGGGTATCAGGCAGGGCGAGCGGCCGCCAGCCTCTCTGCCAGCTACCTGGGGAGCCTCCGCACTGATAATTATCTACAGTCATACGGCGCCTTTTTTTGGTAATTGCTTCATTTTGCATGGAATTTAATTACTGAAATCCACATGGGGAAATTGCTGCACGGTTCGATTTTATGTGGCTTGTTTGCTTCACGGCGAAGCCGTAGCTGGGGAGATGGCGTACGGGTGTCCCTCTCCAGGCAGACACATTGGTTTGGGCTTGTTTTGCAGCGAGGGACGCCTAAAGGTGGCTTCACCCAGGGTCTGGTGCTGATGGGGGTCCCTGTGCTGTGCCATGCTGTGCCATGCCATGCTGTGCCATGCCACGCCGCGCCGTGCCATGCCCTGGCCACCCACACACATAACATGGGAAACTCTTCACAATGGCACTGCGTGTCAGCAGGCGCTGAAGAAGCAGTCACCAATGGCAATGAGGGGAAAAGACAACTCCTTAAAATGATGAAAAATAATCTCCAAGAGCCCTGTTGAGCATTATTCAGACGTAGCCTTGCTGCGCAGCATCTCTGCGGACGTCCAGAGTCGTTCGGGTGAGCGGCACGTTAGAAGCCCTGTCACTTCGGATGGTGATGAGCAGCTGCCTGGCACTCGCGCCTCTTCACGTGCGGATAAATGCTCCTCGCTTGATCTTTGAGGGCTGGGAAAGCTGAGCAACAGAATCCCCCCTTTAGGGTAACAAAATAACAACGCCCAAAAAAAGATAAAGCAATTCTTGGCTCCGACTGAAGACGAATCCTCCTTTCTACTCATTATAAAATACCTATTATCTCCCTTTATCTCCTAGCCAACAGTGTTATTTCAATTTAACAGCGTATGAGAAATGCAAGGAAATATAATAAAGGAGCCATGGATGCACTATTTAATGTCAGAATGACAGATGCTTCAATTAGGCAGACAGGGCTATTTCTCCCCAAAATAGATAAAGATGAAATTTTTATAAGTTTGCATTGTTTGTGTTTACGATACAGTACTGTTACAAGCTTTCATTACAATATAAATTAAAGTAAAAGCTCCTATTTCAGTGGAAACCCAAACGGATTTGCCAATAATTTTGCAAGTCGTCAAACCAATCGTCCCCTCAGCGCACGGCACTGCCTCGGTGCTGCTGGGGCCGGAGCCGGGGCCGTGGGCAGCTGTACCGTCCACGCAGGCACCTGGCCGGCGGAGAGCCCTGCCGCTCCCCCAGCACGGCATCGCCACGCTCTGCACGGTGGCGGTGGGGCTTCCTCCCACGTGTCCTCCACCAAGATGACCGTGAGCGGTTCCCTCTGTAGATCGGGTGGGTTTACGGCCCCTCGGCTGCCTCACCACGCGGCAGCGGTGACCTTCCCGGGCACGTGGAGGCTGCCGGTGACACCGGCACCCATGTTCACTGCAGCCGACTCCAGCAATTTGCTGCTCCGGGATGTGTGTGGCTACCCGCAAGCCCTTGAAATTTCTGAAGCTCTCACCTTTCTAGCGCTGCTAAATTCCAAGGCATATTTGTACAGTAACTGGGTCAAGGGATAGTCAACAGAAAAGTTATGTCTGTGTTTACCCTGGAATTATATATATAGTTTGAATTATGCATGAATTAAAAAAGTCAACACAGCGACACAGTAAACATGTTGGCTTTGCCAGCAGTTTGAAGAGGGGGATCAAGTGGGGGATCGTGCCGAGAAGCTTCCCACGGCGCTGGAGTCTGAGGTGGAGCGGTGCCGTGGGGTTCCAGGATGCAGGCACTGTGCCGTGCTGTGCCGTGTCGCACTGTGCTGTGCCGTGCCATGCCGTGCCGTGCTGTGCCATGCTGTGCTGTGCTGTGCCATGCCATGCCATGCCATGCTGTGGTCCAGACCCTGATGGACTGGTACCACTGAGGCTGGAGCTGAACCGGGCACAGGGCTGCAGAGCGTCCGCTTCGGCACCCGCCTTTGCACACACGCTGCTGCACTTGCGCTGTTGAGTTTATTTATGGCTTGAGCCTGACTTTAATTGTTTCCATCTTGTATGTTTTAGCCATTTAGCGTGTGTCTGATTTGTCACATAGTGCTGAGGATGTTTTGGTAACTAAGTGCTATAAACATTATTTATTATTATATTTCAGCCAAAACAAGCATTACTCTAATTTATTTATTAATCACTTTTCAAATTCAAAGGAAACATCTGTGCAGATTTGCAATTAAGTGGGTTTATGGCTCAAGTGAGATTTCCCTAGAATTTCTATAAATAGATCCAGTTTTTATTCCTCATTGTCTTAATATTTCTGAACAATAATAATCATAATGATAATCCTTCCAGCCTGCTGTAACCTGTTCGTAGCCCTGTGACCCAGGCGCATCCCACTGGGAGGATGCAGTGATGCAGAAGTGCTGCTGCTCCTCTCCAAAAGCCTCCCCGCCGGGGCTGGGCTGGCGGGCAGACCGCTGGCAGGGTGGAAGCCTTCTCATGTGAGCTTGGGTGGCAAAACCAGCCCCGTCCCTGCGGCCGCATCTGGTCACTCCAGTGATCCCAGGAGCATCGCTGCTGCTGTTTGACCGCCGCTGGTCTGCAGGAAAAGTCTGCCGCTGCTCTGCAAGCCCTGAACAAGTGCTAAAGCCCAGAGCCTGCCGTGCCATCGGCACACCAGGCATGTCCGTGTGAAACTGCTCTGTCTCCTACCTGCCTGCTAATTAAGCCCCAGCGTGTCACTAATCCATCACAACTTGAAGCTGCCTCTTCGCCGCTGGAGCACTAAGCTCTGCTAACCAGCGGCCCCGCTTTCCCGCAGCCCTCGGGGCGCTCCGAGCTCCCCGCCGCTCCTCACCACCATTGCCATGATCCTGACAGAGCCCCGACCAGGGTCCCCAAAGCGCCACATGCCATTCGCCACTGGGTATGGGATGTGTAAAATCTGGCAGCATCCTTGGGGACAAAAATTCTAAATGAGGTGTTACAACTCAGCAGTTCCATCCAGCTCTCAAACTTAATAGATTTGTTAATGATAAATACATTAATACCATTAGCATTTCAGAGAACGAGAGGATGATGGAGCGCAGGAGAGACCTCAGGACATATAGATGGCTTAATTGCAAGGCAATGACTTTTGATAGATGGCAACGTGCTGCCTGCCCTTTAACAGCAAGTAAACACCTTGTCCTGAAGGACGTAGCTCCCAGGCCAAGAGTTTTTGGTCTTGCCCCAGCTCCGGCATGAGAAGGAGCATCTCATCTCATCTCATCTCACCTCATCTCATCTCCCCGAGCGGGCAGCCGCTGCCATCCCACACCGCCGGCAGCTGCAGCCCTGGCTATGGCACCGGCTGTGCCGGCAACAAGCAGCCCTGGCAGCCCCGGCTGCATCTTCAAAACTGTCACGCCTGGGAGCTAAACTGCTTCTAAAGACATTGGGAAACAGGCTCCATATTTCAACAATTTTTTCCATTTTGCTTTCGGGTCTATAAATCACCCTCTCTTAGCAGGAATTTCCATATTCTGGCCATGCTCTGCTCTGCCAGCCATCTCCGAGCCAGGCTCTAACCTGGTTTGCTACCCGCAGACACAAGTAACACGTTTAACCTTTTTTATGAGGCATATTTATTGCTTTCAAGGGCTACCCTTTCCAAATCTCCTCCAAACAGACATTTGTCTTTTCGAGGTTTCCAGTGTTTCCAGTGCAAAGTCTGAGAATCAATACAGCTCACATCGTTTCAGCTTTCCCAACTGCCAGATCCAGATTGGATTTAAGCGGGGCTCTGTCCCCCGTTTACGCTTTAAGCATCCCAAGACGGTGTGCGCTCACACAGCTTTATTGACTGCGGTGGGGAAAGTGTGATTTATCCTCACTGATCATCAGTTCAATTTGCCCAAAGGACCCACTCCTAGGGATGGTTGTAAGTAGGACTATAAATGTATTTTATACTCTTCTCCTGCAGCAGAAGAGGTAAAATATAGAGTAGATGGCTCTATTATATCAGCTTCTGGTTATTCTCTCTAATATTTATTTCAGAAATCCTGTGCAAAAAACACTTTGTGCAGGGAGGAGATAAACCTGCTCTTGAACTAATTCCAAATCACTTTTATTGGCAGTGCCAGCCACCGGCTTTTGCCGTGCGGTAGCTCGGACCCGTTTTTATACCGTCTATCAGAAACGAAGCTGAGATCACCCCGTCCACGGGAGCTTGCACTCCTCGTCCAGAGACGTCGGCAGCTGCTGCCCCAGGTGTGGGTGCCTGTCCAGGCACGGCTCCCGCGCCGTCCTCGTGAGTGATGTGAGAGAAGCCGTATGCCCGGCGCGGGGCTCTCAGAGCTGACGCCGGCTCGCCGAGCTTTGCTGTTGGGAAGCCTGGGAGAGAGCGCTTTACCGGGACGCGTCGTGCAGCTGCTTAGCCATTTCGCCCTTACAAGCCCATGCTTGAAAGAACCGGTGCCAGCGCTGGAATTGCAAAAGAGCTGGCAAAAGAGAGGAGGGATGTGGAAGGCAGCCAGGTGGTCCGGCAGCCGCAGCCTGGCACCCTGCGCTCCGCCGGCAGCCCAGCGACATTCCTGCAGGGTTGTCTCTGGCCTGTGTGCAATGGCAGCGTGCAGCTTGTGTGCGATGGCAGCATGCAGCTTGCGTGCAGCAGCAGTGTGCAGCTTGTGTGCAGTGACAGTGTGAGCAGAGCGCCCGTACATGTCCCAAGCTGCACGAGAAGCCGGGCTGCTCAGGTGCTGCTCCTCTTAGGATGCACGTTATTGCTGCTCCACGGCTGGCAGCGCACACGGGTTAGAAGTCATCCCTTCCAGGGGCCTATGTGCAAGCCATGGACGCCTGATCAAATGGGTACGGGGACCCCATTTCTTTAGGAGCTGGGCTATTCGTGGCACTTACTGTAATTATTTGCTTGCAGATAATTTCTGGACGAAGTTCTGTTTCCTCCCAGGAGAGGGCAATAACAGACACACGCTGGCGTGGCCATCCTACTGGAAAGGCTCCTGGCTGATGGACTCCGGAGATGCCTCTGGGAGCGGAGAGCAGAATGGGACCGCGCCGCCTGCTTGCACAGCTCCTGCTGCGAGTCCAGAGTGTGTACCCGCAGTCCCACTGTGGGCAAATCAATTTAAAAAACAAACCTTCACTCGTCTCCACTGAAGATGGCTAGAAAATCCCAGAATGTATGGGCTTTATCAAATCAGTAGAAATTAAAACAGCTTATTCTCAGGAAATCATCTGCTTCCCAGATAGTCAGGAACGACGATTGCTGGCATCCACCCAGCTCGCAGTTAACAAGCAAGCCTTGAATACGTGGCAGTGAGATCCGATGCAAATTATTTGTGCAAAGCTGGAGGATTTCATCTCAGGTGAGCTGCCAAAGTGGGAAGTTTTAATAAGTGAAATCCTTTAACATAATTAACCAGTGAAGAGATTGGCCCTGGAAGGTTTAAGCGTCACGGGCTCTTGGTGCTGCAGACCGAGGGCCGCGAACGGGAGCTGGGACGGCGGCCGGTCCCTTGCCAGGAGGAGCTGGAGCCCTCCCGGCCCCCCAGAGCAGCTGGGAATAACGCGCTCGCCTGATGCTGTCTGAAGGAAGGGCAGGCTCTCCCGCATGCCCAGAGCACCACAAACAAGCCGAGTAATTGAGTTATCTGTGCGAGAACGCGGGCAGAGGCTCGACCCGTGGCAAAACTCATTTCCCACGGCGCAGGGCTGGCTCCTCGCGTCCTCCTCCTGATTTCGGGGCTGGGAAGGGAGCCGCCGCGCCTGCCCTCTTTCTGTCGTTTTTCTCTCAGATCTCTTCCAAAGCAGCACGAGCAGGGTGAAGAGCCTTGGCGCGAGCAAATCCCCCGCAAACCATTCCCCGGAGGCGGTGAGGTCTGTGCTCTCCCTGAAAACTTCGGTCATCAGAAAGCCTCGAACAAAGTGAGTCTGAAATGGCCCTTCCAGAGCCAGTTTAATACAGAATGATTTGGAAGCTGACGAACAGGAGCCCTGCAAAATGCTCTGATTTGGGATTAGACCGTGTTTGGCTGCAGGCTCCCGTCGGGCTGGGCGGGCGCGGGAGAGTCGGAGCAGTTCATCAGCATTTCTGACTGTCAGCTCCGCGCAATTCCCCAACAAGTGGAGTTTCTTAAAGACCCGTATTAAAGCAATCATGTTGTCTTCTCTCCTCTGCTCTGGTGACAGTTTCCCCTGATGCTGCCGTTATTGGAAGCTATATTCATGTCACATCAGGAGTACGGATCGGCTCTCTGGAGAGTCCTTCTTTACTGGGAAGTGGCATCTCTGTCGTGTAGTCCGGAGAGAAATCAATGAGAAAACTAGTCAGGGATCAGCAGACAAGGCTGATAACTCTTTCCAGTTACACCAGCAAGCCTCATTTTGGCTTGTTTAAGGGGAGAAATGGCAGAAGTGTGGCAGACACTGAAGGTGGAGGGGCGGAACTGGGCGCTGGGGCTTCCCTGCTATAGTGGGTCTGCTTTTTCCCATCCCACCTTCTCCCTACCTGCATTTCCCAGGCAGCTGCGTCCCCCAGGACCGCAATATTTCCCATCAGGAGGTCAGGTGTGCTTGGGGTGCACTTCTTCACGCTCAGTAGGTCTTTCTTGCAGCGAGCAGCAAGAAGGGAAATACAAGAAAAATGATCAGATTTTCTCCTTCATTGAAACGGTTGAATATTAGCTCCTGATGCACAAGACAAAGCGGGGATAAAGGGTCACAATTCCATTAGATCTTCTTAATTGGGCTTTTTCCTGAAAGCGCAAAATCGATATTTTCATCTACATGCACCCGATAAGCTATTAGGGTCTCCTGTAATAATGCAAATCTGGCCCTCGTGCGCGCAGGCTGACGGGGTACGGGCAGCTGCCTGCTGCAGGCAGGGCGCTCGCAGGGCCCTGCCGAGGCCGAGCCGAGGAGATGCCCCCGCTGCGCAGCCGGGCACGGCCCCACGGCACGCCGGAGAAATGCCACCTGCAAGGAGCTGCCCGGGCCATGCCGCGGGGATCGGGGCCGTGCCGGCTGTTGGGAGCCCAGCCAGGCGCCGGTGGTGTGCGAGCGATCGGAGACTTTGGCGCCGGAAAAAAAAAAAGGCAATTGTGAGCCCAGCATCCTCAGTCAATACCTGCCAATTCCTAAGAAATTGGCCACCTTGAAGTAAATGAGTGACAAAATAGAGCCGATTAGAAAAATTAAACTCAGACCGAGCTGGAAAAAAGGCCATTCGGCTCACTGAAAACAGGACCTGCTCTAATTGGAAGCTTTGTTTAATTTGGCTTTGAAATTGAATTCCTTTTCCTTCCCAGAGAACTGTTATTACCTTAATTCTCTGCTTTGAATAAGGCCATTTATATGGTCAAATAGGGCTTGTTTGCAGCACGGCAAACTCACCGAGTGAAGCAGCGATTGCCTTCTTCCGTGCCGGCTAGCGTTGGGCAAGCCACGTTTGTCAGGCCCCTGCATTATTGCCTCGTATCGATGCGGTTTTACCCTTTTCGTTTTGCCTTCTCTCAGTAATTGTATTATCCATGAGAAGAGTGAAAGATCTGTTTTAACTTCATACTCCTTCCGAGGCAGACGCGGGCACTCCTCACGCTCCCCATTTGCATTCAGAGCAGCGGAAGGGGAGCGAGCTCCGCCACGGGAAGATTTGCAAGCGGGGACACCTTCGAGCAGGAGGCTGCAGCCCTGTCCCTCCGCCGTCGCTGCTCCAGCCGGCGCTCGCCGGCACCAGCTTCCCGGGGAAAAGGAGCCCATCCTAACGTGCCCGTGGCCGCTGCTGGTTCGGGGTACGAATGGCAAAGTGGGTTTTCCCGCCTCCGTACCAGCTCGTTTCACCAAATTTAGCCAGCTTGCTGTAGTGTAGCTTATTTGCAGAATGGCAGCAGAGGGAAGACAACAGCGTAATGAAAGCATTGCATCCCAATTTCCAAGTGTGGCCAACAAGATCAGTCAGGCACTTTGGAAAAATCAAGAACTTTATCTCCAATCAGCCAGCTTTTATCTGCTTAGGAATAAACAAGGCTGAGGAAGCTAGTGGTAGCAACAGCTGCATCGTAAATAAGCCTGAAGCCAGACCCTTCTGCTGGAAGTAAATAATTGATCTCAGAAAAATTCTGCTTAGGCAAAGCCATTTCAATTACCTGGCAGATGACGACGAGTGCTGGGAGAGGTTAATGGCTCTAAAATATTTAAAGCGAAGATGTTTGCCTGGGTGCACCGTCGTTTGTCTTTCATTTACCCAACTGAGGGAGATTATTTGAGAAACTAAGTGGCAGGTAGGTGTGACCGGCCCGGCCCGCTCCGGTGTGATTTATTGGGGCGACCCGCTCTCCAGGAGGGCTGTGAGGGGCACCCGGTTTAGGGGTGAAAGCAGAGATGGCTCTCCCCTGGCAGTGTTCCCGCTGGCCACACCAGCCTTAACTGCGACTTCTCCGGGCTCCCGGAGCGCATCAAGGGCTGCGAGCTCTTCTTGGGGATTTATCTGTAACGCAGCAGAAGTCAGGCACTTCGTGGAGCCAGGGAGGTGAGACATAAAAGGGAGTTGCTGTAAGTGAGGAGCCGCTGTGCAGCATGCCCAGGGGCACCGACAACCCGGACATTTAGTTTAGTGCTGCAATATTTCTCCCTCGGCAGAGAGCAGCCTCCTGAAACCGCCCGTCGCACTGCTGGAGCCGGGGAGCAGCGGAGCCGCTCGCTGCCGGTGGGGTCGAGCCTGGATGCTCTTAGCATCGCTAGAAACAGCCCTTCTTTTGGGGTGCAGGAGGGAGCCCTGATCTCCTTTCCATTGAATTTCAATACCGATGAGGTTTATTGCAGGATGGTATTAGTGAAACAACGGCTCTCGATGAGCACTGTATGCCCGAATGGCCTCCAAGTCCATTCCCCAGCGGCAAAGTGTATCCCCCAGACGGATGCACATGGGAGGGGAGCACCCCGCGCTCGGCTGCACCGTGCCGCTCGCAGCGCGCTATCAAAGCCTCTGTGTTGATCACCGCGGTGGGTTTCTCTGCGATTGGCTTTGGTTTTGCGGGAGCTTTGATCATGATACCTCAGCTGTGGGAAATGTGTGGTTCTCTTTGTTTCGGTTAACTTTCCTTTCTTCACTTTCATCCTCATAAATAATTTATTCTTGTTTGTTCTATTCACTTTCATATTTTTGTTTTCTTCCCCATTAAAATTCTGCTTCAGTGGCTCGTAGAGAAACTTTGAAGCTCTCCCTCCCTGTCCTCAACCTTTCTGGGGAAACAAATTCCTCCCCAGAAGGGTCGTGGGAGGGAGACCCTTAACTCCCTCGCTGCCAGCTGCTCTTCGCAAAGCGCTCGCCCCGCGTAAGCCCCTGTCCCCGCGCGCCTCGCGGGCGAAGAGCATCTCTGGGCGTGCAAGCAGCAACCAGGCATGGGAAGAGCTGGTGCACTGGACAGCGGGCAGAAACCCGGTTCAGCAGAGGAGCTGACCATGAAGATGAAACTATTTCTGGCATTATAGCATATTCCACTTTGGATATGCTGGGGCAATAAAAGCCTTCTCTAAGGAGGGCTTGCTTCTCTGATGTTAAAAAGATTTTAAATTTTCAAAGCAGAGCACAGATTCAGGGGACAAAAATGCCCTTATGCACAGCTGCTGAGGAGGTCTTTCAAAACCACAGCATTGCTTGTCCCCCATCATAACAACAGTGGTCCTCAGCCGGCTTTTCCTTTCCCTGCAGCAGCTTCTTTAGCTGGCCTCTTCTTTGTAGAGCTCTATTTTTTATCTTTTGTCAATATTTTTTCACCATAGAAAAATGGATTTTATTGTATTCACCCTTCAATGAGTCCTCCAAAAATAAACAAGGTGCATCTGCCATTTCCCATCCTATCTATTATACCCACATGGCTGTTTCCAGGTTTAGTAACTCCACCCGTGCTCGCATTAGCATCTGAGTGGGTTGGTTTGAGACACCTGTGATGGCAGCAGGTTTTCCCACTTTGGCAATCAGACCTCAGGCTTTAAAAGCCCCAGGGCTCTGGGTCAGGTTAGCAGCCCTCTGTCTGGGAAGCTCTGTAGCCCTTCTCCTGGGATGTGGGGCTGGAGACTGGCTGTGCTCTGCCAACAGCGCCCGGGGAGCAGAGGACCAGCCTGCGTGCGGAGAAGATGGGCTGTTTACCCTCTCGGGTAAACAGGTCGTCTGCAGCCTTTTGCAGGAATCAGAAAGGTAATTACTTGGAGGGGAGTTGAAATGCTTTCACATTAGGAGGTATCATTTGTTCTAGGGTAGCAAATTGTGCTGTTGTTGCTATTATTGCTTTGACAGCAGCACCCAGGGCCCTTCTGAGGAGGGAGATGCTGCTCCTCGCCTTGATGAGCGTGGCGTCTCTTGTCTCCTCTAGTTACCATCAATATTTATAAGTGTATTGTGGAGAACTGGGTGTGCTTTCCAGCTTATGGAGGCTCAGTGTGTGTCTCACCTTGAGCTACCCAGTGTAATAAAGGGGCAATTAACAATTATTGTCAAACATCTCAATGATGTGATTTACCCCAGAGGATGTGGGAGCACTCTTTAAATTACTGTCCCCAATCCTGCTGTTGAGGAAAGGACCCATGAAAACTTACTGAGAGTGAGTCTTGCCCCTGGTACACTATGAAATCGTGCCTGCAAGGCTGCCACTGGGGAGATGTTGCTCTGATTGTAGCTTCTGTCTGAAATTTCTGGGTCAGGATTATTGATTGGGATCACTAATTGGCCTGGCTCTGTGAGCGGGGGGGTGCAGGGCTCCATGCCACCACGGTGCCTTCGTAGGCATCTCTCTGCAGCAGCCTGCCGAGGCTTTAGTTCTGATTCTGTATGGGTGGGTCTCCTGGAAGATGCTGCTGGTTCATTGCCTTTTTTCTGTCCCTCTTCCACCACTTATAAATACAGCGGTGCGCCTCCTTTCCTCCCCTCTCTACGGTGCTTGTCCCCAACCCTGTGTGCCATACCCAGCTCCCTGAGTAATGCCTTGGGTGTAAGTGCCCAGCATCGCTGCGGGTCCTCAGGGCTCCCTGGAGAGCTGGAGCATGAATATGAGATGTCTTTACTGGTGTGCCTGTGCAGGAGGTCTCAATCTGCGATCCTGAATAAAGCCGGTATGGTTTTACATTCTCCCCAGGAAAGGGAAGATGCCAGCCCCACTTGTGAAAAGGCATATTTGTTTGTGGGGAAACTTCATATCTGTGACTCTCATGGCAAATATATTTCAAGCTGAAGGGCTTATGGCAATAATAACCCTCAGATATGTCTCTTTTCTTTACCGCTGTGGGATTTATAGCATCCAGAAAACAGTCAAGCCTGGGATAGCACCTTAACCAACACGTATTATGTCAGTTCACACCACGTTACCCTCCCTGCATATTTTCTGTAGTAATCGGATTTGACTACTTCCCTGCAAATTGACAGAGCTCACAGGTTGGCACATAGGCAGACACAACTCTCTGAATTAAAAATAGTTCTCCGTGTCAGGGCTCATCTCAGTAATCAGCACCACGGGGCAGCTTTGATCTCAATCCCATGCGAACTGCGATGGCTTTCCAGCTCGGCATGGCTCTGGTGCTGCGCAGGCGCACGCGCTGGGTGTATGCGCGCGTGCTGAGCACGAGTAGGGGTTTGTACATGTGTGCAGAGATGGGTGGGCTCCCAAACCTGCCTGAAGGACACTTTGTGAGGCCCTGCGCCTCTGCAATATGCTGAAAACTGATTTGAGGGCTGGGGATCAAGGCTGAGATCTCCAGAGTCGTGTGAGGGACCTGAACTTCCAGATCCCATCACAATGAGCCGACTCACTTAAAATAAGCCATCCAAATCCCGGAGAACTGGCAGGTGGGAGCACGAAGTGATGAGCAAGGGGGGACAGTTGTGGCAGGGCTCGGCTCCTCAAGGAGGGCAGGAGCAGCCCAGCATGCTATGGGATGCTGCATCGTGCGTTGTTTCGGCTGAAAGAGCAGTCCTGGCTCTGGCAACATATGTGTGCAAATTACTGGTGCATCAGGTTAACTCCCTGCCGTAATTCTGCCGCTCATTGTGACGAGAGCTTTAGCTACCTGGAAAGTGGGGAAGGGTCTCCCAAAAGAGCCCTCCTTGGCTGCCTGTGGGAAAAGGCTCCATTTCAGGGAGGAGCAGAGTATTTCTCGCATCCCGAGCTCCAGACCTATTTGGTTGTGACAGGCAAAGAAAAGGCACTTCCAAAAACCAAACTCACAACTGCAAATTTTTCAGAAGCAGTGGCTGGTTTGAAGGAAATTGGAATTTCTTAGCCTGGAGGAGGGAGGAAAGACAATAGATACAGTTCAGTTAAACAGTAATCACAGGTTGAGGAAAAGAGCTGAGACATTTAAAGCTAATTAAAAGTATCTGAGTTTTTCTAAACCACTTCTAAAGCAGACAAATGGAAATAACCTACTGAGTGATGATGAGCTTTGAATTTTGTTAGAAATCACAGAATAATAAATTTAGCAAATCGCCAAGAAACATCGGAGCTACAGCACACAGTTGGTACTGGTAATTCTCCAAATTCCTGACAATTATCCGTTTTGGGAGACATTTCCACTTATTTTACCTCACCTTAAAACCTCCCTATTGAACTCTGCCTTATTCGTGCTCACCTTTCTCTGTTCTCTATTATTGCTTTCCTCCATTTCTCAGCGTGGTGACATCCGTCCTCACCTACCTGTCCTTTTTCCTGCTACTGCTCCATCTAAGAAGGATTAAGCTTTTAATTGCAGGAGGGTTCTGCCTTACATTGCTGCCAGACAGCTCTGATGTCACAGCAATCTGAGGCTTCTGGGGCAGCTTGAAGACTTTCCAGAAAGCTGCAGCCCTGTGGGGTCCTGTGGCATTCCCCGACGGGGGGATGCTCCCGACAGCAGCATCCCTTCCAGGAGGGCAGGGTCTCCACCCCAACCAGATGTGCCAGGGAGGGCAGCGATTCTGCCTCTGGGAGCTGACATACGAATGCTGATATCTTTTTCTGAAAGAAAATGGAAGTGGGAATTTTCCAGAAACTGTGTTTTTAAAGGTCACATGCAAGACAGAGAAAATGCAGAGTGAATAAGGATGCCACCGTCAAGATGTCCCAACACCATTGGCCATGGCACACAGGAGCTGGAGGACGGAGAAGGAAGAAATTATGTGATGGCATAGTAAGGAAGAAGAGATAATAATAATAATAAAAAGGGAAATGAAATAAACACAAGAAAAAAACCAAGCTGCATCTCAATAGACTGTAGGGTTCAATGAGCAGCTGGGACAAAAAAAATGCAAACACCGTGCTTCCTGAATAATACAGAGAAGGGAGTACAGGTGATAAGGCAATGGAAAGGAGGGAAAAAATAGAAAGGAGAAATTACTGAAGGGAGAAATCTGCAGGTGATGTGCTGTTTTGCTATGCTAATAAAGAGATGAAAGCAAATGGATCAGGAGCAGAGACTGGCAAAAGTCTTACTTTTGTTGGAAAGAATAAGAGGATAAATGTTTTTAACATTTATGAAGTAGCAAAATAAAGCAAAGGAAGGCTCAGAACATCAAGCTCTGAGATGAGGAAATTAAAGTACATAAAATATTTAGTCATTTGTGCTTAGTGGCTGTCAGCCATGTGTGCATTGGAGAAATGGTATGTTTCTAGGCACAGTTTTATTCTTGCTCCTATTTTTTTCCTCCTCTCCCAGAGATGAACAGGAACAATTTGGTAAATAGTAGCTGAACGCTCAGCTCATTTTCTACATTCCATTAATGTTTCATTTCTTAATACCCTGGAAACAAAAATGGGAAGTTGGTATAAAACATTATTCTCCTTTCAAATCATGGTGAAAAGGAGCGTGGTTCCAGGCCAGTCATCAAGATTATAAACTGGCATCTGTATTAAAAGGGGAATGTAGTGCTGGTGATGTGTGCCAGATTGGAAGCGGCCCTTTAATGAGCCACGGAAAGAGAGATGTAACACAGGTTTTTTCATGTCACCAGCTGTCTCGGTCCTGGCCCAAGAGGACTGTTTCTGGAGGATGCTCTTGGCTTCTTGGCCTCTGAATATTTCACTTAACATCCTTGCTGACACGGCGAGCAGATTCATCAGCTCAGGCAACATTGGTTACCGCACTGGAAATGAAAGCAACTTCCTAATTACAGATGTGGGCCTCAGTGACTTGAAAGGGCAGCAGAGCACAGCATGTTCCTGAGATCTCTACTAGATGCTTCTTGTGGTGGCACTACGGGAGCGGTGCCACCAGTGCCTGGTGCTGTGCTCCTGGACCTGGGCACCGGGGACAAGGGCCACAAGGAACATCTGGCTTTGTGGAATCCCCATCCCTCCCTTCCCATGCCTTTCTGGAAGAAATCCAGCTGTGCACAGTGGGCAAGAGCAAGACACAGATCACTGCTTGGAGAGGGTGGCTTGTCCCGTGGCCGGAGCACCATGCCTTTGTGCCCAGGCAGGGGATGCGTCTGCAGGGGACCCATCTGCGGCACCCAGCTCCCAGTGCTGCCGTCAGGAGGAGCAGCACCGTGCGGCTCAGCAGCTCTTGGCACCGGGAGAGCGGTGCAGGGATGGTTCAGTCGCCGGTAGCTTGTCTTCATTGTCTGCGCAGCAGCGCTGGCCCCAGGCAGTGGGGATGTCAGCCTCTGGCCTATTGCTAATTTTAATTTGTTTGATAGGGAATCCCGGGTGCTCCGGTGACTTGGCTGGCATCGCCTGCTGCCTGTCAGATGCGTTTATTCTCCACCAGCAGCATCTAGAGTTTACCAACCCTGAGCTAACTTGCTAACTCCTCTTGTTCAGCAAGTATTTCTCTTTCGATCGCTGGGCTGCCGTTACCCATTTAGCTGCCTGTTTGTTTGGGCTTTGGGACCCCTGCTGAGCTGGTGCCCTGGGTCAGGCAGCCGAAGCTTCCTGGGAGCGGGGTGGGCTGTGGCGTGGGAGGCAGAGAGGTGCCCGGGAGAGGACCCAGGATGCAGGGGGGATGAGCCCGGGTGTGGAGCCGCCCAGGCAGAGCAGGGTTCTGCCTCCCTCCTGTGAGTGGCCTGGCAGGATGTCACGGGTGGCCGGAGCACGAGGACCTCCGGCCGGACTGGAGGCCAGGTCTGGAGATGCATCTCCATGGGCAACACTGCTTGGAGGGAGCTGCTTTGTCCTTCCAGCTGAGGTTGGGTGGGTGTCTGTTTTTGCAAATTACGAGTGCTAATGTTACATTTACATGTTTCCCTGGGTCTCTTGGGATTAATGGAAAAGCTGCTGGCTAGTCCAAGGGGTTTTCTAAATCCTACCCTTCCAGGAATGATATCACAGGAAAGCTCCAAGTGAGCCTTGGGCAGGGTGGGAAGTGCAGGAGAGCCCGCCTTCTCCTTGTGCATCCTTTGTAAAGCACGGAGATGTCGGTATTAATTTCATTATGAAGCTCCAAAAAACCCTTTATCTTGACTTTATCAGAAATGATAAATTCTTGGAGAATTTCTTAGTCTGGGCATTATGGTTTCCAGTGAGACACTTGGATAACATAAGCTAAAATCAATTCATTGACTTCAGTGGGGATCTGTCAACTTATACCAGTGGAAAAGATGGTCTTTTTTTGTTTTCTGTTGACAATTTTATCTAAGTAAAGCTGACCCAGCCTGAAGGAAACAAGGAGAAGCAGATAACCACAACAGGCAGTTTACCGCATACCCAGATGATGCAACTTTCATCTCTGATGCGGATCAGAATTTTCTCAAAGAGAGAAAAATAGAAGCAACAATTTCTCAGGATCACCACTGAGAAATCACTTTAACAGCTTATAATGACACTTTACGGAAGGTGCGCACAAGCTCCCACATCACCGCGATTACAGTACTTCCGAACCGCGGGTGCTGCGGTGTGCTTCCTAATTGTGCCCGATGGGAAGCTGGGCGCTGTGGAGAACTGGTGAGCAGTCACCCACAGAAACACGCTGCTGGGTCCTCGCCAGCCATGGAAGTCAAAGAAAACCCACCTGTGGGGATAGAGCTTACAAATGCGAGGGGGCTGTAATCGAACTGCGTGTAGATTTAAGTAAATGGGGAAAAGGGACTATTCTGGAAGAAGTCTTCTGTAGGATTTCCTCCAGATCCCTCGTGTCTCTCTGATGGTGGTTGACAGACGTAAGCTGTGTTTTGTGTATTTGATGGGCTGTGGCGAGGTGCTGCGGGGGTGCCCCCGTGCCCGTATGGCACTGGGGTGAAGGATGCGTGCTTTGCCTCTTTGCTGTGCTAATCCTCCCTGCCTCGCTCTCCTCTGAAGGCTGTGGTGCGCATCACGTCTTTGCTGGGCTCCAAAGCCCTTCGTATTTCCCCTGTGGCCTTTGTCGTCAATGTTCTGCATATAGACTCTCTTGCAAACCCTTGCACTTAATTCAGTCTCTGCTTAATTTAATCATCTAATTTAATCAATACTTCATGGACCAGGTCTTTGTTTTTAAAAAACAAACAAACAGAAAACCTTCTAGTCTTTTTTCTGATTGCTTTATGCAGGTATTATTAGGTCAATGCAATCAGTGGTGATAAAGCTGCCCTCCATTTAATGAGGGAGCAGCCTTGTTCTGCATGTCGTGGAAGGGAGGGGAGCTTGGAGAAAAACCCACGCGCTGCAGAAGGTGGGTTCTTGAGACGTTACCGCTGGCATCATCAGATTCACAGAGGTGACCCTTTCTGTTGCAGACATGATGGGAGGCACCAGCAAGGACTCCACCTCCTCTCCGGATACTCCGTGAGACGAGAGTGAGAGGCAGGACACGCTGCTGTCTCAGGAGGCGAGGAAGGATGGAGAAAGGTAGGAGGATGGAGAGAGCGGTGCAGTGAGGAGCACAGGTGGAGGCAGTTTGAGAGGTTTCCCCAAGGTCATGTGGCACTTACAGTGGGGAGTGCAGTCTCTGTTGACACAGCGTGAAGCTGCTTTTCCTCGTCAGAGCTCCAGTTGTGCCAGGGCACTGGTGCAAGGCTCCCAGTTCCGGGAGCACCGTTGGAGCACGTGCTCAGTGCTGGCTCTCAGCTTAATGAGACGATGCGCCTGCTCTCGATAAGGATGAATCCTGCAGCAGTTGTTCCATCCTTAATCAAATTTGTAGAGCCTAAGGCCATTCATGGGAGGGAAAAAAGTGTTTTCCATCTGTAATAAGGGGAAAGTTTGGCTGTCAAGGGGCGCAAATCCTGATAATGAAGCTATCCTTTCTTGTTGCATTTTGCTATGAATTTCTTAAGACTAATCTCAACAAAGTAATGATGCATGTAGAAGATTTTTCAAGCTCTGTAAGAGGGCTGGTAAATGGTAGCGGCAGCTTCCACTTCCAGGGCTTAGTGATGCATTAGCGTGTCTCCAGCTTTCTAAATCACGCTGTGCAAAGCAGGCGGGGAAGCCTGCTCATACAAAACCTTAGTGTGGATGGGTTTTGTTTAAAGGGACAAATGTGCAGAGGGCAAGGTGGGGGAGTGGCGTTGCCAGTTCCTCGGAAGGAGCTGCTTTGCCACCCAGGGAGCCGCAGGCTCCCAGCTCCGGGGATGCTGCGCCGCTGGGACTCTGAGATACAGTCAGTGCTGTGGGTGCTGATCCTGCTGTAGTGTGGGGCTGAGAGCGAGACCTCTGTGCAAAGTGTGTGGAACAAGAGCCGTGGTTCTGGCAGCTGCTTGCTGGGATTTTTCAGTCCTAGGTTGAGCATTTGCGGATGGTCCTTGACGTCTGTGTCTTCACCCATTTGGGAAATTTTGCCTGCAAGTTTTAGCGCTTTTGTTGCGTTGCACCTCTGCTGAAGAAAACTGACCATGATGAAGCTAGTGAGGAAATAAACCTCCAAAGAAGATGCAATAAGCACCAGGAGGGTGATAAAAAACAACAGAAACATCTCTACCGTCTTGTTTTTTTGAGACGGGTCAATTGACTCCCTGCAACCTCGGAGCCCATAACAAAATCGATGATGCTTCATCTTTAATTTGATTTTTCCATTCAATAAGGGTGGTAAGCATTAGTGTCGCTGTAATTTTACAGAGTACCATTAGATAACAGGAGAATATCAAACGTGAAGATTATGTGCAGTATCAGTGGCAAAATATTGTACCCAGCGATGATTTAGAAGAACATTAATGTCTCAGGCATGCTATAAGACATGTCATGAATTGGACAATAAACTGTCTCGTTCTTCAAATAATTACTCACGGGCTGACGTCTGGCTGTTCGGGAGGCAGATTGGTGCCCGTGGAAGTGAGTACCCCATCCGCAGCCTGTGACCTGCCAGTGGTCCTCCTAAGGCAGGCACCTCCGCTCTCCTGCGGCTAATCCTGCGTGGCAGCGAGGCGGGCGGGTGACACGGCCAGAGGAGTGACGGATGCTGCACATTTTAAGCAGGTCGATAACAGGATCGGTGTAGACCATGGTTATTTTTGTGTTTAATTCACTGAACAAAATGAAACAGGTAAATCACTCAGAGGAGATGTGAGCTGATGTTAATAGGCACATTTGCAGCACTATCTAAAAATGAGTTCTGCAATTACTGACTCATGCCATCGTTTGCGCTCCGCGGCATGGAGCCGGGAAGCAGCCCTCTCCCCCAGCATCCCGGGGAGCAGCCCCTGGGCTCCAGCAGCCAGGGCTGGGGCACCCCCGCCGCAGGGACGATGCCCGGACCCTGGCAAGGCGCAGCAGGCACGCGCTGTTCCGGCGGAGGTGCAGGGCATGCTCTGCTTTTCCGTGGCCATGCAGGAATGGGGCTGAGCCGGCCGAAAGCAGCAGGGCTGGGCAGCTCTTCCAGGCTGCGTTTAGCAAGAAAGGAGATCGCCCAGTCGTCTTGCCTTCCTTGCCCAAGGGCAGGAAAGCGAGCAGTTAGCGTGTCGGTGGCAGGGAGTCAGCAGTCTGTGCAGCTCTCTCTGCTCCCCCAGCTTCCCCACAAACGCTGGCATTGTGCATGGCCCAGGGAGCTCAGCTAATTTGGTGCTGCGGCTGCCGAAGAGCCCATTCACCCAGGGCTAATAGCAGGTAGCAAAAAGCACAGCCGCTAACAGCAACTGTGGCTGAGGACGAGAGACTCCAGGATAAGCGTGAAATTGGATCAGCACAGCCGTTTACCAGCGAGTGACGCCCGCAAGAAGCTGTGGCGTGCCCAGCTCCCCGCAGAGGAGGCTGAGCTGGCGTGGAGGCTTGCTCACAGGGGGGACACGTTTGCCTTGAACCACCCTGGAGGAGCCTCGTTAGAGAAATGGGCATCTGTCCGGGATGAGAGATGAGAGAGATTAGCAAATTATTATGGATGTGTTTCGGCACTGTTGCTATCACCTCTGGCTGTGAGCGGGCCCGCCTGCGGTGCTGCTTGGCTTCTGCTGGGCTCGCTGCCTGCCTGCTTCACCTGCGGGCTGAACGCGCTTCGCAGGGGATGTGGCTGAGCTGAAGGGGCTGCAGGTGAAATGCCAAAGGATGGGAGAAAAGTTCCGTATCCCTTCTGCTGAGTAAACCACCTTGCAGCACCCCAAGGCGGCTGGCGGTGGGGTGCCCGGGTGTGTGGTGTGGGTGCTGACAGTGCCGACAGCCGCTGCCTCTTGCTTGCGGTGGGACTAGAAATATCCCCGGTGGTACGAGGCAGCCTGCACCCCTGCACGCAGCCCAAACGTGCGTAAGGGTGCAGAGGAGATGTACACACCCCCATGTTGCACTACTATATTTCAGCATCTGTGCCAATTCTGCACAGCCGCCGGATCAGAGGCAGGGTTTTTCTGTGACTAATCTTTGTCCTGCTAGCTGCTGCGATGGAGGTATTGCTGAGCTCTTTGGCTAGCTTTGCTGCAGAGGACGCAGTGCCTTTGTCCAGAGGAAATGCAGAAGCTCGGCCATGGGGGTGTGTTTAATCTCTTGCCCCATGGCTGGGGTGGGACGCAGGACCTCCTGAGCATCCTTAGCCCCGACCCTTCCAGACCTCTGTGCGAGGACAGCAGCATCGGGATGGACCAGGCGTTAGGATGGGCCCTGCGGAGCGCTCTGCTAGCTTCCCAGAATAGCATCCTATGCAAGGCTGGATTAGTCCCTGCGGAGCCTTGCTGCTGGAGCAGCCCCCCGGGTGGATGGGTGCTGGGAAGCACTCCCACCGGCACGTGGGGTTTCCACCTCTGCAGAAGGAGAAGTAAAGGATTAGGGACCTGGATGCCAGAGCCATCAACCCTTTTATTGGGAAGGAGCAAAATTAATCGCTTGGATCAGCAGAGTCATTGTGGCTTACTGAAAACAAAACAAAGCCAATTATTATTCGAAACTTGTCGGGGGGGCTGTGGCTAATCTCATTACGCGCAGAGCAGCAAGGCACCGGGGAAATCTCACGGTGCCGATAAAGCGCTCGGCAGCTGCACAAAGCAATTAGGGTGAAACCTCTGGGCCACTTGCAGGGATGCGCTGAGGGCTCAGCCCCTCCTTGGGGCCAGGCAGGGTCTCGAGGGAGGGCTGTCCCCAGCTGAGCACCCCCTCCCTGCGCTGCCTGCCTTTGCAGGGAGCCCCTTCGTGCCAGTAGTGCCTGGCGAGCAGGGGCAAGGCAAGGAAAGCGCTCTTCCTCAAGTCCATCCTCGTGTCTTTTCCCATGTAAATGTCTGTCTGCTGTTGCCTGGTCAACACGGGGCTCTGCAAAAAACTCTGCTAGAAGCAAAGCAGTTTGCTGGGGGCTGCAGGACCAGCCCCTCCGTAGGCACCCTGAGTGGGCAACGACATTCTTGCGGTCCCTTGCCGGGGCCGTCATCCAGAAGGCCTCGGGCACATAACCCTCTTGGCACTGTGGAACAAAGATATCTTGTCCCAGAGGTGGTGAAAGATATTTATGGGTAGCCGTGCAGGCCGTAATTGAATGGCGTTAGAGTGGTGCTATTTTTTGGGGTTTTTTATGAATCTTAAATCATTCCTCAGCTCTCGCTACTGTTTTAAATTGTAACTTGGCTTTTTAAAAGTTTATCGTGCACTAATTCATTCAGCCTGTTCATTTACATTCTGCTGACAGGGTACAAAATTGCTTCTTTTTTCATCCCAGAGAATTCTAGCTTTGGCAATTTATGGTGCCTTTTTGATTTAATCAGGATATTTCCTAAACTTCCATGGCAATAATAAGACATTTTTCAAGAAGCACCTGAGAGAAGGCTGGGCGTTATTAATATCCCTGGTGCATGCAGTATTTCTGAAGGACTTCCCATGAGTTGCTGGCACTTGTGCACGGGCTGGAAGCCGCGGGTCGGGATAGGGGTCCCTCCAGCATCGCTTGACCGTGCTCCCCGGGGAGGACCTGGAGACCCCCTTTTATGCTTTTTTTTGCCATTGTTAAAAATGCCCGTGTGTCATTCTTCCCACCCAAAAGCCTTCAGGGACTCTCCAGGGAGAGCTGGGTGCCCATCCGAGGGACCTGCCACCACTGGCACGTTGCTTGCGTGCTGTGGATGGAAGCCCTTTGGCTCTGCTCCACAGAGCCAGTATCATACCGTTATGTGCTGAAACACTGTTATTTCACTCTTCTAAACACTATCAGAGCAAGTCACGGGAGGGATTATTTTTGGCTCTGTTCAGCGCAGTTACCTAGCAATTTGCAGGAGGATTGGTATTACTGGGTGGTTACTTGAGCCGCGCGAGCTGCTTTGCAGCGAGCAATTCATTTGTTGCATTTGGTTCCTTTTACTGCTCACAAATAGTCCAGACGCCAGCTTGGAGTCTTACAAATTTGTTCTCTGCTGGAAAGATTTCAGCCCTGTTGGTTGTTTGTGAAATATTTCCTCTGATCGTTGCTTTTGAGAGCTTGCCGCCTGTAATTCCCAAATCATGCCAGGGCTCGGTCCGCTGGCATGACGCAGTGCTTTTTCTCTGCCCTGTGAAAGGAAGGGAAAACAGCAACGTATGCTGATATGAATATCCTGTAGGACATTGCTTGGAAACCTCTTCCGATATTTTGCTTTCACATTTCTCGGGTTGAAAAGAAATAATGTGCAAACGCCTTCCTCTTCCGGCTTCTCGCTGCATGTGTTCCCATGCACGCACAGCATCACTGCTTTAATGAGCCATAAGTACTGTTTACATTTGGCTTATTATTTCTAAGGTAATTCATGCTTTTTTGCTCATCCAGGGCATATACAGGCCTTCTGTTCCCTGCAGAACTTGAAGAATTGTAAAGAGGAATTGTTATTATTCAGCTAGTGAGCAATATTGATTGCTAAAAAGCAAACAAAGTCATCGCTTTCCATCCTCCCAGTGTCAAACTGGAAGGGAAAAGCCTGGGGGAAAATCCCAAGTGGTGCAGAACAGGGAAAATAACATCCAGGTGGCAAAGAGCCATGGCGCTATGGTACATTTTCAAGAATCTTAATTACGAACAAATTAAAGATACTTCAATTCCATGTATAGCATTACCCACGTTTTTAAATTATAGCTGAAAAGGAAGAGAGAAAACCTGCTCTAGACTTCTGCTTATGGGCATCTCCTGTATCTGTCCCCAGCGCTGCAGAGGCTCCCGGGTACCAGGTCTGTGGCCCAGCTTTGTGCCCGTCCCAGTGGGTGCCCACGCTGAGGGCCGCTGGGTGCCCGCTGGGTGCCCGCCTGCCGCCCTGGCCACGTTTTGGCCCAGCCAGGCTGGAGGAGGCAGCGATGCTGCTCCCCACCACAGGGTCTGCACATGCTGCCTGCCGCTGCCAGCTGCCGGCGTTCCGTCCTCAGCCAGTGGCTCCGGGTGCTCCGGCAACAGCTTAACGAAGGCCACGACGCAGCTTCCTTCCCTTAGACACTGCAGCGAGCAGCAAACCGGCCCCACATCAGCACGGCACCTGGCAGCGGAGCCTTGGAGTGCAAATGCGTTTGCATACGTTGCAGCACAGATGTGTGCTCAGCGTTTTTTTGCAGGCGGCAGTTTCATATCCTGACGAAGCGTTTAGCGCAGGCGGAAGCTTGGAGCTAGTCTAGCTCGCAAGCAGCTTTCCAACAAGGCACCACCTCGACGGGTGCCTGCGCCTCCAGCCGACCTTGGCATCCTACCGCCTACGGTCTGGGCTTGCAGATGTGAAAGTGAGGTTTTATTGTCTGCTCCCTTGGAGATTTCTTGCAGCTTGCCGCTCACTTGCATGAGGCTGGGTGCTGCTCGCAGGTCGCCAGGAGGCTGAGCCCATCCTGGGGCAGCAGCAGCGGGTGAGAGCATCCCCGAATCCTGGCAGAAGCCTGGCAGCACGCACGAACTAATGAAGCAATTACCATAGCTGAAGGACACTCATTTAATCTCATCAATGCAGCGGCTGTGTTTGTTCTTCAGCAGGCAGCTTTTGTGCACGATGATGTTTTCAGGTACGGCCGATGCTTTTCAGGGGAAGCGTGTTTATGAAACTTTGCTCCCGTGGCACGTAAATGTTTGTTAGCTCTATTATCCCGACCATTTTGTTCTCCGAAGTGTTGCAGAGAAGACGAAATGAGAGCAACGGTTCTTTCGGAGCTCCAGCACGCACTGGATGTTTGCTTTAAATAGAATTAACCATGCAAATTGAATCATGTGAGCGTAAATTAGCGCTCATTTCACTGGTGCTCTTGGTATCTCTTAACCTACCATTTACCCTAAGACATCTGCTAAGTGCCATTCTTTCAAGTACTTAAACAGCACCTATTGCTACCAAAAAAGCCCCAGCCCCATGGCACAACAAAGCTGCCGGAAAGCCTGTAATTATCATTAAAGGACTATTGTGCTTCTGTCGATGATAAAGACGGCGGGTGAGGCTTTCCAGGCTGGCTCTCCCGCTTGCCAAGGGGAGGTGGAGTGGAGCTGGGGCCGAAGCCTGCTGCTCCCTTCCCCTGGCTGCTCCGGCAGCTGGGAATGTCCCCGGCACGCGACCACACCGATTTTGCCGAGCCCCTGCTTGGTTTCAGGCAGGGCCCGTCCCCTGGTGAAGCTCTGCAGCACGAGGCACCGCGCGACCTCGTAAGGGAGCGATTGGGGGGGGAGAGCCCGCACAGCCCGCCTGGCCGGCAGCTACCGGCTGCGCTGGGGTTTGGTACGAAGAATTGGAAACGTGCCGGAGGAGGAACGCCGGAGTGGGGCTGGGCTCCCACCCCGTGCAAGCCTTGGGGAGGAGACCACGCATCTGCCAGCAGATTTCAGCCTCCGCTATCTCTTGCCGGCATCGCTTCCTCTGCAGCCGATAAGGAGAGAGAGGGCCCACGGCTGCAGCGAGCGCGGCATCGCTCCTCCAAGCCTTCTGCAATGTGATCTATTATTTACATGGTTATTTAAGCCTTTGTTGTCGTAGTTGGGAGAATTAATGCATTAACCTCGCAGAGAAGATGGAGTGCCAGCAGGCTGGAAGCACCCAGCGCTCTGCCCTTCGGCGCAGGTTTGCTGCTGCAGGTGAGACCGCAGCTGAAAGCCTGACCGGTGGGGAGGAAGGGCAGAGGGGGATGGCATTGCTGGTGCCCGAGCAGCTCGAAGGGGTCCCACAGATGCTCAGTCTGCTCCTCGTCCGGGCCCCTCACGAGAAACATGGCTGGGATGCTCATCGGCTTCTCGCGAGATTCCTGCCCCCTTCCCGCAGCGTGAGAAAATTCATTGTGTCTGGTGTGAATAGAATTGGACACAATTCCTCCGAAGCGGTTATGCAAATTCCCAGCCATAATGACACATTGTCTCGTGTGATCCTGCGAACAGATGGCCCAAAGACAGGCTCAAGATCTGAATTAGTCCTGGGCTCCTGCAACGTAGCTGGGAGCATATGGTCCTCATAGATTTGTGGTTTAGCCTTAATAGCAAAGTGAACTATTTCAGAGGAATAAAGAAAAAAGAGGAGGAGGAAAAACAATATTGTGATGATTCAGTAGCACTCGGACTCTTCTGAAAAACTGAAATGGTCCCTCCTCAAACTCATCCATCCTTCCAGCTGCAGATGAAGTTTTGCTGTTGATGATCCGTAAAGACGTGAGCAGCTCCTCTCCTTTGCAGAAATACAGATTGCTCGGGCAGGTGCCTGTTCCTGGGCACGTCCCGGGACGGCAGATGTCACATCAGCCTGGAGGAAAGCCTCCGTTAATACCAGATGGCTAAGCTGGCTTTCAAGCTCACGTTGCCCAAGAGCCTGGCTGTAGTGAACCCGTCCTGCATGGCACGCTGGCGGGATTTGGGTTTCACGTGGATGTGCTGGAGCTGGATTCTCACAGAGGTCTTGCCTGGGTATCACAGACCACATGTGCGGTGAGCAAAGGCTGGAGGGCTCTGATCTCATCCTTACTGTGAAAAGCAAGCTGCCGCCGTCTCCAGCGCTGATTCCCCTGCAACGTGGAGAGGCAGGGATGCAGGCAGGAGCACAGTCCTGCCTGCAGCAGGGCTGCCTTTCAGCCAGGGCTGCTCCTTCGGCTCCCATGGCATCGCTCCCGTTTGACGGCAGCGGTCTGCATGGGCCGAGCTCAGAGCCTGCTTCAGACCTGTTATTTATGCTACAGCTTCCCAACCGGTTCCAAAAGTACCAGCGGTGGTTTGTAATTCTATTTGGCACTTTGTTTTATAGCAAGGCTTCAGGAATTGCTTTGATAGATAGCTTCTTTTCTCCTGTTTGTCACATCCGTGCTACATGTTGCATTAGTTGCTGGTTTCCAATTTGAAGCCATCAAGAGGGGCACCTGTGTTGGAAAATGGGGCATCATGTATTCATTTCTTATGGCTTTATAAATCCATGAGTTTCTTCTCTGGTTTATTTCAGCCTAAAGATGTTTTTAAGGCAGCTCATCGATGCTGCTTGGGATTTCTCTAAGGACCAAATAGGAAAGTAATACAAACAGTGAAAGTGCTGAGCAACGATGATTAATTCTGTCAGTTAAATATCATACAAGTATTAAACAGCGTATGCTGCCGTAACTGCCTCCCCTCTGACATCAGAAGAGCCATACCCTTCCCATCAGCAGATGAGCTGTCACTTCAAGTCCAGAATGCAGCATCTGGATGAAAAGGGATTTATTTTTTTTTCTTAAAGCTATACCATTTCTAATCAGTTGCGGGTCTGGGTCCTAATATCTGCCTAGAGCAAATTCTTTCAGTAATCTGAATAAGTGGTCCCAAGGCTCATAACTGTGAAAGCGTGCGGAAGGGATTTTGGCACCTGTGCCACAGCCACGTGGTTTTGCAGTGCTGCAGACACGGCCGTGCCAGGACTGGGCTCTGCCGGCTGCCCCGCCGCGAGCGGAGTAGCTGTCCCGGGGCTGCGCCAGCTGCTCCTGCGCTTCTTGCAGTTCTCCCCCCTACAAAAATAATAAGCAGCAGCAGATGTTCCAGCTATTTGGTTTTTTTTCCCATGTTTTGCATTAGTGTAAACCAGCTCAGCAGGTCTGCTGGGATTTCCCCGGTACGAGGGCACTCCCACGCTGGGTAGAGGAGAAACCCAAAATTCAGCATCTCCATGCAAATGAAGAGCTCCAGACGCGTGGGGACCCGGGGAGGCTTCAGGCAGTGGCACGGCAGGGCAAAGGCGCCAGGCGTTTCGGACTGGAAATGAAGTAGGGTGCTGTGGAGTGGGTCCGTCAGTCCTCGCTGCAGCTGTCTTTCTGCAATGTCACCTTTCTCTCATGTGAGCAAACGCAGCACTCGCTGCTGTCCCTGGATTAGTCGTTAGGATGCTCTTGGAGGAAGCTCAGGCTGTGGCAGGGGACATGAGTGACCTTTCATTTACTTTTAATTATAAAGTGGATTGGTAATTAAATTGATCCTGATATTTTCTTGGAGAGGGATGAAAAGAAGAGGACAACGTGGTTTCAAATCAGGACAGATGAAATACCAGGGCAGACAATATTTAATGGGGCAGTGCTGTGAGCTGCTTCTCCAGGCTTCAGGGGAGCTCTCGTCCCCGTGCTGGGCAGACTGGTGGCTGGTGACCGAGAAACACCGCAGGGTTTGCATGTCCTGTTCGCACGTGTCCTGCAAATACCTGGTAGAAGGGGTTTTCTGACACCCTCAGCCTCAAAGAGAGCTGGTCCGGGGCTCACCTCACCCTTGCCATCCCCTGCCCTCCGGCTGAGGCTGGGTGACCTCTTCCAACCCTTTCCACGGGGTGCGAGCAGTGCCGTGCTGTTCCAGCAGCGCTGGCTGTTTCCCTCGCCTGCAGAAGAGGGCTCGGCAGAACCAGCCCTTCCTCCCCACTGCCTTCCCGGGGTCCTGCCGGAGCCAGCGCTCCCCTGTCCCTCCTGCCCACCTCTGCGAGCCGCCGGGCATCGCAGACCTCCATCGTCAGAACAGGTCCCCCTGTGCTCACCACCAGCTTGGCAGCGCTGCCGGCATCTTTGGTTTCCGTGGCGACCGCAGGATGCTGTGCCGTGGAGCTGGGTACCTGTGCATGCCACGGCACCGCCAGCTTCTGCTGGTTCCTTCGGGAAGCGGGTGGCACGAGCTGCTTCGCAGCTGGAGGAGCCTGCGGGATCCCAGGCACAGGGCATGGTGCGTGGCTGGAGCCAGCTGTGGGGGATTTACTTTGTGGCAGAAAGAGAGCAGAACCTCTGTGCTGGAAGGGAACACTTGCAACCCTGCAGAGAAGCACAACATACATACATATATATATATATTTTTAGCAGGGCAGCAAGACAAACGAGCCCAGCTCTTTGAACCATTAATCTACCTCGTGTGCCCTGGACCCCTATTGCCATCACGACCTTTGCCAAGTAAATTAAGTCCTGCGCCTGGCACTACTTGCTCGACTGAGCTGTTGTGCTCTGAGGCACAGCAGCCTGCGGTGGGTTTTCAGGAGCCCGTGGTGAGACCCGGCTCTGTGCAGGGTGCTTGGCAGGCGGGGCATGATGCGAAGCGAAGCAACTGGGCTGCATGTCGCGCAAGCAGGAATTTCGGCCGTGTTTTCCTCTGCTGCCAGACACTACCTTGGGGAGAAGGAGGCTTGCAGGCTCCCAGGCCTTCCCAGTGCCTAGCAGGCTCGCTGAGTTGTGACCGTTATGCTAAACAAGGCGAAGAAGTGAGGAGAGCAAACCCCAGGGAGGAGCAGGAAAGCCACCAAGCTGTGCCACCACGGGACATGCTGCTGCTGGAGGGACCGGCGCGGTGGAGGTGCTGCCCCAGCATCGCCGCTCGTGCTGCTGGGGAGGGCACTGCCCAGCTGGAGCAACAACTGGTTTGGTTTGGTGTTAGAAAACAGCCCATCTCTTGTTTCTGCTTGCATAGGGCAGATATACGCCACAATTGCTGGGAAAACAGCTTTCTCTGATGCTGTCCTTGGAGTGAAAAGTTAGGATTTTATCCCCTGCCTTAACCAGAGACACTCGTCTGGATGCTCGGGGTGGACCGTGGCCCCGCAGTGACCGTGGCTGCCCACGGTGCTGCCCGTAGCCCCCGAGCAGCGCTGTGACTCCCAGCCCCTCGCCTGCCTTAGATGCTGCAGGCAGAGGGGACGCAAACTGTTAAAATCCGATGCTGGGGTTGTTCTAAGAGCAGTATCCTGGTGTAGGAGACTCCCTGCTGCCTTCCAATCACTCTTTGCTGACACGCAGCAGAAAAACCCAAGCAAGCAGGCTGCCGGCTGAGGCTCTGAACGTGCTCCCTGCACCCGTGGTGGATGGTGCTGCCGCCTCCCTTTCCTGCGCAGGACCTGGCTATGCCGACGGGAATTATTAATGCCTGGAGCTGAAGGGCAGGGAGAGGCAGGTTACACCTTTTCCAGCAGTCTCAGGAAGTCTGCAGGTGACAGATGCTTGTCTGTTCTCTTAATTTTCACGTTTCTTGCCCCCAGGGGCGAGGATGGGCAAGGACAGTGTGACAGCAAGCACCCCGCGCTGCGGCTGGGGCTCCCTGTGCTCCTGCTCCCTTTGATATAGGCACTTTTCTCTTTCTATAGATCGTATCTTTTATGTGTATTGTAACTCACTCCGCTTCATGCTGACCATCACCAGGTGGAACGGAAGGATTAACTTACCATGTGTCATATTCTGTCGGCATCGTGACCCCCGATGACGGGGCATCGCTTCCCTGCCTGGGAGGACTCTCCTCTCCTTTCTCCTGTTGTCGGAGGCTGGATGCTCGCAGCAGGTCTCCGCGGCCTCACCACCTCCCCTCCCAGCTACAGCCAGGCACCGGCACCTCGGCAGATTTCCCACGCACATGATGGATGCACCTCATTCCCTTTTTAACAACCCCACAGCCAATAAAAGGGAATAAAATGTGAAACGCCACGCAAACGGCATCCCCGAAGAGCGGTAAAGCGCTAAACTGCTGCTCCTTGTGACAATCAGAAGAGATTTTTGTCTTTAAACAAATAACCGTAGTTAACAAGGAAGAATATTCAGATACTGTAATAACGCATTGAAGGAGTAGAGGCGACTCCTTGCAGGCAGCGGGACGTATCCTGCGCTTGGCAGCACCCGCATCCCCGGGCAGCTGGAGCACATGCCGATGGGGAGGAGCAGGATGTGGCTCTGCCCTGCTGTCCATCTGCTGCTGGAAACAGCTTTAATCTCTCATAGTGTCTCACACGAAGCAGCCAAGCACTCAGACCTTGCACCCAGGGGGTCTGGGTGCTGCCCTGCAGTGCTGGTGCTGCGTTCAGCCCCGCACACTCGCAGCCCTCCCGGTGCTCTCGCCCGGTGTGCCGGCACTGCCCCGGGGCTGAGCATCGCCACTGCGGAGCCGGAGCCGCAGGGCCCAGGAGGGCTGGCAGGGGAAGCCACACAGCAGCACTTTGCTGGGGTTTCAAAATGTGCTGTATAAAGGCGAAGTGCCTGTGCTGCACCCCAGGACCTTCCCACCCTGGCTGGTGATCTCCAGGAAAGGAGCCCTCCGGCGCAGCGCAGAGAAGAGAACGGGGAAGGCACAGCAAGCACAGAGACAGAGGTAATTTGGGACCATCCTGCCCTAATGAAGTTGCCTGATGGAGATGCCCAGCGCAGCGCGGTGGAGAGCTCGGTCTCCCTGGCAATGGTTGCCATGCGATAGCTGCTGTGGCACTGCGTCCGCCTGACTTCAGTCAAACACGTTTTTCTTCCCAAGGGAATGTGCTTGTGTCAGAGTCCCCAGGGAGGCACAGGCACCAAGGAGCCCTGCGATGTGCCGACGACTCGGGACTGGGGACGGAGGGGCCCCCGCTGATGGGGAGAGGGGGAGAAGAGGGAGAGACCTGGAGGTCTGAACCCTGAAGGTGGAGCTGCCCCCGGGCCTGCAGCGAAGGCATGAAGTGGATATTGCAGCAGGAACAAACTGCGCGTTCACCAAACCGTGCCCGTGTCCTGCCCTTCCAGAGTCCTTCCCAGGTACAAAATCCCGTCGCGCCGTGGAACACGACCATCAGCCGCAGCCCTGCAGCAGATGCAGTTTTCCAAACATAAGGTGGCCTGGAAGACTGTTATAACCTACTTTTTGGTGGTTATTCAACCCTTTCAAGTCGATGCCCAAGCTGTAGTTTGCCTCTGTAGTCTCACAGCCTCTTCTGCGCTCCCACATTTGATGGACTAACAATTTTATACTAGTGTTTTCTGACCCCCTCAGCAAACAGTTAGAGTTACACTGTAAGACAACTCTGCTATTTTTAAAAATACATTCTCTGTAGGAATGTAAGTTTCTTATTCTAAATCGAAATGTAAAAAAAAAAATCCCATTAATGCTAGAAGGTAGTAGAAAACCAGTGGGAAGAGGCAACACCCCCAGATGAACAAGTGCTTTGTCTTTTGACATCCTGTGACTAGTTCAGCTCGGAGATGTACACCCATTCACGCTGCGCCGCCACGTAACGCTGCGAACGATGTAAGGAACAATGCCTGGAGCGCAGGGGGTTGCCGAGACTCCCACCAGCACAGGTTTTAATAGGCATTGCGTGCGGAGGGGTCCTGGCTTGGAAAAGTGTCTGATCACGCGTTGAAAATAATCAAGTAAACGTTTAAAATGTGTTGAGAAATATGCACCGGTTGTTTAGAGTAGGGCTGTAACCGCCAGCACCCGTCACTGGGTAGAGTCGGGTCCTGAAGAACCGCCTGTGCTGGGGTTGGTGGCTTTATCTGCCATCAGCGGCGATTTCAAGAGTTGTCCCAACAGAAATCGCCTGGTGTTTCATAAATTACTTGCATCTGACTTTTGTAGCTACTTTTCCACATGAACAATAACGTTGAAGCGAACGTCAGTCATCAGACAGACATAATTGGATTTGGGAAGTGTTATATTGTGAATTAAGTTGACTGATGGGGAAGTGTCAGTTTTATTAACAATCTTCCTTCAGATGATAATTTTATATCTGTAAGGATGAATTACAAAAGAGTACTTGAAGGCATCGGTTCAAAACGATGAAGTCATTTTAATAAAGGCTGACTTTCTCTTTCATATACTTGTTTTTAAATATTTTATCTCCTTGTGGGAAACTGTATCCAATTAGGAGCCAAAACCAGCGTAAAAAATGCCACATAATCAAGCGATGAGTTTGCATCCGGACCCCGGGCACGCGGAGCTGCTGCGCAGCAGCCGAGCAGACAAGCCCTGGTTGTCAATGGGAGGGTTTGGTTTCCATTTTGCTGGGGGGACCTGGCTTCTGGGGATGATCGCTGCATGTTACTTATTAATGAGAGCAGAGTGTCTTTTCCTCTTCGCACACCGAAATACCTTCGCCCTTGGGAAAGCTCCCCTTTAGGCGCAGCCTCGCAAGGAAGCCCTTGCAATGAAGGGAAAGGCGCCAGCCCTGAGCACGGCCCCAGCTCTGGGTGATGGATTCGAGCTTTGTCCCGTGATGCTGTGGGATCTGAAAACATTTTGCTGCATTTTTTCCCTCTGAACAGCTTTCATGGTTTGTTTTTCGCATTATTCCCGTGGCTGTGGGGAAAAGCGAATGGGCTGAACTCTCCGGGCAAGAAGGAGCCGGACAGTGTGTTCTGCTTCCAAAAAATAGTCTTTAAGAGGAATTCACTGCAATACAGTACTTGAATAAATCTGTGGATTATACCAGCGTGAAACAGTTGAAGTTTTGCAGTAAAAACCTGTTTCTGTTGTGTATTATGATAAATAACCATGTCATACGCAGATAAGAGCAAGCAGTGCCCCAAGACACAGATTGGGGATGTAGTTAATGTCTGAACTAACCGGCGCCAAGTCGGGATCAGGCAGAAGGTGTTGACATCTCTTCACATCCTCTCCCAGCGCATGTAACGGAGCGCACTCTCGTTGCCACACACCTTCAGGAGTTTATACCGTTGCCCCGCCGGGGAGATGCGGGAGGGAGTGGCTTCAGGTACCAAGTGCATCACCGCTGCCTAGGGTAGCTGCCTCCCCCTTAGCTCATCCCTGGCCCTGGCCTCCTCCTCCTCCCGTTATCCTGAGCTCCAGCTGGGTGGGGAGGCCGGCAAGCCTGCTGCATCCGGAGAGGCGGCGGTGGCAGCTAAGGAGGAGAGGGGCCGCAGGAGCCCGGTGCCCAGCCGGAGGGGACAGTCCTGGGCATGTCGCCTGCATCCAAACTGGCTGTCCTGTCATCCCAATTTCTCCACCACGTTGACACCTGCCGGTCCTTCTTCTTCGGGTTTCAATGCAAATCTGAACATTGAAAAAAATCTACTTCCTTTCATTGTATTCTTCCAGAAGAAAGAAGTGGGAAACACGGTAAGAAAAGGAATGAGACGGACAAAACCGAACACTTGGAAACGTCCCCAACTCCCTTCCACTGAAAGAAACTTATTATTGGCTTTGTTCCATACCTTTCACAGCAAGGAGATGTTTTTCCCCTCATTGTTTCCAGTCACAGTACTGCTGAAATCAAAAGGGTTGGGGTTTATACATCAGTGCTAGTGGGGCAGCTCAGAGCCCTCTTCTAAAGATGCAGGTCACTGCTTTATTTCCCTTTTCTACTTAAGCTTATTCTAATTAAGAATGTCTTAATAAATATTTGATGTGCATTTCAGCCGAAATGGAGGTTGTGAGCCATGCCTATTACAAACACTGGCCAATGCAGTCTGCAATCCTGGAGTCACCTTTGACCACTCATTTATCACCGGACAACGCCCGCTTCATTACGTCTCTATTGATCAGTTAAATAGTTTGTGCTTTATTTATCCCACCGACAGGAAGGAGTATTGCAGGAACAAAGAACAATCAGGTTAGACTAAAATCTAAGGAAGAAAAATGAGCTGATAAAAGCTGTGCTACGCCCGGCTTCTCTTTCAGAGGGGGCTTTGCAGGATTTGGAGTGGGGTTTCTTTTACTAATGAATAAAAGTGGCTGCAACCCTGGAAATCAGTGAAAAATCTCTTTGGCCAAAGTTTTAGTGTTCTGCACGTTTGCAAATGATTATGCAATGTCCCGGGTGAAGGAGAAGGTGGTCTGTACTTCCCAAGGGAGCAGTGCCCAAGGCACAGCAGTGCTCCAGGGAGCTCTGGGCTTTCGTCCCCAGCTCCTCTGCCTCCGGGTCTCGGTGGCACACGGTGCCCTTGGCCTGTTGTCAGGCGGCCTTGCTGGGCTCGGAGGTTTTCGGAGCTTTGGGAGGTGCTGGGAGCCTCCTGGCCCAGCGGGATGGCCTGGTCCGGGCAGTGAACACAAGCTGATTTCCAGAGGTGTCTTTGCCTTGAGCTTCGGATCAGAGGAGAAGAGTGAAACCCACTCTTCTAAACTGCTGTTGTTCTAAAATGGGTCATTGGAAAACAACAGGCATTGACCAAAATCCTCCCTGATGGCGTTTTTCCCAGCCATTCATTTCCCTTCCCCCTGTGCTCCTTCTCCGGCAGCAAGGCAGCGAGCCGCTCGCATCCAGGACCGGGGACGGACCGAGGGCCGGGGCAGACCAGCCGGCTCCCAGCCCCGGGTCGAGGTGGCCGCAGGCAGGGCCGGGCAGCGGCACGGACACTGCTGCCTGCCTCTGCGCTGGCGCTATGGCAAGTGTGGTGCCGGTGTCACCCCGGTGAGCTGATTCACCAGCACAAAACCGCGCTCCCAGCATCACCGCCCCTCCAAGCAGAAGGGACGGGTGGCCCGTTTATCTATATTTTCCTTGAGAGACAAATGGAGAGAGCCAGCTGCTGTGTTGGCCAATAACAAAATTAAACACGCCTGCGTAGCGCCTTGGGAGCCCCAGCGCTGTGCAGAAGGGTGAGGTGCTGTTATTGCGATCTAGACTACTACTATTGCCGGGATATAAACCCCCGCGTTTGCAGAGACCCGTCCTGACCCGCTGTTAGAGATAGAAAGGCGCTACATCAGAGGATGCTATCAGATATGCCCACCGCTTTTCCCCCTTATAAAAGGAATCCCAGATTTCAAAGCAAAATTAGAATTCCGGTTGTTCTTTGGTGAAGATCTGAATCACTGCCTTCTGCTGAAATGGTTTTGTGCTGAAATGGTTTGAAGTCAGATGCTTTAGCAGCACAGAGAGCGTGAGGCTGGATTTGCATGTGAAATGAATCACGCCTGATGTGATTAAAAATGCCATAAAGGTTGAATTTAAGACTTTTTTTTTGTTACTTACTATTAAAGTTTTTCAGTAATTTTCCACCCCCTCAGATGAGCGTTTTTCAGATGAACTGGAGAGAAACTTTCTCTGTGATTCATTACTGAGGGGTCTGAGGGGAATTCTTCATTTTTAAGTGAAAAAGCAAAGCTAAAAATAAAGGTTTTTCCATCAGATAAGTATTTTTGCATAAGCTGAGACTCTGGGAAACATGAGGGCAGCGTTTTATCTTGTGAATTGTCGGTGGTAACTAATTAGGAAAGGGAGAAGGAGCAGGCAGGGCGCAGTGTGTGATGGGTACGGCGAGGGATGAGCCGCTGCTGCTCCCGGTGCCCTCCCGTGTAAGCATGTTTGGCGCTGGCAGTAACGATAATATAATTCGATCTGGAAAACACAGGGCAGGGCAATGGAGAAGAGCCAATTTCCCTGCCATGGGATGATTCCCTGCACAGCTCGGCGGCTGACTGACGGCGCTGCCAGGCTCTGCCACCCGCCTGAGCTTCGCGCACTTTATTTGCTCCTTTGGCCCATCCCGGCAAAGCCCCGCTTCCATGGGATCTCAGAGATCTTAGAGGTCACCATGGATTGCAGAGATGTGCATTTGGGGTTAACGCCTGGCTGACCCGGTAAGTCATCTGGCTCCGCCATCCCCCCTGTACCTCCTTCTCCAGCAGACACCGGCATGAGTAGCACAGCCGCTCTGCGTGCTGGCAGCTCCCGGGAGATGGGGACGTGTTGCGCCAGCAGCTGCTTTCTGTGCTGTGGGACATGAAGTCGGGACCCGCCTTCAAAGTTTGGAGACTTTGGCAAAACGGAAGGTTGTGGTGCTCAGGCATGTGGGGGCCGTGCAGGGTCTGGGCAGAGTCCGTGCAGGGTCTCTGCAGAGCAGCTCTGGGAGCAAACAGGAGGCTGGACTGGGTTTGTGTTGCTCCGTGTTGGTATTTCAGCATTTGTGCATTGCTAGTTTGGAGAAGCAACCACTGGGCTCAGGCACGGGAATGAAGAGCTGACATGAGCTTTCCCAGCCATGTCTGGCACCAGTAGCACAAGGCTGTTGCCAGCCCTGGAGCCGAATACAAGCTCCCAAAGCTTGCATGGCACCTGTCCCCACACAAACAGCTGGCACAAATGTGCCTCGAGGCCTGGGAGCAGTTCCCACCAGCGTCCCCATTCCACCGCGTCCCCGTCCCACCGCCTCCCCATCCCATCAGCATCCCTGTCCCACCTGCATCCCTGTGCCACCCACATCCCCATGCCACTGCATCCCTGTCCCACCTGCATCCCCGTGCCACCCGCATCCCCATGCCACCGCATCCCTGTGCCACCGCATCCCCATCCCACTGCATCCCCATGCCCACGGACACGGCAGTCCCTGGGGAAAGATTATTTGCATGATTAAAAAATAAGGGGGAGGAACATCATAAGGAGCAAAACAGATTCCTTAACTGTACTCTTATGAAACAGATGCATGTCAGCACATGTCTTAATATGAGCGTCTATACCAATGATAGCACAATCAGTCAGTGGCTGGAAGAAAAAAGGAGATATCTCTCCATCTACGTAGATGCGGGGCTGGAATCATATTTGTATGTAAATGTGGTTTTTCTAAATGCACGCTAACTTACCAGTTGCTACAGGAGATATTGCGTATTCATAGCAGGAGAGCTTTTTACCAGAACAGGAATTTTCGAAAGTACTTTGCATGATTTTTTCCTTTTTCTCTGAGTGTCGGAGTTTGACTAACACATTGAAAATTAAAAAATAATTGAAACAGATCATATGCAACTCAGCAGGGGCATTATTTTCCGGTGAGTGGCAAGGGAACGGCGGAGCAGTAATGCACGGCTTTTGTAGCCTTGTCACTTTGATGAATTCTTTAGTACCATCAGAGGCAGCGCGGGGAGACTCGGGCTTTAATCCGCCTCTCCCGTCAGGGAGATGCCAGCTGGAGCAGCAGCGTGGGTTGGAGTCAGGGAGCCTCATTCCAGAGAAGAGCGCGTGTGTTTTCTGCTAATCAGCAATATACTTTTTCCTTGTAAACACGAATTGGACATGGGGAAACGTCGTTAGAAGGAGTGCTGATTCATGCCTGCGCTTTTCCCCGGGAGCGGAGCCTTTGGCCGATTGCAGAGGAGACGCCTGGCAAAGGCTCCCCTCAAACCCAGCAGTCCCACTCGGCAAGCCACGCAACGTCAACGGCTTTGTTTGAAATAGAAACCCCCAAAAGCATTCAAGTGTGGGGCATCTGAGCAGGGCAATCGATGCGAGTAAAGATTTACCTCCTAATTAACCGCGGATGCTACTCCCCCAATCCATGCCTTCGTCTCAAATGCAACCAATTTGTCCGCTCCGGGCTGCCCACGGCCAAGTTCACCTTAGGCGTTACATTACCCAGTGTTGGTCGTGAAGTTTGAACCCCCGCGAGGGGCGAGCGCATCTCTGGGGGGCACCGGCTCCTTGCAATACGCGGGTTGATCCCGTAATTCTGCGTGGGCAGCTGCGAATCGTGGCTCCTGGCAGACCCGACGGCCGCATCTGGCGGTGGTGCTTTCTGCCAGCAGATTCTGCAAAAACAAAGCCTGATCCCCGGAAGGCGCAGAGCAAACAAACACGGGGGTACGGGGGGGCGGCCGGGCTGGAGCGGTCCTGGGGCCCCCGACGGGCTCCTGGCTCTGCTCGGAAGGGTCGGCCAGGGACGACTTCCCAGGGAAAATAAAACCAAATCATGGCTTGGAATCATATCTGCCTGCGAACGTTTCCATCCTACATCTGCTGCTTTGAATTAGGACCTGAATATTCATCTCCAAAATGTATAATTTATACTTACAGCAGACAATTCATAATTTAAGTGTTATTGCTCTAAATTAAGTATAACATTTAAGCTGGCTGCAGACCAGATAACTAAAACCAAGATACCATGAAGAAGGATCCCGCTCTCTCGGTGGCTCACGCCACAGGGTACCAGCTGGATGTCGATACCCAAGCGCATGTCCAGGGCGGCCGGCGAGAGGATGCCCCGTCCAGAGCAGAGCGGGACCCGGCTGCGTGCGATGCCCCAGCCGGCGCCTCTCCCTCCTCCGATGGCAGTCGTTAGAGAAAGAAACAAAAAAAAGAGTCAGAAATGAAAAAGGAAAATTAAACATGAAAATTTAATTAAATCACCCTTTGATCACTCTCTGTGGAATGGACTTAGTTCAGAAGATTATTTGTTGGAGAGCAATAATAGCTTCTAATTAGGATAGGATTCAATGTGAAATGAGGTTTTTATTTTTTTTTTTTTTAAATCAACCCGTTTTTCCCCTACACAAATCAACAAAACTCTGTGCACATTACCAGCTAAATATTATTAAACTTGTATTTTATAGCCCGGTTACTTGCCATTGTTTATCTGTCTGAAATTTCTGGTTTAAAGTCAACTCAGAAATATAATCAAAGCAGTCGATGACGAAGCAGTTTGTGCTTTAATTGCAAAAAGTCGGTGCAGGCTGCAGCCGTGCGCTCCTACGGAAAGCAAGGTTGAAGAAGAGCGTTTTTCCCCGCCAAGCTGTCCGTCCTCTCTGTGGGTGCTGCTGTGCTGGGGTGGCCAGTGCGGCGTGCGCAGCCCTGTCCCCACCGTCCCCGGGGACCAGCCGGCCCAGCCGGGATGAGGGGCCAGGAAGCTGGAAGAGCCGGGGCTGGCGGAGCGGGCGGCGGGCGGCACATACGTACCCCAGTCTGGTGAAGAGCGGGGCCCATGGGCGGCAGTCGTCCCCATCTGCCAGGCTTTGGCTCCTATACTGTAAATCCCCTGAAAGAGCAGCCGTGGCTGCCTCAGCTTTGTGAATGAGGCCCTTAAAGATTTGCATACATCATAATAAATGTGAGTCATAACCAGCCAGCATTTAAAATGCTCACCGAAAGAAAGAACCAAATATCCCCATTAGAGCTTTTATCCCCTGCTATTTCATATCACAATAAAATGTCAAAAGGAAAAGAGAAGCAGATTTCTGATATTATTACTTTGAACTTTTCTCGGCTATACTCCCCTGAAGCATGACATTTACTGAGGAGAGGGAAAAAAGAAGAGGCTGGAATATCTCCTTAATCATCTTTATTTCAGCACTGTGGCATGGAGCAGCTGGACCTCGTCTCCTGCCCATTCGGGAGTGGTGAGCTGGGGTGGCACCGCGACCCTGGGACCCTGCCTTCGCCCCGGCACCCGCCGGGGACCTGGCACCTCCAGGCTGCTCTGCCTGGGCGCAGCCCAAGGGAAGCAATGGGCAGCATTTATATTATCATCATCATCACCATTATCAATATCAACATTAATATTAATATGGTAACACAGGGTGCAGTACAGTATAGCACGATATAGTATGGTAATACAACAATAACACCACTGAGCACTGTTCAAGGCATCAGCCAGCCGATCCCACTGCGCTCCCGAGAGGAGCAGCACGAAGAGCCGGTCCCTGGGTGCTGGCACAGCCATCCCGATGGGTCTGTCCTGGCAGTGCCCCTGAGGTCTGGCTTTGCCGTGGGATTTACACTGCGGGGTAAAGGTGTCTCCAGGGGATTACAAATGAATCGGCTTGTAAAAAAATTATAAGTCATTAAAAGTTCACAGTGAAAGGGAAAGTGTGAATAGACGTCGTAAAAAAGTTAGAAGAATAAAGTGTTTCTTCCATCAAAAGCTTTTACAAGTCCATTTAAGAAATCCATTTAACTGTATTTTAATTTCATTTATGGACCTAATAAAGTCAAATAGCGTCAGGGAAAGTCACAAAGGTGGGGCACTAACACCATGTACGACTTCCATTTCGGAAAAAACCCACTTTTTGCCAGGAGCTGACAGTGACTGAGCTTCCAGAGGCTTTGCCAGAGGGGAGTGGGTGGCAGGGGTATCCCACTGCCTCGGGACTGCAGGTGCCGGGGACACCAAGCAGCATCCACCACCTTCAGTGGCCCATGATGGGCAGCTGAGGAAGAATTGAATAGCAAAGCTGAAAAGTTAAGCCCGCGGACCAGGGTGTGAGGAGCTTCTCACGGGCATGAAGGGACCCTGCAACAACCCCGAAGATGCCTTCTTGACCGCTGCGTAGGGATGCCCGGAGTTTTGGCGTTCCCGTCGGGTTCTAGCAGCTCTGGTCCCCGGGAGGTTCAAAGCGGCTCCGCCTGGAGCTCCCTGCAGAGCGACTCCCAGACCGAAGGCGTGTTTTCCATCCGCTCACCAGGAATATTCAAACCCAGGCTGTGCTGCCAGGTTGCACAAATCACCGGAGCTCGTCTCCCTTCCCTGCAGCCTGGCTCGCGGAGGCGATCCACCAAAGTCTCAATTTCACGTCACATTTTCATTTCAAATTTGCTGGGGTGCTGGTCAATTTTGCAAATCCAAAGGGCATGCCTGCCGAGCGTTCAGGCGCGTGAGCTGTTTCCGTGTTTCCACCTTTGCCACGGCCAAACCGCGGCAAGGTTTTCTGAAAGGGAATACTAAGAGGATGAGGGGCCAGATGAAGCAAGGCTGTTTAATAAATAAATCAATCTTGCGTGGCGAGAAAGAACGGGAATTAACACGCACGGGCATTATTTGTCAGCTCTCGCTCTCTCCTTCCCCTGCCAGGCAGCTTCTCACCTCCCGCAGCCGAGGAGCTGCTCGGTGCCACCCGGAGGAGGGGGCTTAGGGGCTGTGATGCCGATTCGGACAGGTCCTGCCGTGCCACGCGCCCTCGCACCCCGCTTGAGGCAGGGAGAGAATTCGGGGATCCCTGGGCCATTTCTGTTCCCTTGGGAGCACGCGGTGTTGTAAATGATTTTCATCTTACTTCTGCAGAACTCCTCGAACCGCGGGCAGGGTCCGGCTGCCAGCTCTGGAGGGCTGTTTGCACGACTGGTCCCACGTTGCCCTTTCCGGAGGCTGCGCTCCACTCCCTCGTGGTGCTGCTTTGCCTTTGGTCCTGGTGCTGATGCTGCTGGGGCAGCTTTGATCTATGTAAGTGAACCCAGCGTAGCAGCTTCATCTCCCGTGTTTAATTTTCATGTGAACATAGGAGGCTTATATCCTGGCACAGCAAGGGTCCAGAGGCGGGACGGGGAACTTCTAATAGGCAGCAGCTTTAACAACTTTGTAGGAGGTACCTGGAGAGGGAAGTTCTTGGAGCGATGCTTTCCCTCTGGGCTCTGGGGAGATTTCAGGGCAATTAAAAAAAATATAATCAAAGCTCCTGCCATTGAAGCATCTCATGCAATCAGGATTCAGTGATAAGCAAGGACCTGGCAGATGAACGTGTTGACCTGCTCCTTCGAAAGACAGGAGCGGGCAGGAGCGCTGCCAAGGAGCTGCTGCATGCGGGGCTCTGGTTTTGTCCAAGTGATGCCAGAGGCGGCTCAAATCCTCCAAAACTGAGACCCAGAGCTGAACCATCAAAGGGCCACGGCGAAGCCTGGCAGCCGTGGAGCCGCAGCAGCGCCGGGGGGTCCTGACCGCGCCGGGGGTCCTGCCCGCGCTGGGGCCGGTGGGGTTTGGGGTTTGCTGCCTGCGGCGGGGGCAGAGGCAGGGAGGGGAGCGGTGGCTGCCGTGCGGGAGGAAAGGTGTTGTTATGGTAACAAATGACTTGTATTCTCCAAAGGAAGCACGATTTGGGTTTAATAGGGGGAAAACGCAGGGAAGAAGAAAAGGATAATATTTCAAAAAAATTTAATGAGACATGAATTGTACATGCTCATTCTCTGGAGTGTGTAATGGTTCAAGAGGGAGGACGAGTGGCGTTTACAACCCATCTCACCCGCCGAGCGGGGCTGCCACGCCGCTGCCAGCGCTGCGCCCACCAAGAAGCCAAACTTCAAGGCGCCTGCTCGGCTCCTCCGATGCCAGCAAGCCACCTCAGCCATGATGCCCTGGGAGATTTTATTTGTTCTAAAGCCTCAGCCTCTACCAAAAGATGCTGCTCATCCGATGGCGCCATGGGGGAGCCAGAGCCGAGGCACCCTATGTAGGAAAGTCTGGCAAAGGGGAGCACCCGAGCAATGCCGGGGGGCTGCTCCAGCCTCCCCATGGAGCAGCTTCCCTGGGAGGGACGGTGCTCTGCAGGCGGTGGGGCGGAGGCAGAGCTGCCCTCACCCTGCCTGCCCACTCGCCGCGGCCCTCTGGTCCAGGAGCATCCCTCCAGCGTGGCACAGCCGTGCCGGTGCGGCCAGCGCCAGCCGGGGCTGCCCGGGCATCCCTCGCAGACTGCTGCAGCGGCTGCTGCCTTCGTCTCCTCTACCCCGTCTCCTCTACCTGGCAGCATTGATTTGCCGAGGAAAGGCCGTGGTTTGATAAGGAACACAATAATTAAGCATGTGCCAGAAAGCAGGTATTAATAGAAGTGCTATTAGAGAATTTATGGATGATTTAAGATGCAGCCCATTCTCCTAGTGAATGCCTCGTCTGTTTAAGAGCAGTAATTGCCTATTATCTAGCAGCTTCTGATGTGCTTGGCTCGTGCTGGCATGGCACATGAAGATGCAGCACATATTTAAAGAGCTAATGCCAATTCAAAGGACCTGCTTGTAATTTTAAACACAAGAATCCAATAAAATTCAAATGGCAGCTGGGAGGTGGAAAAGCAAGCGGCACACGCCAGGCACCGAATCAATAAACAGGTAAGTGTGCCATAGCAGGGAAGCGGGCGCAGCCCCTGGTAGCTGCTCAAGCTGCTGAAGACAGTTCTGCTTGTCTTCAGCATGGGTATATTTTACCCCTCCCTTACTATATACCACTTATTTTGTGCCCTGCAGCAAAGACGGTTTCATTGATCAAACAGAAGCCAGTTAATGGCTAAAGGAACGTGGAAAATAATGTAACACTGAGCACGTCTGCGAGCGCCCTGTTTGTTTATCTGCACGTAACTCTTTTGAAATACACTGATTTGATTTTCTTCACAATATTGAGGAACCTTTTTGCTCTTTGAAGTGCACTAATCTACCAGAGAAGCCTTAATTTCTGGATTGGGGGTAAGCATCCTCTCTCATCCGCCGGCTGCTTTGTGCGCTGGGCCCCGCTCCTGAGCGGGAGGAGCGTGATGCTGAGTGTGGGCTGCCCCGCAGATGTGATGCTCAGGGGAATATCAACCAGCAGAAGCATCGAGCCAAGTTTTGGTCCGGCTCCGAAGCTCTGTAGCTGAGCTGACCTGTGAATGTCCATTTCTTGCACTGAGGACGGAGTGAAAGCAGCCAGTGACCATGCAGGAAGGAGAGCCAGACCCATGCTCACCCCATGCCAGATGGCCCTGGACCTCCCTGCCCGCAGACACAACCCGTCTTCCACGGCGACCTGCCAATGCCGAGCCCAACGCTGCCACTGCCGAGTCGCCTTGGTGCCTGCGACGGAGCCCCCTCCGTGCCTGCCTGCCTTCCCTGCCTGCCGCCACCACAGTGCACAGACCGCCATGGCAGAGGTTTTTCACATCTGCTGAAAGGAATCTTTTGGTGGCAAAAAGCTTTCTTGGCGGCGGAGGGAAAGTTCCTGCTGTTCAGCTTGCAGGGCTCTACCTCACTCTGCGAAGAATAAACGCCTTTTGAAAACCAGTCGCAGCAGCCGGGAAGCGCGTTCGACTGTCTTCTTGGCAGCTTTTAATTTATAGTGCCTGCACTTTGATGTGTTGATCTTCGTGATTGCACAAGGAATTGAATTTGATTCAGATTTATTTGTTCTAATTTGTGCCTCCTGTTACTTATCGCTGCAGCATCGTAGGCCGTGGACAGGTTTTGTTCAGCCATCCCAATTAAAGCCTGCAAAGTGCAAATACACACAAGAGCAGCTGGCAATATGATGAGCAAAGAGCAAACAGGCAAACAAGCCAAACCCCACAGTGACTGCAAAGCCCCAGCCGTTTTGGTGCGAGTTTCTCCTCCCACCCCTCTGCCAGCGAGGAATTGCCTTCCCACCGTCTGCCGCCCTGCTACGAGCCCGCACGGCTCAGCCAGCAGCCGTGCCCGATTGGGTGTCAAGAGCCGAAAATTACTGTGCGTGATCCAACCCCGGCAAAGGCTTCGGCCATCCGGAGTGGGCGGCGGGGACCCCACCGGGGGGGCGCAGCGGGGGGCTTGGCTGGGACCTGGGCTGCACCCATCTCCCCTGCCGCCTCTGCCTTGCTGACAAGAAGACCGTGCTAACGGCAGTGCTCGCGCTGCTCGCAACCATGAAATACTGCGAGATGTTTCTCCTGAGCTGCAGTGTCCGTTCTGCTGCCCTGGACATCTTCCCGCTCAGGTTATTATATCCTGCCTCCCTCCTGTCCCCTGCAGTCTCAGTTATTTAGAGCCTCATTTTCGGAGGGCTGAGCACCAGCAATTCCAGCTGACTTCAATTTCCTTGCCTGCAAAAAAGGGGACAATGAGAGCGACCTCCTTTACAAAGTAGTTGGAGATTTGCTGATCAACAGCTGCATGCAGGAGGTCAGGATTAGTAATAATGATTGGGAGTAAAGATAAAAGGGCTTTGCACATTGCAGTAGCAGTCCCTTTCTGGCTAGTGTGTAATTTTTTCCCCTCTGGAGGGGTGACCAGCACCCACAGCTGCCGGGTCCCAGACCAGCACCCTCCCTGCTCCCCTGGCTGAGCCCTCCCTCCCCGCCCTGGGGCCAAGACGATGCACGAGCGTGGCAGTCCTTGGCTGCTCCCTCGGGAGAGCAGAAAGGGTCCTCCTTGGGCTGGAAATACCAGGAGTCTGCCATTTCTCTCAGTATCGTTAATTGGCCATGGTGCGATCGGAAAAAAAGCCTTCAGTTTTAATTGGAGTGTGTCTGGCTTTAATTCCCGTCTGTTGGTTCTCGCAATACTCCTCTGTAGCTGGAAGCCCTGCAGTGCTGCCCCTCCCATGCAGGTCCTCGTGCAAAGGGGCCAAGTCATCCCCCAGTCGTCTTCTAATAAGCTCAATAGACTGAGTTCTTTCATTTCCTTTTGGGGGAGAGAGTTTTCCAGCCCTCAACTCATTTTTGCCTGCCTTTTCTCCACGATGCAGCCTGCCTTCTTTTTGTGGAGCGTTTGCTCTGTTTCTGTTGCCATTGGCTGGGATATTCCTTTCTCCTTTTTCAAAAAGTCTATGTTGTCCTCGCAGGTGGCCCTATAGAAATCCATAAACAAGTAACACCACTGCTGAATGGCTCCGGCGGGTCACACCCTCATACCTGCTTCTCCAGAGTTCAGAAGCATTCGGGGGCTGCTCCCGCCCGAGGCAGGCTCCGAGCATCGAGCAGAGCATCGCAGGCTCTGCCTGACCCCGGCACACCTGCCTGTCCCGGGGAAACCGCAGCTCCCCGCCATGCGCCGGTTACTGCCGACAATGTAATCTCGCTCCCTCCGGCCTCCCGTTGTGCCCAGAAGTGACAATGACATGGCAATCGATGGCAATGATCTCCCAAGTAGCCCAGCTGATAAACACGCTCTCAAGGCTGCTGCGAGCGTGTCTGAGCTGCTCGCTCTGAATAAATTGGGTTTGATGTATACAACGCGAGGTGTATATACTTTTAAATTTATTCCTTCAATTCCCCTTGCTTCCGAGCCCTGCTGCTGTGGGGGTAGACGGGAGCACTGATGAGGTCCCCAATGATCCGTCGGGGCATGCCCGTGCCTGGCAGACCCTGCCACCACGGGGACGAGGGGGACCCGGCTGCAGGAGCCAAGCACCCACCTTCGCAGCCGCACATCACCATGGTTCCCTGCGGTTCAGGACCACAGGACTGGTACTCCTGTGTGCTCAGCACACATCTGCTGTAAGGATCCCTCTCCCCCTTGATGGGGAGCATGTGTAAAAGCAGCTGACACACATTATCCCATCTATTTGAAATCAGTCGTTGCAGGTCAAATGCTTGCATTCACTTCCAGTGAAAGGGTTTAGCAAAGGTTGGGCTTTAATGGCTCCACCAAGGCTGCAGTAGAAAGCAGCAGCGGTGGGAGCACCGTGGTTTTCCTCCCTTAGCGGGGCTGCCGTGCCGGTTACCCAGATGGCAAACCTCTGAAGCCGGGCGATCTGCGAGCTGGGGCGGCAGCTGCTGCAGGCGGTGAGCGAGGGGCTTGGGAACCGCGGCTGGGGCTGGGGCTGGGCTGCTTCCCCGCAGGTGATGGTTAGGGCCAGGCATCGCACCGAGGCAGCAATGTCGCTGGCCTTATTTGGCTGAATGTTTTGTTTGTGTTTGCTTTGTTTATGGGGTATGTATGAAAAATGAATATAAAGGTGCTAATCATATTTGGTTCTGAATATGAATCTGCTGCAAGTATAAACCGAACAGCAAGTGGAGGGGAAGATTTTACTGGAAATCAGGTTTTCACTTCAGCTGGGAGCTATAACTAAAGCTCAGTCTCAAAGCCTCGACAGGCTTCACAGTCCGAAGCCTGACCGGAGCGAAGCAGGCGTGCGGGGAGGGACGGGCTGGGACGCTGTATGCAGCACGTGTACGGAGCCCAGCCAGTGCCTCCCGCCCCCCAGGGCTGCGTGCCGGGGTGCAGCTCCTCGGCGGGTGCTCCAGTGCAGGGGCACACTGCTGCAGCCTCCAGCACAGCTTGAGTGCTGGCCTCCGGGTCCCCTCTATCCTTGTCCTGTGCTTGACCTGCCGCTTGCAGCTTTATGTAAAAACATGGTGTTTGCACAGGGAAGGTGAGAAGCCCCGGCTCCCTGCCTCCCCGTCCCCCAGGTCCTTCCGTGCAGGTATCCATCATCTCCTTTGTTTGGTTGCCTTAATTGAGCTCGCTATTTATAGCTGATTATTGGAACCAGGTCGAACTCATCTCGGTGCAATTTCCGTAAGGAGACAGGCAGTGAGTCCCTCTGCGTCCCTCCTGCCCGTCCCTGGCGTTGTCCCTGCGCTCGGTGGCAGCGTGCAGGGCTGTGCGCGCTCGGGGGGATGCACACACGCTGGGCCCCGCTGTTCTCTGCTTAGCACCGTTACTGCCTTACAACCACCCAACGAGAATGCCTCTTAAACCTGAGGTTAGCCTTTGATTTACAGTTTTGTTCTGCAGAAAATATACATTAGCCTTTTGATCCCCAAAGTGGGCTTTTGAGAAGGATTGCAGTAAAGTCTTCAGGATGTGAATGTTGAGCTGCGTAATTACGCTCCTGGTAACATAATGAATGGCCGCAGCCAGCAGTTCTTGCCGTGTCTCCACGTACTTCAGCCGCCGTTTAACACAATCATTTTCTTTTGCTGGCTATAAATATGTTTGAATTCTCTGACCTCGTGAGCCAGCATTATTCTCGGAGGCAGAATTATTTCTTGCTCTGTGGCTCGTAGGTTAGCTTTGGCCTTGAAGCTCCCCAGCCCCTGACAAGTGCGTGAAGCCCAATTTACAAAGCAAACGAGACACCGGCAGCAGACCTTGGAGGGAGGCAGGGCAGTGGAGCAGAGCGCCCTTCCGACTCCAGCCCCCGCTGGCACCTTGGTTTTCGGGTGACAATTAGCAAACGATCATGCGCATGGATATCACTGCTGCAACCGCGGCCACGGTCCCAAGAGCCAGGAGGAGCCCGTGGTCCCACACGTGGGACCCCTGATGCTACGTGGATGTTTGCACAGGTGCTGCTGCACTGCTGCTTGCACCTTCCTGCGCTCCCCATGGCAGCGTGTGGCAAGTCTGTCTGGCAGCCACAAAGCAGCCTGAGAGCTGCTTCCCACAGACACCCCTTGTCTGGGGCAGAAAACAGCCCTACCTCACATGCGCTGCCTGCTCCTGCCTACATCCAGTACTGACCCCTCCCTTCATCCGCAGCAATTTGCTTGCATAATTAAGACTATGGTCTCCTATGACTTGTTCCTCATATTCACTGCTAATCCCAGCATTTTGCCAAAAACCTGTTTCTTATTAATCACTTCTGTTTTACAGTAGCTCTTAGCTGTGCAGTCACTTATTAGCAAACCTGTTCCGACGTTCTGCTGATGGTGACCTTGTCCCTAAACCCCTCTCTACTGCTCTTCCCTATGAAATCATTGTGCCGTAACAGTGCTAGAGTGGAAAGAATTTACTGCTCAAATAATTCGTCTAGATTCAGTACAGAAAGTCTTTTGAGGAGATTCATCAGCTAATAAAGAAAATTGATTCTGGAAGCCAAAGTCAATACGGGGTTAGAGAAACACCACCGCCCGCCGTGGGCTCCCTTCCAGAAGCCTCCGCTGCCACATCTGGCTCGTGCTGCCACACACCTCCCAAGCACCGCCGCCTTTCCCAAACCGGATCGTATCTGGCTCCCCACCCGTCAATCCTCGGGCACCTTTTTTTCCCTTTTTTTGAAGTCCTGTGTTTCTGGTGAGACCTGTACCTGGACAAGGCATCGCTCAGCCTGCTGTGGAAACGGAGAGCACGAGGGTGATTCACGTGGCAGAATGCAGTGCCACGGGGCGATAAAACCTGAGCACGAAGGTGACGCAGTCCCCCCTCTGCATGCTGTGATCCTCGGGGCAGCTGCTCCGTCGCCAGTTTTGGAAGATGGTCCAGCACAAGCCAGATCCTTCTGAGCTTGGTCACGAGACCCCACTCGCACAAAGCTGCTTCCTGGCACCGAGTTTGTCTTTGTTAGGTCTGACGGGCAGGTGAGGTTCTGTCACCCCTGCACTGTCCTTAGCTGCGGAGGCTCAAGATGAGAGCAATGCTCGGGGCCGAGCGGGAGGTGGGACTGATGCTGTAAATCCAGAGCGAGCAGCAGGGCAGCGCTGCCCCTTCTCCAGCGGCTGCCAGGGCACCCTCTGCCCCACAGGACCAGCCCTCTGCCCTACCCAACCACCCTTCTCTGATTTTTAGGGGATATTTTTTCTCTGTGCCATCTGGAAGACAAATACAACAAAATGTAAGAAATGGAAGCATCCAGAAAATGGCTCAAACTGGCCCTCAGAAAGGGAGGTGGGACGTGATGCCGTGACCAGGGATGCGGAGGAGACTGGGCACCTTTTGTGGCAGCCCATGGAAGATGAAAAATAGCCAAAGGAAAGAAAGAGAAAAGAAAATTTGGCAGAAATGTTTGGCCATATGGCTGATTTGTACTTCATGTGTGTTTCTCCATATGTTGCACGTACATGTGTTTGTTTACCCCCCATGCACTTTGCATGCCAGTGATAGTCTCAAACCCATCAAAATTATCTTGTAAAAGACTGAGGAGCTTTAGGCATGCTTTCCTTCCCTCGGCTGTTCCTCAAAGCTGTTTTCCCAAACCACCTTGATCACCTTGAAAAATTAAAGCTGACTTTGCCCTGCCGTGGCTCTTGCCCTCCCCGAGCTCTCCTAGCAAGCCGTGAAGCACGAGGTGTGCAGCACTGCAAGCACTCAGTGGGCTTAGCCAGTTAATTTACTGCAAGACCGATGACATTTGCTGGGAAGGGAACCACTCTCGCTGTCTTCATTGCCTCTGCTGGAACCCATGTACTGATCAATAATTCAGGTGCCCTTACAGCTACCACCAGCAGATCCCTCCCTGCCTGCTTAATGCGAATCCACGTTTCGGTGCCCGGCTCAGGCAGCGATCTGTGGGCGAGGAGCCGGCAGCCGAGTGGCCGGCTGTAGCCCTAGGAGCTTCCCAGCCTCCCTCCTGCAGCAGCGCAAGCGCCCGGGCCGCTCTGCCCCGCAGCCGGGCAGGCAGCCGCTGCCGAGCAGGGAGCCTAGGGCTGCCGGGTGCGAGCCGGGCTCGGGGGGCTGCTGCCCTCTGAACCAGAGAGATCGGACCTGAAGGTGAAGATGAGTGTAAAACTGGGAACATAGAGGAAAAAAAAATCCCCAGTCATTGCAATCATTACAACTGAACGAATATCTCCACGTGCCAAGCCTGCTCTCCGAGTGTGATTTAAGCTGAAAATTCAGAACCATTTCCTTGTACAAATCATTCGAGCGGGATGAAACAATCAATGGGAGATATAATCTGCGACTCCTCTCTGCAGCCAAAAACATCTCATCTGTGAACACAAACTCATTAGGAGGGTGATTAATGGGGTCTGAAAGCAGGAGTCGGGGGTAGCGAAGCTATCTGCAAGCTCTGCCCAGCGCTTAACCTGCGCAACCGGTGCCGTGCCAAACAGCAGCAGCCCTGCTCTCCCAAAGCCGAGGCATCCAAGCTCGCTCATGGAGCCAGTGGAGGGATGAGGAGCTCTGCACCACGTTAGCTGCCTCAAAAGTTTTCCAACAGCTTTTTCCTCCTTTGCTGGAGGGAAGAAATTTTGCACTCACTGGAGCCGAGGGGAACAGCCAGACCACTCCGTTGGCAGGAAAAGCGACCCTGGGCTGTTAAAGGTAGAAACAACAACCAAAAATGGTCTCCAAAGGGCAGGACCGACTGTGGAAAGACACAAAAAGAGGAGAAATGTGATTGCAATTAGTAGGTGACAGATGTAGGGGGGCTCTGCCTGGGGCCAGCATCCCTGCAGTGCTGGAGCGGGGAGCCAGAAGTTTCCCTGTCAGTGAGGTCCCTTGAGTGCAGCTGGTTTTCAGTGTCAGCAAAATTTGTATGCAGAAGGGACCTGATTTGGTTTCTCTTCTAAATTGCCTGCTTGATTAGATGTATCAAAAGTGCACTTGGAGGAACAAAGCTCCTCTTGCCACTGCGACCTGACACCGGCATAAGAAATGACCCAAAGCCTCTCGGTTTCCCCGTTCAGCGCTGATCCTTGCTCAGCAGCAGCCTGGGCTGCCTCCCAGCACGGCTCGGCGGTTAGCCTCCGCTCTGCTCCCCTCGGCCGCTGCGGAGCCTCACCCGGCGATGCCAGCGCGCTTGCTTTCCCCCTGCTCTGACCAGCGTGCGCTCTTTTCCCTTCCCATTTGCCGTGGGACATCCCTGGTACTCCCAGGATGCAGGAGGGGAAGGCGCAGCCCCGCTGCCTGCAGACCCCCAGCTCCATCCTCTACCCGCTGCCCGGGGGCTTGGTGGGACGCGGCAGCGCTGAGCCATGGGAGCGGTCAGGAGCACAAGGATGGGCAAGGTCAAGCAGGCTTAGAGAAGCAAAAAGGGGGGAAGATTTTAGGAATATGGTTCAAATAGTGAGGGAATTAATTCTGGAGATGCCATGGAAATGATGGCCCATAAAGTTAATGAGATATGCTGAAGAAAGGGTAAACAATTAGGACTATTAGCTGCAAAGATAAACCAAGACCTATTGCCCTCAGAAACACTGAAACTAATTAAATTGAAAATTACAACATGGGAGTACAAAAACAAAAGCAAATAAATTGAGAGAAAGAATTAACTGGCTTAATATCATGATGATAATATTATTAGCAATAGGAAGTGGGGATTGTATGATTAAAGCTGTTTATTCTCGCTCTCTTTCACTGAGAGCAGGCGGCGAGGGACTCGGGGCAGGCAGGAGGGGACCCGTGGCTCCGGGGGGTCTGCGTGGGGTCCCAGCCCCAACGCTGTGGCCCCTTGCAGAGGTGGTTATATCGTCCTGGTGCCCTCCCCGCTGCCGGCACTGGTGCCATCCCGCTGTGCCGGGCTGGAGGTCAGGCTCATCTGCCTGCAAACCCTCCAGTGCCCTCGCCAGCCGCAGCCCGGGAGAAACCTCCAGAAGAGTCATTAGCACTTCAATAATTGGTTCCATTTAAAGGGATTAGAGCCAAATCAACTTTGTGGTTTGCCACCCAGAAATAATCCTATTTTAAGTGGGCAGATTCTTCCGTAGCGTCCAAGGAGACTATGAATGGGCGATGTACTGCTGGAATGAATTCTCAACAGCGAAGGGGGCTCCTGGTCCTTCCTTGGGGGGACCTCTGGCACAAACAAAACTCATCTTATGGGGGTTGATGAGGTGGGGGCTGATGCATTAGCAACGGTTTCAGCCGGCATCCCAGCGTGGGTGACGAATTGAGGAAGAAAACCCAGGTGGAGAACAGTAAAGGGACGCTTCGAGCAGGAATTTGCGCACCGTGGAGGGAAAGGAGACAAAATCAATGCAGCCATTCGCAGAGCGCTCACTCCCAAAGCCAGCTGGCCCTGCCCGGCCATGCCCCGGCAGCACGGAGGCACGAGCTGTTTCTCCCAGCTGCCGGCCAGGAGTGCCAGCAGTGCTGACCATCCCCTTCCCCGGTAATTGCGAGCGGATTAACTCACTCAACGGAAGATTGCAGAGCCGATTTCCACGTGTCCGAGATGCTCTTTGAGAACATCAATAAAGTGGATGCAAAGGCAGCGACAGCCGCGGTTTGGCTCTGCACCACACACAGCTCCCAACCGGGAGGAGGCTGTGCCGCGGGCCCCGGGCTAAAACCTGGGCATTGCTCGGATCAGTGCAAGGCTCCAGCTGATAAAACAGGCATTTTGCTCTCGCAGATTTACCCCTTCTGGTAAAGCTGTCTTTCCTGCTGCATTGCAAACCCTGTGCTCAGATATGTGTGGCTTCTCTAGAAAATGATTCCTCCCTTTCCAGGTCTCAAAGACTGAACTCTGGGTTTAAAGCCACACGCAATCTTCCTAAGATCCTTATACACTTTTCAAGCGCACAAGTAAAGCTGAGCAAAAGGCAGCCGATACCTCGGAAACTAAGAGAAAGCTGAGAAGTTTGGGAAAGCAGAAAGCGTCTGCAAAGGGGGGTCGAGTTTATCGCTTGCTTCCATACAAACCCTTCTGTGGCTGAGGGCCAGCAAGCGCGGGCAGTCCAGGACCAGGAGCCTGGCCGCGTTATCGGAAGCAGATCAGCTGGAGGTGGAGGCCCCTCAGCAGAGCCGCTGCTGCCGGGCCGCGGTGGACAAGCCGTGCCCCCCCCGTTGGGCTTGGTGTCCTTGCGTGAAAGTCTGCGATATTTGTGATCTGGTGGTGGAGAGCACAGTCTCTTTTTACGGTCCTTTCATTATGATGCTTAATTTCTTCTGCAGAAGCAATTACGTTCTATGGGCGGAAAGCAATATTGGAGACGTACGATTGTTATTGCTATCCCACCAGCTCCTCGGCTGGCGGCTGCCGCTGCCTGCGCTCCCGCTGCCGCAGGAATAGCAATCAGGGCGCGGGAGCCAGCGGCTCGGGCTGCACCTGCCTGTGCCAGGACAGATAAGAGACTTTGCAAATGGGAAGATAACCCCGTCCACTGGCCAAATATTTACCTGAGAGGGGGTGCATATCGCATCCAAAGGACGGCTCTACAAGGGCTGATCAAACACTTGGTGACCTCTGGGAACAAACAAAATTGATAACTTGCCCCATGGCTGGGCTCCTTTGTTGTCTGTTTTCATCACCAGGTTCTCTGATTATTCAGGAAACTCATCAGCAACGTGCGTGGTTTGGGCTTTGGTTTTTATTTCTTACACTGTCTTCACCTAACAAAAGGAATTAAAGCCAATACATTCAATTTTCTATTTCTTATAGGCTAAAAAGAAGTCACTTCTTCATCCAGTTAAATGAATCTGGCAGGAAATACAAGGGGTTTTTTCTAGCCAGTGGCCCAATCTGCACAGGTATTGAGGGGGTCTAATTACAAAACATCTGAACCAATTAGGGACCTCGTGGCCATCAAACATTAGTTTGTTGTGAAGATTAGTCTACTTAATGATGTTTCCCCCATAATTAAAAGCAGTGTATCAAGGGTTACAGTGCATCATGTGCTGGAAAAGTAGCTCTGAAGGCAAAGAAAAGATTTGCCTGAGGATTTGCACGGGCTCTGTGTCAGGATACCACCATGCACACATGGTGAAGGAGCAGGAGGGGTGCTGAGCACGTCCAGGACCGCGCAGCATCCACAGGCAGACACGCGCCAGCTGCAGCGCGGCCCCAGCGAGGGCCGTTGCTCCTGGCCGCAGCTCCGGCGTGAGAGGTCTTGGCAGGAGGCAGCGGAGAAAGCGGTGACTGCTGCCTGGACGGCACCCGTCAGGGATCGTCCTGGCTTTGGCTTTCAAGGCTTGAAGGAAATTAACCGTGGCGGTCGCAGGAGCCAGGTCGGATGGTGATGGCAGCACCGGGCGCTGCGCGGTGCACAGGCTCGGCAGGACGGGGATGCTCGTGCCAGCCAGCGCCTCCCGAACAGGCAGCGGGGCAGCCGCAGAGCTGATGCGTGGCAGCAGCTCGTTAGAGTGTAATGACGTTTGCGGAGCCAAACGCTGATAGGAGCCGCGGTGAAGGATCTCCGAGTACGTATGGCGTGATATATGCTGCCCATCAAAAGGCAGCCGGGGCTGAGGCGCACGCAGGGCTCTGCTTGCCACCCAGGTGTCTGCTTTTAATGGATATAAATGCTGCTGAAAAAGCTGAATAGATACAAATATTACCAATACCTTAAGGGTGCACTGGGCCTCGTTATCCTTGGGTAATCGAGGTTATGTGGAGCTCTTCCCCTTTATCTGTCACTGTCTCTCTTGACAATGTGCTGAAGCAGAAAAACCTTGAGGATGAATTGCCCGGGAGGCTGGAGGAGAGCTGGGACCCCAAAACCTCGTCCGGCGGAGGGAGCACCCACGTCCTGCCTTGCTGCAGGCGCAGCTGCAGGGACAGAGGGAGCCTTCCCATACATCCCATGCATAACTGGTTTCAATTAAATCTCTGCAAGTAGTTCATCGTGCATTACTTAATCGATACGTTTTCGTTTTGTTTCTCTTGGTCTTTACAAATCACTGGCAAAAAGCGAGTGATATTCTCAAACAGATCCACAATTCTTTCTGACTCTTTCCTGGAAACATTGCAATTTGTGCTGTGTGCACTGAGTTGGTATCGCACAGGATAGTTGCTTTTCCTTCCCTGCGTAAACATCTACCTACGTGCTACCCATCGCTGCATGCAAATGCTATTCTGGAGAGCTACAGAAATATCCCTTCAGTAAACAAACCCAGTACTACCGAGACTACCCCTGGCAGTGAATTTCAGGGGGTTTATCGGTCTGGTGAAGCCGGCTGTGTTGGGGAATCCCACAAGCCACATGCGGCTCTTCCTGCTTCTTGGTGGGAGTTATCTCGCAGCGCAAGTTGTGTATTCTACAGCTGAATCTGTAATGCAAGCACCAAATGCATGAGCATTCAAGCTGAGAATTTGCTTTCTGCAAGTATTCTTACTAATGAGACTGAAGCCGTAAAATATCCCTGGAAAGTGCTTACAAAAGGCTTTCAGATATGTCAAATGATGTTTTTCATGTTATCTCAAATTTGCTTTCCATTTCTAAGGAATACTCAGACTTTCAACTCGTCCCCTCCTTTTCCCCCCCTGCTTGCAGTGCACGAGTTGGGTTTGTAAAGAGGAGTAAGGCGGTGTGCTGTATGCATAACTACAGAGCAGTGCATCCACCGATCTTCTTACCAAAATCTCTCTGAAAATATTGAGCTGTGTTTTTGCACTGAAACATTCAAACAGATTCATAAAGCTCCAACTCTATTTACTTCTTCATTAAAAGGGGGGAAAAAAGCAGAGTTTCAAATAGCTCTCCTTGGCAGAGTAGATAAGTAGTCCGCAGAGGCCAAAGCCGATCCCAAAGCAGCGTGTGACGTCTGCCAGGAGGGAGCCAGGACGCGGCTGCCCCGGGCCCCGGCGCATGCCATGTGTGCCCAGGATGGAGGCAGCCTCTTCACCGATCGCGTCCAGTTTGTTGCAATGTTCATCGAAACCCGCTGCCCTGCAGAAAAGCGGTGCCGTTGCAGAGCTGGTCCAAGCCCAGCTCCTCAGGTCACTTTTTTACTCTAGGCAGGAAAACCACTAATATGATGAAAATGACCTCAAATTGCTATTGCTGGACTATTTAATCAGGCCAGGCTCCTTTCCACTCTCAGCCACCATAAAAGAAGACAAATTGTCTGTCTGGTGTTTAAAGGTTTGGGAATATAGGACAGCATTGATTTTGTGTATCTGAAAAGGTGATGCTCCCTGGGCTTGCCAGCGAGTGGGGGGTTTTGATGACAAAGCATCCTTCGGTGCTGATCCTCCCCACGGATACTGCGCATCTCGCTTCTGCTCAGGGGCGAGCGGCTGGCGGCGGCATGGATAACCCAGGGAACAGGGAGGGCGGGAAGAGGTGGGGTGAGACCACGGGGAGGAAAGCATCAGCTCCCCGGGCTCTCTGCTGTCACCCACCCTCGCTGCCCACCCTGCCCGGCTCCGACCTGGGCTGGCTGGGACCCGGCTTGGCTCCACGGGGCCCCTCTGTGCCCGCTGCTCCTCCAGGCAGCTGACGCGTCGCCCCTCCATCTCCTTCCCGAGGAGCTGAGCAGATGGAGCGCTTTCCCTCTCCCTGGGAAGCATTATTTCCAGTCCTTGACTCAAAGGGGATAAGCGCTCCCAATTTCAGGCGTTTATCGAGCCCAGAGGGCAGCCTGGTCCCCGCGGTGCCAGCTCCTGCTCTCCCAGCATCGTGGCCTTTCTCACTCCCACCTTGCCGCCACCGGAACGGGTGGGGAAGTCTCTGTCACCCCCCCCCCCCCGGCGAGCTGCTGGGGCCACCAGCCCGGAGGAGAGCCAAAATTGCCCTCTGGGAATTCTCCCCCCTCCAAGAGCCCCCGGGCAGGGGGACGCGGGGCTGCGCACCCCGGCGAGCTGTGTGTCTGTAAACCAGGGCAATTACACCCCCAATTAGTTTACACACAAAATAAAATTAATTCCTTGTTTATGTTTCCTTCCACAAGTTCCCAGGAATAGCCCACAAAGGGGAAGCTACAAAAGGAAAAGTGATTAATTCTCGGTGGGACATTTAAACACCGTTTTTATTACAATTCATCCTTTTCACACACTTTGCCCTTTTCTGATTCATTCTTGCTCTTTTGAGGTAGAACAAGGCTGATGTGTTGCAGCTCCCCTTTCTCAAGAGGAGTTTTTAACTCTTGATTTGCTGTTGTAGCTGCGTGATGAATGAGAGCCTTTCCCGCCGCGCCCGCAGAAACAGGGATGCTCTGAGGATGCTCCCCGGGAGCAGCCGCACGCTCTGCTCTCCCAGCACGGGGCTTTGCTGCCCTGCAGGATCCAGCCCGGGCATGATGGGGTGCAGAGGGGTGCAATGGGGTGCAGCCGGGCCAGGGCTGTCCCCAGCCGAGCCACCAGCCCCCCCCCGGCTCTGCCGCGCAGCGCCTGTGCTGCAGCGTTTTACAACGCAGCACAACACCACCTGAAATGTGCTGGAAATAATTCTACTATCAAATGCATTCAGCTCTGTTTGTTTGCTTTTAAATTAACATTGGGGATGAAATAATTCACTGAACTACAAAGAAACGCCTTGACTTGACAAGAATCGCAGGCAGGATTTTTTCCGCTTTCAGTTATCACAGGAAAAAACATTTCAACATCTTGTCTGCTCAGCGCAAGAAAAATAGTTTTGTACTCTATGCCTGGGAAACAAGGAGCTTATCAAAAAAATCTCAGGCATCAGAGGGACGAGATGGCAGAGGCGCCGAGGAGGCACCTTTTCTCTCCGCCGTGCGTAACTGGGAGCTGCTGCGGGGAAGGACAGGTCTCCCAAGCCCTGCAGAGCCGCTCTTATTAACTGCTGGTGTCCGTGATGAACAGGACGGGTCCTGCGAGAGCCGTAGCAGAAGGAGCGGCTGCGCTAACAGGGTGTTCAGGGCCAGCACCACAGCCCAGAGCCAAAGAAACCGGGGAAAAGGGAAGGTTTGTCAGGGATTTTCCTGCAGAGAAAAGGGGGGAAATGGCCCGGAGATGCAGGGGGAGGAGCGGACAGAAGGAGCGGGCAGCGGGGTCCGTGCCCAACTGGGCTGCCCATGCCCTCATCACCCCATGCCCTGCATGCGGGTCCCTTGGAGGTCGCCCGCCCCTCCTCACCGTGCAGCATCCTCAGCCCGAGCAAGAAAAGCATCTCCCCCCCTCCCTGCCTCCCACCCAGGTTAAGCTCCTGGCAGCAGCCTGCAGCAGGGGTATTCCAAGAGCCTCCTTCATCCGGACACGAGGCACCCACGTGGGGACGGTCGTAATGATTAGGAGCTGCTTTAGGTAATGATGAGGAGCTGCGGCAAAGCAAGCGCGGGTGGATAAGCCGGACTAGTCAAAGAGCACATAAGCCTAGAGTCATAATTAGGCATGGGGAGAGGAGCCGTGACCTTGAAAGTATTAGGGAAGAGGACTTCTAATTAGGAGGCAAAAGGGCCATGCGCTGATAACCTGCTTCTAAAAGTCATTAAACTGCCCTGGATGACTTTATTGCCAAGAAGATTTGGAGGACGAGCCGACAAGCTTGACCAAAGCTGACCGGGTGAGGAGAGGGGCCGGGCTGGAGAGAAGGGCACACTCCTCTAACAGCCGGCCCCGGCGCCAAGTCCTCGGGGCTGCCCGTGCCACCAGCCAGGACCGGGCACGAGGTTAACAGCAGATCAGAAACAGCCGCAAGAATTCACCAGCAGCCTGCGGAGGAGCGGGAGAGTCCAACAGCTCCATTTGCTGGTGCCCTCAGGACAGGCTCCTGTGCAGTGAATATTTCCAGGTGGATTAGGGCTGGAAAAGGCATTTAAGTCAGGGAAGAGACTGGTGAGGTTTTGCTTCTGGGAAAACCAGACAGAGACAGAAAAATGGATGTCAGGGAAAGGTTCCTGGAGAAGATCAGGCCGCAAGTCATAAATTTCCAAACCATTTTAGTGCACAAATCCCTTTAGTTTTGGTGCCTTGGGAGCAAACACAAAACAAAGCTCGGAGAATTAAATAAGCCAGAGGAACTAAAATTTTCTCTCAGTTTCTTGCCCTTTAGGTATGAAGCTCCAGCTGCTGGTTCTCCAGCCGTGCAGAAGGCTTCCAGGAGTGCCCCGGCTTGCAAAGGCATTTCTTGCACAACGCTGACATGTCCTCTGCGGGTGGGCTTCGGGTGGGAAGCTGTTGCTTGGAGACTCATCAACACAGGTGAGAAGCTGAGGGATGTGGAAGTTTAAGCTTTAGGTTGGTTTTTATTTCTTTTTAATTGATCTGGCTTGCTAATTCCAGTTTGAAAGCTTCTGACTTTTCCAGAGTCAACAAGGTTACTCGACGATCAAGCTCTCTGCTTCCATCAGGTCTCTTCCACCCGCTTAATGAAAACAAATGCCACCCGGGACAAGGGCCATCCTTCTTATTTGTCTTCTCGGGCCCCGAGAACGGGCTTGGTTTAGACTTCTTTTTGTGTATGTTATTTTAACAAATGAACCAAATTATATCCTGGCTGCTCCCAGATACATCTAATTCCCCAAGCGTAATGGAGCTGTTTCTGGTCTCTGGTCATTAATCCTATTAGTGTCAGCCCTTGCGTCTGGTCCTGGGCGCGTGAAATACCAGTTGCTCTAAGAGGGCACAAGGTAAAAGCTCGTGGAAGCAGTTTCCCGCATCAGGGCTCCGAAGGGCGGGATGGGGCTTACGGCCAATTAACGGTGGCTAATTTCCTCCGGCCTGCCCCTTGCCCAAATACGTGCCCTCTGAAGGGGGGAGCAGTCGTTGCTGGCACGGCGGCGGTGGGGCTGCTGCAGGGCTGCGGGGGGGGTCGGGAGGGGAGGGTTAGTCCCCTTTTATGAAGTTTGTGATCCCGGCTTTGTAATAAAATCCGGTGTTTCAGCCGGTGAAATGCAATCGCCTTTTAAAAGCAGGGAATTAAAGCTTCCTAGACGGCTTACGGCAGACCCTGAACAGGAGAAAAGCACGGAGAAGCCAGACAGCGGGAGGGGATATTTGTGCCATAAGCCAGTCCTAAGACTGTGCAGGCAAGCAAATAAGAGTTGATGAGAATCAATTGGTTTGCAGCAGGACCTCGACTGCAGCAGCTCATATTTCCAGCAGCATCAAACTTCATTCACTCCTAAGGACCTCCAAACTTCAAGACCATTTTTTTCCCCTCAGTATTCAAGTGCTGGCAGTCTCTGGCTTGCCAACCCCGCAGGTACCGGGGGGATGAATAAGTGCAGCATGAAACAAATTGGAAATAACAGCTTACTTCTATTGTGAGATAAAAAAAAGAAGACAAGGGGAGAGTGGAGAAGCGCTTAAATAAAACTCTGCAGCTCGGGCTGGAAGTAACAGAGAGAGGCAGAGACACCTGAAGCAGGTAACTGCAGGGATGGGCGTCTCAGCTCCCCTCCATGGCTGGCGCACAAATCCTGCGGCCGCTTGTCTGTCTGTCTGTCTGCAGCCTCATGCGCTCGGTCCGCGCACGAGCCCTCGTGCAAGGCGTGCACACGCGCTCCATGGCATATGCATGCCTCCCATCCCGCCGAAGCGACTTTCACAGTAGCTCACCAAGCCAACCCTCCCTCCCGGGGGAAGAGCCGCCCGTGCACCGAGCAGGGTGCTGCCAGGCTGTGGCCGCGGCGCGGGTGCCGGTGCCTCGCAGCCTTCCCCTGCTGCCAGCTGCCGGCCGGGCGGCACCCAGCTCAGGTGCAACCGGGGATCCCTTTGCAGACAACCATGGAGGAGCCCCGAGCCCCCGGCCCTGCCCCATCCTTCCTGGCTGCGCCTCGCTCGCCTCGCTGCTGCTCGCCTGGAAAACAGCAGCGGGGGCAGCAGAAAAAGGCATTGAGTGCTTTGGTTGGGCAGAGACCAAATATTTAGGTGTTTGTCTCAAACTTGTTACGTTTGGCATTCTTCTGAGAGCGTTTACTTCCTCTCTGTGCTGAGAACAGGGAGATAGAGGTTGCAGCGGGGGTTGAGAGAGGACATGGCGATATGAAGGGGCTAGCATGAGAACATGGAGATGTTTTTTCTGCCTCTTTTGGAGGCAGCGAGCCAGGCTCCGAGGAGACCCGCGGAGGGTGGGATGCTGGCTGTCGCCTCCCTGTCCGCCCCACCCAGCTGGATGGTGGCGGCCGGGAGCCTCGCAGGGTGATCCGCGGCGCTGCCGGGACACCCTCTGCCCGATGCTTCGCTGTGCTCGGGACAGGGCGGCTGGGGCTGGGGAAAAAGCCACCCCCTTTGCCGGAGGACGGTGCCAGCGAGAGCGGTGGCGTGGGGGGCCGCTTGCCCCCGGGGCAGCCCGGGTGGACGCTGCCCTGGCCGGCACCGCGAGCTGCTCGGGGCTGCTGGCGAGAGGGCTTTACCCTTGAGGGCTTGTTTTGCTTTTGTTCTCTGGAGCAAGACACCTGCTTCTCCCACAAACAAAGCCATAAATTGTCGTGCAAGCAGGTTTCAAGGGGAAGAAAAAGCGGAGCCGGGATGACAGCGACAGGGAGCTGTGCGAGGAGGTGAATTACTTGAAGTATGGCTGAAAACTTCCATGCCATAAATATATTTCTGATCACAGCTAATAAATCATCGTAATTATTCTATAAATAAGGGAAAGGCTGGCTGTATGGTACCTGACTTTTTTTCTACAGGCCTCTGGAGCAAATTTGTTAGCATCTTAAAATAAACTATTTGCTCCAGATAGTTTTGTTTGTACTCTCCAGGCTGAATTGTCTTCTCATTCATTTTTCATCGCCTTTGGTTTGGTCGTTGGGAATCTTTTTGTGCTTTTTTTCCCTGCCTGGCTCTGTCAAAGAGATACTGGGGGGGGAGTGTGTTTAAAAATCAACCAGAAAGCGCTTGGTTTTCTTCTGTGCTGTGAGGGGTCTTGACAGCAGAGATCAAAGTTTCCTTCCACGTCCCCCCGGGCTGGCTAACGTCCACGTTTGCCTCTCGGATGGGGAAGGGATAAGCTGGAGAAGGGAACATGCTGGATCATGGTTATCCCACGGTGCGGAGCCGCGTGCCCGAGCATCCCAGCCCACCTGCGGCCCAACCAGAGACCTGCCTGTCCGCCGCTCCCTTCGAGGTGACAAAGACCATGAGATATAAGCTGCAAACACAGAAGGGATGAGGCATAAAGGGTAATTCTGCTTTCGTCCTGGCAGCTGCAGGAAATCGTGTCCGGCTGCTGGGTAAGCGGGGACTCAGCTGGGTGGTGAAACCTGCGCCGAGGTTTTCCCTCGACATGGAAATGACAGATTTCACGACCGGTTTGCCTCAGTATCGTCTCTGCAGCCAGTTGTTTCTGCGGGAAGAAGCCTTTCAGGGAAGTAAGAGTGCCAAGCGGCCTCTGATGCTGATGCCAAGCAAGGAGCGGGTCCTGAGCCACGTGTCCAATGTGCAGGAAAACACAGATGGAACAAGGTTTCCATTCCCCCTTTGCTGCATCTATTACTGGGGAGACCAGAGCTCCTGACTGGTGAGAGCGCAGCAGGCGCACCCGTGCCTCGCAGTGACGGAGAACGGCAGGGGAGCATCGCTGCCTCAGATGTCAAATCCTATTTATTTCATTTCGGGTTTCTTCAGTGGGAAAATGATCAATCAACTCCACTTACATTTAAAGTGGCTGTCACAGGGAAAGCTTGTACACGTGCAGGAGCCCATGCCCGTAGCCCCCCCGGTTGCAGGGGAGGAACCGCAGGGTTTATGAGTTTAATTTGAGGACGGGAGTCCCGCAGCCTCACGTCACCCAGCGCCTGCCTGCGAACCGATTTCTGTAAGAGAGTTTTATAAACGATAAAGGCCATATCGGTCTGAGATGAGACAAACTGTCTCACATCAGGTTTTATCCCGGGCAGAGGTGAAGGATGCCGAACGCCCCTGCAGCCAGGGGTGAGCCCAGTTCCCTGCACACACGCTGCATTCGTGCCCGTCTCCAGCGCGGAGTTCAGCCCCCCTGGTCTCCCAGAGCGCTCCGAGCTAAGGACGCCTCTCTTTAATGTCTTTTCCACAGGGCTATAAACTCACAACACACCATTTTTTCCCTTTTATAGATCAGCATTACTAATTTATTGGAAGTTTACTATTTGGAAATGTTCTCATATAAATTAATGGGAAGGTAATATTAAACCTCAGTCCCTGGGGGAGGAGAAAGCCAAACAAAAGCCACATTGCCTGTGCTGGAGCAAAGGCAGCCCGTTAAATCACCCCCTTTGCTCCGCAGAGGCCATCGCTCCAAGGGCAGAACAGCACGGAGGAGCTCTGGCGCTTGGGCTCCGGCTCTGCCAGGGCTTCCTGGGAGTCCCGTACCGAGGAGCCAGCCCGGCTCCAATGCCCGGGGCGCGCAGGTCGGTGTTTATCGCTCTCAACAAGATTGGCTCCTCTCCAGCTCCCAGGTCCGCACGATCTTCCTTTGTAACTTCAGTGGGGAAATACGCAGCCCGACTGTACTTTCTGTAGCGCTTTTCAGGCATGCAGACATCTCAAGACACTTCACTGAACATTTAATTACACGCCAGAGGAAGAAGCACCCTACTCAGACACCTTCACTTGCCGCTGCGAACGGGCAGCGTCCTGCAGGCCACGGCGCGCAGCACGAACCTATGCCTTTGTGTCAATTAAATGGCATAATAGGTCTGCGCATTCCTTCGTTAAACACAGACAAACCTGCACGGAGAAGGGGGGATAAGGAGCTGTTGGGTGCGTGTGAAGGAGGAGGAGCGTTTTTTCCAGCGGCACGAGCCCTTACTAAAGACTGCGCCTTCATCTCACGCGTGTCAGAGGCAAGAATGGAAGTTACCTGCCCCAAAACCAGCGCCTCCCAGCATGTCCCGCTTGGCAGGAGGTTTCCCAGCCCCGGGGCTGCAGCCCCATGGGCAAGCCCGAGCTGGAGGGGGGCGAACTCCCACTGCTGCCGGGGACGGGGCTCCCTCCGCATCCCCGCAGCCCGGGCAGGGCTTGAAGCGGCGGAGCTGAAGGGGAATGTTGTGTTAATTCACACGCGCCTCCTTTCATTTTATAAAACTATTGCCATTTATGAGAAAAGCTTATTGAGTTAAATCACTTCTCCCGCAGTAATATAAAAATGCTGCGGCTCAGGAATACTGACATGCATGAGAGTCGGGCTCACTTTTCTTGCTGAGCAGATGAGGAACAGGAATGATTATTTTGTATCACTTTATGAAAGAGACCTTACTGTAATATACCTGCTGTGCATTGATAAATAGCACCAGCAGATAATAAGGGCCTTAGGCAAGGAGCAAGGAAGAAAAAAGGCTTTCCAGCATGTGAACACAAATGCTTTAAATGTGAAGTAAATTGGCCTGATCATTCCTCAGATTTGCAAAATTAAACCGTGCCCAATTGTCAACATCACTGAGATTTATGAGACAAATATAGCCAAAGCAAAGGGAATCTATAACAGCCCTGCTAGAGACGCTTGTAGGGATTAAGAAGCACATACTGTTTATGAAACCAAGTGTTATAATTTTGTTATCCTCCCTACCACCTCCCAGCAATGGAGAGCCGGAAAAGTTCATCAGCCAGGGACACGCGAGAGACAGCTACACCGGCACCAGAGCTGGAAATAAGCCAGGTTTAGCATCACGTCTCCGCCCTTAAGAAAACCTTTCCATGAGGATCTGTAGAGCTGGACCTAAGCATACTGTGCACCACCATCAAGGTGAAAAACCCGTAATTCAGTGTGAATAAGCGTCCTAGGAAACAGCCTGCTGCAGACATGCTCAGAGCAATGGAGAAACCTGCACAGGGAAATCGCAGCCGGTAGCCCGCTCTTTCAAGCTTTGCCAAGCACTAGGTTTGCTAACGCCGTCATCTTCTGCTAGGGGCTGTAGTTTTAAAGCAGCAGCTGCTCCGCATGACGTAGTTGCTGTGTGGCCGACGGGGACTGCAAGTTAGTGAAATCAAAATTACCTTTGCTATTGCCCTGACCTCACCTCATTTACCTGGAGCTCAGGCTCCCACCAGAGCTTGGAGCCCACTCCTGCAGAGGTTCAGAAAGAGTACCCCTCTTGCTGCATTTCTCTTGTTGTATTTGCTTACCTTGTCCTATTTAGCAAAACAGGAGTGGATGAGCTTTTCTTTCTCCGTGAGAAACGGTGCAAAGCATTGCACCCTGTAATGGTACCTCTCCTTTGCCAGGCAGAGGAGACCTCTGATTTAGTTTCACATCTCTGGGTTGTTAATGTCTCCCAGCCGACAGCCACCGCGCAAAGGAGAGCCACCTTGCTTCACCTTGCAGCAGCTAGATGTAAAACCTGGGGAAACCATGGCAATGCTGAAGTCACTGTCACCTCTCTAACGATGCCAAGGAATTCTCGGCAGACTTAACAGAGGCAGGGTACCTCTCGAGCTGTTAAATGCACAGTCCCCGGCCTCCCGCAAGTGCTGGTCCTTATGTGTTTGCTTTTAACCCCAGCCGGTGTCCCCGGGCTCTCCAGCCCCTGCCTGACCCCCCCGGGCTCTCCAGCCCCTGCCTGCTCTGCAGCAGCTTACGAGAGACCTGTGGGCAATAACGAGCACCTCAGCCTGGGCAAACTCTGTATCTGTCGGGCACTGAGGCTGCTGGGGCTTTGGCATGCTCTGTGGCTGTATTAGGGGTATGGAGAAGGTAGGCATTTTTTCCTCCTTTCATTCATCTCTTGGGCTTTAGCTTAATTATGCTACTGGGCTGCTAAGTCAGGGCTTCATGCTTTCTGATTTTTTTCTTTTGTCTTGCATACACATACGAGACAGATTTTGCTTCCACAAGGGATATTTATAGGACATATGTTAGAGCTTGAAGAAGCTGATTAGCAATGTTTAGATTAACAAAGAAGAAACTGCACGAGAGCAGCCCAGCCAGACCAATCCTGCACAGGGTGCTCTCTTCTGGGTAGCGACTCCCCCGCCTTCCTTGCTGGTTCTCAGCACTGGACAGGTTCGGCTGGGAGGGCACGGAGCCGGGAGTGCGAGGCAGGCTCTGCGGCAGGGCCAGCATTAGTCAGCGAAGGCAGGATGCTCTGCCTCCTCTCCTTGGGGAAGGACTTGGAGGACAGAAGTGGCTAAATAGCATGCCTCCCTGGAAAAGTGAGCTCTGGCTGGAAAGCCAGGCAACATCCCCGGGCTGGCAGCCCACGCTGCAGGGAGGGCTCCGTGAGGCCACAGGGGCTTGTGGTGACTCTTCCAGGCAATGGGTGGAAGGCAGATGTGCCCCACTAAATACTTTCTACCTTTTTCACATCTTCTCAGCCCTCCCCTCCAGCTCACCTGCCTCTTGACTCCTTCCTTCCAGGGGTCTGGCGTGCCGGAGCTGCGCCTCGCTAGACAGCCCCATCGAGACCATTAGAGGAGTTTGAGACCTTGGGGGATGCTTTCTTAAGTGAATATAAGTCTGTGAGTCCCCTAAGAGCTGCTCAGAGTATAAAATCTGATAGGTGCTTTCCAGAATCCTAGTCCCTGTCAGCACTGCTCTGAAAAAACAAAGTACGATGTTCCAAGGAGGTAGAAATTGCATTATACTCCTCTCTTCTTCACAATCTCTAAGTAACACTTCTGCTTTTTCCATATGAAAGGAAAACGGGTAATGACAACCTAGTTCTATTGAAGAGACAATTTTCACTCTTCCCTGGCAAGTGTAGCCGGGGCAGCGTCTTTCTTCCCACTCAGAAGCAAATTAACAGATTTTGCCTCAAGACCGTGATGGGTGAAGTGCAGTGCAGCCGGCAACGTTCACCCGCCATGGTTAGCAGCACCCTTGGGGAGCCCACACCTGGTAAAGCTCACGGTGGGTGGGTGGGTGATAACACAGGTGTTGTTATGGGACACCTGGGAAGGGCAGTTCAGATCACAGGGAAAACCCCTCTTTTCTTCCAGACTACGGGTCTGTGTGAGCATCTGTAACCCGCAGCGTGGCAGCCAGCTCCAGTCAGTGCTTACAGCTTTGCACCAGCGTCAGGAACTTTACTCTCTCGGAGAGATGACTCTGAGAAGAGCAAGTTAGACAAATGAATTCGTTAATGACTTCCTTCCCTCCTACTTAAATGGTGGGATAATTCACAGTTCCGGCTCCTGCAGCGGGCTGCTCCATCGCCCGCCACCCGCTCTGTGCTAGGCAGCCCCGGCAGCGCTGCTGAGTAACTGAGCCAGACAAAGGGGGCCAAGATTGCCGATTGGCATCAATCCACCTTTTAAAACGCCACTAAAAATGGTGCGCTGGCTATTTTAAGATGGTGCAGAAGCGAGTGCCTCACGTGTCGCCTGGCCCAGCGGCGGGCAGGCAGCAGGCAGGGCTCTCGGAGAGCAGGGAGAACGTGGCTCAGACACCCAGACTCTGGCCAAGTATCCCCCTCCCTGCAAGGTTTACACTCCGAGCATCTCAAGCCAGCCCTGAACCCAAATAATGGCCTGTATATAAAAGCTCTGTCTGCAGCATTGCTTTGGTACTGTTGAAAGACTCAACTCCCCTTCGATATCTCTTTTTTTCTGGTTCAAACATGTTCTGGGAGCTTCTGGCTGGTAACGTTTCAACGCAGGGCAGAGGCCAGAAGCTCTAGAAGAGGCTAGGGGCCAGAGGAAAGCTGATGGCGAGGGCACGGGGCCTTTCAATACCGGGGTTCACTTGCCTTACTAATGTATATGGAGGTGTAACAGAGGTTTATAGCCAAACAAACACAGGCAAAGTTTCCTGCTGGCTTCCAGCCCCCTTTCTCAAGCTTGGCCAGTGCTGCCGGGCCCCAGAGCTCCCCAGACGCCATCCTGCGCCCCCACCCCAGGATGGGTCCCCGGCGCACAATCCCCGCACCGGCTCCATGCGTTTGGCACAAATGGGGAAATAATATTTTTTAAAGTGGGGATGAGTTAAGAGGATTTGTTTCAGATACAAGATAGCTCTCATTAATGTTTGTTCGTTTGGGTTTATTTAAGCCTTAATTGATTGTCTTCTACTTAACTGCGTTCCAGTATCTCCCAGGCTCCAGAACAGACTCTTACGAGACTGACAATTGCACACTCTTCCCTTCTTCTCTCTAAAGATCTTTCATGTTAGTTAGCTGGGTTTAATGGATGATAAAGTCCCTGGGCTTGCAGTAAAGCCGAGCTTTCTCTTTCAAGTCACTACACATACAGCCTCCAGAAAAACGGCGTCCAGGTGAGCGTTGTGCTTTGATATGTTTTTGCTGAAGCTGTTGTAATTTGCAGCTACGAACGTCACGCGTGAAATCATGGGTTTGCACGTAATGAACGTCCCTGGGTCTCGTGGCTCCCTCCCTCCAGGCTGTGGAGGGACGAGAACTGTGGCTGGGCAGAGCTGCGGTCCAGTTTGTAACTGGCCTCATTACGGGGAGATGGAGAGGGGACTGTCACCGACCTTGCAGCATCACCGAATGCACGCTGCCTGGCCTGAAAGTCGGGATTTCATCTGTGGCTCTGAGGGAACCGTGCCCAAACTGCCCCAGCAGGTCGGAAGCACGCTTAGGAAAAAAAAAAAATCAGCCTGGCCGTTATTTAGGTCGCTTTTGTATCCCTGGTTCTGCTTGGCCTTGGACAGGAGAGGTCTGTCTCCCCAGCAGCTGCAGTCTCACAGGATAAGCTGTTCTTCAGGCCAACCCCCGCGATTTCATCCTTCCCAAAATAGGGTCCTTCCAACCGGGAATCCACCTCCAAATAACGCGGGGGTTTGGATGCTGAACTAGAGCACTTCTAGCGGCAGTTGGAGCTGATCCACCGGGAGCACACAGAAGGAACAGGGACTTGCCAGGCGTCAGAGGGACAACGCTGACCTGTCGTCTGGCTGCCTCGCTTACAGGAGGCTCCTTCGGTTTCTAGAATGAGTTTACATGGAGGCAAGAAAGAAACCCAGGGACTCAGAAAGGCAGCGGAGACTCATTTCTACCTAAGTCTTGCTTCCTGGTGTGATTGTTTGGAACAGAGCGAGCCGTGGTTGTTGAAGTGCCCCTTCCTTGCTGGCCCCGCGCAGAGCCGAGGCGCATCGGAGGTTTGTTCTGCGAGGGGACCGCCCAGGCAGTTTGGACTGCAAACTGCGGGCGTCTCTCTCACTCGTAGCCAGGGGCAGCTTCGAAGAATCTGTCCCCAAATTCATACAGAAACTTCTTTTATTGCAGCAACTGAACAGACACCACCCAAAGCAGCTTATCTTGTCGGGAGAGGCACTTTCCTTTCAACACACTAGCTATAGGAATAATTTAGCTTCTTACTGGCAGCACCCCTGGAAAAAGAGAAAATGTATCAGGCTGTGATGAAACACCTCTTAAAATAACCAAAGCCCTTCCCAAACCGTTCACTCGTCCTCTTTGTGCTCCGCTGCCCTTAAACGAGCACAGAGGGAAGAAGGCACGAACGTTCAGCTGAAGGAGATCTGGTGGCGGCGGCCGCACATCTCTCCGACCCGGGAGTCGGGGGAGGAGGAGGAGGAGGAGGAGGAGGCGGCTGCCCGCGCGGATCAGCGCTCTCGCTTGCTCGACATTCTCCCCGCAGACCAGATGTGCGGGATCAGGGGTGGAAACTCCTCGGGGTTTTTCGGTGGGGAGCGGGATGCCGGCGGGCACCGCTGGCCCGGCCAGCCTGCGCCTGCTCCCCCGGCCGGCTGGCGGAGCCCGCCGCAGCCCGCAGCCGGGCCCGCTCCTCCGGGCGGCGGGGCCGCGGCTCCCGCACGGGGGGTGCGGGGGAGCGCTGCGCCCCGCGCCTCTCCACGCCCGGACTGAAGGCGCAGCCCCTGCCCCGCTGCCCTTGAGGAGATCGCCTCCGGCGCGGGGCCGCGTCGTGCTGGCGGCACCGGCTCCTGCGGGGACGGGGAGAAGCGCGGGGACGCCCCGGCCCCGCACCGCTGGCGGGCGGCGCGGCTGGAGCCGGTGCGTGCGGCCGGGCGGAGCGGGGGGTCCGCCTTCCCCGGGCGCCGGCAGCGAGGTGCAGGTCGGCAGCTCCAGCGAGAAGCAGCGCCCGGCGCGCAGCGAGGGGAAGCCCGAGGGGAAGCTGCTGCCCAAACGCGGCGCCCCGGGCCCCTTCCCGGCGGCCCCCCCCCCCCCCCCCGCGGGACCCCGCCCGCCGCCTGCGCGGGGGCTCCAGCGCCCGCCACAGCCGCGCCCGGCCCCGCCCCGCCCCGCCCGGCCCCGCCCCGCGGCCCCGGCCCGCCCCCGCCCCGCCGCGGCCGCGGAGCGGAGCGGAGGGGCCGCGCTCCGCCCCCGCCTCCTCCCCGCGCAACTTCCCCGAGCCGCGGCCCCCCGCCTCCGCCCCGCGGGTGCGCGCACGGGCGCGGGCGCGGGCGCGCCGAGCCCAGCCGAGCCCAGCCGCGCCGAGCCCAGCCGCGCCCGCAGGGGCCCCGGCCGCCCCGCGCCTGCCCCGCCGCGCATGGGGCGCGCAGCCTCCGCGGGCGCGCAGCTGCCCCGCCGGCGCTGAGGGGCCAGGGCAGCCGGAGCGCCGAGCGCCGCCGCCCCCGGGCATGCCCGCCCCGCTGCGCGCCAGCTGCCCCGCCGCTGAGCGCGGGCGCGGGGCGGCGCGCCCGGATGGAGAGCTGAGGCGGTGAGCCCCGCCGGGACGGGCCGGGCCGGGCCGGGCCGGGCCGGGAGACGTGACGATGTGGATGCGACGGCTCCCGGGAAGCAGGTAGGGCCGGCGCGCGGCGGCCCCGCGGAGCCCCGCGGAGCGAGCGCCGGCTGCGCTCCTCGCCGCCGCCCGCCCGGCGCGGGGAGCGGCTGGCGGAGTTAAATCATGAACTTGCGGGAGCGGGGCGCGGTGGGGAGCGGGGCGCGGTGGGGAGCGGGGCGGTGCAGCCCCGCGGCTGCCGAGGACGCGGCTGGCCCGGGGTCCGGGCGAGGTGGCACGCTGCCTCCGCCTCCCCGGCCCCGCTCGGCCGCCCTGCCCGGGCAAGTCGGTGCTCCCTGCCCCTTCGCCGGTTGTTCCCTGCTCGCCGCCGGGAAGGGTCCCCCCCCCCGCCGCCCCGGTGGTGCCTTTCGGGGAAGGGGCCGGGGCGTGTGCGGCGGGCGGGCAGACGGGCGGATGGATGGGTTTGGGAGATTAATCGAGAATTGCGAAGCGGAGGAGAGGGAGGCAAAGTGTTATGTAACGCGTTTTCATTACCGCTGCGAAGTCGTCTGAGCCGAAATCCTGTTATTCCCACGGTGCTGCGTGCGGAGAACGCTGGTTCCCCAGCGCCTGCCCCCCGCGCCGCAGCAGCACCCGCTTCCCTTCTTTGGAGCCTGTCCCGGTGGGATACGGTTAGAGCAGCAGCGTCTCAAACAAGCAAGATCGTAAGGAAAACTACGCTGCGGTGTGCTTCGTGTTCTGCTCCTCTCCCCCAGCCCGATTTCGTGTTTAAAAAGTCCTGGTTTTGAGGCGGCGAGCGGTCGGTGTGGGGCAGGGGTCAAGCCCTGCCACCTGCCCCAGGCCTCCCCTCCGCGGAGCGCGAGAGCGGTTCAGGCGCGGCGGCGTCTTCTCCAGCTGTGCGGAGGGTCTCGCTGCTGCAGAGAGGGGTCCCGCGGCGCGGGGTCCCGAGCAGGCGGCCCCACTCCCACAGCTCGCGCTGGGCCCTGCCGTCGCTCCCCAGGGAGCAGGACTCGGCATCCCGGACGGATGCGGGGTGAGCGGATGGACGCGGCCCTCCGCCAGCCCTACCCCGCGCAGCAACTAGGGGAGCCCCCAGCCGGCCCCGCGCCCCTGCGCTCCGGGGGAACATGGCTGCTGCTTTGGGGGCGCGGGAGGGGAGGCAGGCGGGGCCCCTCGGGAGCCGCGGGCAGGCTGCGGGTGATGCGAAAGGCCTTTGTCTGTCACCCGTCGGAGTCGCTGGAGGCTTTGTCCTTCCACCTGAGCTTTGGCTGGAGTCCTGGAGGGTGAAAGTTGAGCTGAGGTTTTGTCTGCGCTGAGGAGCTGGGGGAGCCCCTCGGCTTTTGTCTTACACTTGCGTGTGCCGTACAGCACATTCCGGAGGCACGTGGCAAGTGAGCTCCCGCTGCCCCCGGCCTCGTCCCCTGCCCTTGGCCGAGGCACCCCGACGGCCCGGGTACGCGAGCACCTCCCCGCTGCCGCCGGAGATGTCCGTCTGTCTGCCGAGGGAGTGCTGCTGCGTGGTGGGAAGGACAGAGTCTCTGGGGAGTCTGCGGTGCTGTAGTGACCTTAGGACTTACTCCTAGGGAAAGCACCCGAGATGTTTTCCGGGGTGCCTCGCGTTTGGATTTATTCTGTGGCAGATGAAAAGGCCGGTGGAGCTGGAGGGCTGTTTCCTGAGGCTGGAGCCAGCAGAAGACTGTAATCTTGGGAACAGAGGACGCCCTCTGCTTTTTTATTTTTGTGAGGAGTTTAGCAATGAAAACAGGAGCCTTCCGGTCGCTTCTCTCCTCGATTCGCCTTGCAAATTTCTGTGCCGTGTATCCTGGATCCCCGGTGCCAGGCTGTCCTCTGTACCACCTCATCAGCTTCCAGTCCCTCCGTGTTTTATTTTTAATAAGAGATAACTTTACTGCTAACCTCGCCTGCTGCTCTAGCTTCTCTCTAACTCTAATTGCTTCTGGCTTTATTTCTGACATTTCCCATGTCATTTCCCCTCATTTTCTTGAAGACTGTTAGAAAAATAGCTCCAAGAGAAGCAGGAGACCTTTCCAGCGCCCGTTTCACCCCGCGCAGTCTCTGCCTGGAGCTGCTGCCTGGCGCGGGGAGATGGTACCTTATTGCTCCTTTCAAGTCGGGTTCCTTTTGCCCCGGGGCAGCCGCAGCTGCGTGCCCTTGCAGGCGAGCCTTGCTCTTAAGCAGAGGAGGGCGAGACCTGCAAACCCGCATCACTCGGAATTGCTCTGCCCTTGCTTTCGTGGAGGGGAGCTTGCGGCTCCCCCGGTTCCAAGCGCTGCAAGGAGCCGGGCTGGGTGTGCGGCGTTACCCCTTAAAGCCCCTGCGCGGTCCCGGGGCTGCTCCGGAGCCGCTCTGCCCTCGGCAGCGTGGCAGGCGCGGGCATGGGTGCTGCAGGGCAAAGGTCTGTTGTTTGGGGGGACGGCAGCTACTCTGTCACCTCCTGAATGTGCACCGACATACGTGTGCGTGCGTACGGCTGCGTCAGTGCCTGCGCCTGCCTGTAAGGGCACGACAGCTTTCTGCAGCGTGCCGTCTGCCTGGCTTCTGGCTGTGGCTGAGGACTTCCCTCCCAGAGCTACAAATGCAATATTTTAAACAATATGCCACAATTTTACAGCGTTTAGCTCCGGAGTGATTTGCAGTATGAGTAAAAATACTGTTTGCAATTTCTTCCCGATTGTATAAAACAACTCATTAAAAGCATATATCCGTGCGCATTGGCGCTGAGGAAGCTTTATGGGCCTTGTAGTTACTGCCAAAGCAAACATTTTCCACGAATTTCACTCATCAAGTTCACGCTGTCAAATGTAGATTCAGCCGCTCGTCGAAGATGCAAGCCTTGCAGTCTGGAAAGTAATGAGAGGAGTAAGCAGTGGAAGTTAATGGCCTCCACTGAGGAGTCCTTACTCATCCCGCATCCACGCAGGGGCTGAGCTGGCTGCTCCCAGGTGAATTGATTGCCACAGAAATTCATCTAGTGTCACCGGCTATGATACTTAACAGCCACAATAATGCTTGAATAAACTGCACTTTTATGCAGCGGTTCGTACCTCCTAACTGGCAGCAATTTCACAGATGAGGCAAAGGGAGCGGCGCTGGGCTTTAGCAGCCTCTTCCCCAGAGCATGAATAATTGTTGTAACAAGCCGGAGCCGCCGCGTTGCCTTTGTGGCATCTCCGGCGAATGGGAGCTGCCGCTCGCCCTGGATGCTTTGGGGGCTGCCCCACATCGCCAGCCGTCCTGCCTGCCCATGGGACGTGGGAGCTGCCGGCCCCTCTGCTCCAGGCGTCGGAGCGCTGCAGCTTGGGTTTGCTTTACGTAATGGTCATCTGCTGAAAATAAGGAGCTACTAATTTTCCTTCAAAGCCCAGCCTGTAAAGGGGAACCACAGTGAGCTAGAGACCAGCTCTCCAGGTGGCCCGATAACCTTGTTCCTACCTTTCCTCACCTGAGTCTGATCTGCGAGGTCTCCCAGCACGGCTTATTTACATTTGTATCTATATGTATGTATACGGTGTGGCGGTGAGCACCAAGGGCGGCTTCACACAACAGCTCCATAGGGTGCGAATAATCCATATGACTTCCGACAGGTCTGAGGTTCATTATGGAAATGTATGCATGCTTAAGCCTTTAAATATAGCTAATAGGAGAAGGACTGGGAGGAAGGATTACGGGAATCAATATGCTGAGCCGGAGGAGCGGGAGCTGCTCCTCTCCGGGCTGTGGTATCCGTTATTCTCGTTAAGGGCTGGTGATGACAAAGTGGGTTACAGCAATTCAAGCCCAACAGAGTTTGGGTTTGAGACCAAAACTCTTCTGGCAGGGTAACTCCTGGATGCTGAGTGTGTTGGGCGGGATCAGCGGGGAGGATGGAGTGGCATCATCAATGCTTTCACCCCCTTGTTTAACACAGAGGGGTTTTTCCTTCCTTCTTTCCTTCCTTCCTTCCTTCCTTCCCATGCTGGATGGTCCCACTGGGAGAGGGCTCCTGGCCAAGGCCAGTGACCCGGCGGCCACCACCATGGGTTTTCTGGGGAGCGCTCCCGAAGCTGCCGCTTGGCCCTTCTTCGCCTTGGGTACACGGTTTTCGTCAGAGTGAATTTTTTCACTGGAATAACGTAAAACTCTGGACCTGAACTGCCTCCTTAAAAATGGAATTCGAGTTGATATGAATATTTCCTGTGGCTCTTCTTACCAGGGCCTGCACCTACAGACTTTGATAGCTTACATAATTTCCTGTGATGGAGATGTACTTCATCTAATTTCACTTTGAAATGCATTGATTAAATCAGAACTGCTGGGAGATTTAAACTGAGTCTCTGTGGCCTGAACTTAACTGTGGGAGGTTTACCTGCCTTCATCCTTCAACATTAATTTGGTTTTATGAGGATTCCTCGTGAAATGAGGTTTTGTCTGCCGCTGAATTGCTACTGCTTTCTGGGTTTATCAATTTCTTCCTCTGGCCTCAGCAGCTCCGCGAGTAGAAGCTGTGCTAAAGCCGCCTCTCAGCGTGGCGTTGGATGCCCGTGCGTGGAGCCACGCGGGGGGACGCAGCGGGGACCCGTGGGCGTTTCTGGCGAGGCGTCGTCTCTCTCCGGCGCTTCTTGTGTGGGTTGCCCAAGCTGGAGGTGGAGCGCCTGCACTGCTCGTGGTGTGAGCAGCAGGGCCAGGCAATGCCGCGGCAAAGCTCTCGCCCGGGGCCGTGGCTGCTGGGTGCGATGCTCATGGAGCAAGATGGAGACCTGCGGCGGTAACCCCAAGTGCAGGAGGATGTGTCCTCTCGTCAGCGCCAAGTGATTCAGCCCTTCTGGTACCAAGCAACAGCGATAAAAGGAAAAGAAATCCAGCCTGGCTGGAGATGGATGAGCAGTTGCATGGAAATCAGCAGGGACAGGGTCAGCGAGCACCGAGCGCTGCGGGGCAGGAGGCCGATGCACCCACCGGGGACTCATCCGACGTCCTTCCCGGCAGAGCAGTGGGTCGTACATCCCCGGCAAGGCCTTTGAGCCTAGGTCTGGTTTTCTGTCTAAGACCACTGACCGCCTTTGGGCCAGTGCCCCACTGAGATTTGGTGGCAGAGACTTCCCCAGCCCTGCACCCTCCACCTTCTTTGGCAGTCCTGGAGAAATTAAATGGATTTTAAAAAAAGGAAAAAAAATGAAGCTTATCATTCATAAAGTGTTCATTTTCAACTCTGCTCTGCAAAATGTCTCATCATGACTTGGAAGTGATGTGTGGGCAGGAGGCATACTTTAGTATGGGATGATGTTAGTTTACGTTTGCTCTGAAGGTCTTTCTCAGCCACTCTGGTTTTCTGGAAGCGTTGTTGCATCCCCAGCTGCACTGTGTCTGTTCTGCTGGTGGCTGCTGGTGCATCCCAACGAGTGATACTGCTGTCGTGCTCCAGCAGCATCTGGCTTGCCCAATCCTGCATGGAGCAAAAGCCGTTCCCTGGTGCCGTGTTTTGCGGGAAGCCTTGGCTGGAGTGGGTCATGAATACAGCTTGCTGGTTCCTAATGAAGAAGATGGTGGGGAGCGAGGAGAGGCAGAGCCTCGGCTGCAAATCTGCTCTTATCCCCGGGCGAAGGTGTCCGTGGGACGAGGCTTGGCTGTTGCAAAGTGGCAAGGTGGGAGCGGTGAAGCTTTCCTCCGCCTGGCTGGGGTGCGAGCACTGCAAACCCTGCTGGCTTCCAAATAAAGGCTGGGTAAAAGCTGCTTCAAGAACAACACGTTATCTGGGAGCGGTGACATGCTTCCTGCAAGAGAGATACGAGTCTAGACCCTTGAGGTGGAAAAACTGGAGCTTGCCCGAGTGCGCGTGCCCTAACGCGAGAGAAGCGAGGGGATGGGGACGTGCTGGCACAGGGACCCGTGGCGAGGGGGGTGGCTGTGTGCCTCGGGACGCCGCAGAGCAGCGCATGCCGTGCAAGGGACTGCGCTGTTCCGTGCAGGAAAGCGGTTATGTGGAGTTTAGCTACAACCTCGCAGGGATCGGTCGCTCCCATCCATAAGGGGCTTTGGCCGTGCCTCCCTTTCTGCAGCATCCCGGGGTGTTCAGGAGAATCTCCTTGTGATACCCACTCCAGCCGTGGTTTATAGCCCTATAAATAGGAAATGTGGCTGCGTAACGCTGGCTTAGTAACTGCGTAAAGCTTTTGTGGCTCGGTGTGGGAGGGCTGAGGGCTCGTTGCTCAGCAGACAGCATTTGAGGCTCCGTTAAGAGCAAACGTCGCTAATTGATGTTGCCACTTGACTGCGTGTCATTCAGGTTAAAAAACATGGCAAGGTCGGGGGGGAGCCTGGGTTTCCCCCCCCCGGGATTTGCCTGCCCGGCGAGCCGAGCCCGCCGCACGCGCGGCTTCCTCAGGGACGCGTTCCTCTAATTGCCGGAGTCCCGTGTGTGACCCCAGCCCGGCTCCCGGTGCCTGCGATAGCATCTCCGCCTCCGTCTGCAGGACTCAAGTAATGAAGCGTCAGTTAATTGACATGGATTAGGACATCCACTTAAGTACCCACCGAAACGTGGGTGATTAATGCTGGGAGCCGAGGCCACGTGGCCGCTCTTCCTGCCGGGAGCACGGTCGGGCTCTGCCTCTCCCTGGCAGAAGCCGAAGCTCGGCTGAGCCCGCAGCGGCTGGGTGTTATGCAGGGAAAGCGTTGCCATTGCAGATGCTGGCAAGTGCTGTTTTGGAAAGAGCTCCCGAGAATAATAAACCCATTTTCTACAAGTAGTTGCCTTTCATGGGTTTTCTTATTAAGTTTTCTCTGGGAAGGATGAGGATGAGTTACTCATCTTGTTTCTTGGCTTCGTAAGAGGCACTCTACTCCTTTAGCGTCCTCCGACATGAGATATTCAGAACGTCTTCTGGGTTCCCATCAAAGTGACATGCTCTCTAGCAAAATCAATTTTGCTAATTTTGATGGATGAGGATGGAAGCATTTCTTATGGGCAGCTCCTTGGGATGTTCTGCTCAGGCATCTGTCGGGAAGGGTTATGATTCCATGTTCTTCCCTTCCCTCCTTCCAGAGGTCCAGACCCGTGCTGTGTGATGTTGCTGGCACGCGGACCCAGCGCAGGGGCATTTCAAGAAGCCAAGATGCCGCAGGAGAGGCAATAAACTGCAGAAGTTTGCAAAAAGCAGCGGGGGACGCAGGAGGTCTCCTGCCGCCGCGGATCTGCCTGGCAGAGACCTCCATCTCTCCTTTAGAGATAACGCTCTGAAAAGTTTAATCGCTCCCGCGAAGGGGATTTTTTTTTAATGAGATGCAAAGCGCAGCGATATCTGACTCACTGGCAATTAGGCTCGGGAGGGTGTGTGCCCACAAACAGCACAGTGTTTTCTAGGCGCTCAGAGGGCCTCTGGTGACTCATGTTCACCTTGATCCGGCAGGATTTCGCTCCCGCGGCTGCCGGAGCGGGAGAGCCTGCGAGCTGCCCGGATGCTGTACGCGTGGTGAGGTGGCCAGGCAGGGAGAACTGCTCTTCTCCATGGAAGAGAAATTGTTCGGTGCTAAAAGGGGATTTAAACCTCTGTATGAAAGGATCAAGAGTCTTTGTTCCAGATTTCACTCTCGCTGCCTTCACTTTCTGTTTTGGTTTGGCTTTTTCTCCATCTTTTGGGGCCGTTCCCCATGAAGCATGTCGCGCCGTGAGCCTTCTCCAGCAGCGGGATGTCCCACTGCGGGGCTGGGCACAGCCCCGGTGCCTGGCTCGGGAGCTGGGGGGCCGGGAGCTCCCCGGCACCGTGCCAGAGCCTCGGCCGGGCGATGCGATGCCCTGCGCTGTGCTCCCTTCCCTCGCACCCCCACTCTCATGGCTTTGCTTTCTCCAGGCTTTCCTATTGATGTTTCACACCTTCAAAGAGTGCTCTGCTGCTTCTATTTTTTTTTTATATTGTATTTCTTGCTCCATAAAAGCCATCTGTCTATCTGTCTGCTTTTAGAGGCCGTATTTCTCTCATCTTCTCCATTTCTCTAAGAGTTACTGGGTCTTTTGAAATCCTTTACCCTTTCCGGGTGTTCATTCCCGTGTACGGCCGCTGAGGTTTCAGGGCAGGCTGTGCATCCCTGGGCTGCCAGGGACTTCCTGGGACAAAGCCAGGTTTGGGTCTTGGATACTCCGGTGGAATTAAGACCCGAGTCGGTCGAATTTCCCAGGGGATCGCACAGCCCTGTGCGGACATCCAGCCCTCGCCACGGGAAGGGGATGGCTGGGCCCTATGCCGGTCATCTGGGCATTTCCAGTGGGGTCAATGCTTGTCTTCACTCCTGGGAAAGTGGAGCTCTTTGGCAGAGAGTCATTAAAAATCCCATTAGAAGATATTTTCTCCTTGGATATTTTCCACAGCGGCAATATTTCCCATTCATGCGGATATCTCAGCGGGCGGAGTGGCGGACTCCGATGCGTGGCTCCTACGAAGCCCTATTGTGTTAAAACGATGCAACCTACCCATTTTAATTATTTTGTTTTAAAGCTTGTTAAGCTGCTACTTTATATGTACTGAGCTAACTTATATTTTTTTTAGATCAAAGCGTTTCCTGTGTAAGTTGTAATGACATGTTTGAGCACATTAATTTAGAAAATACGATAAGCGCTCGGGTTATTTACCAGTGGAGCGGTGGTATTAAAGGGTGCTGTAAGCATAGCTTGTACCATGGTCTTCCTCTCTGTAGGTCCCTTCAGAGCCGGAGGGCTGGGTTGAAATAGTCGCTGTCTCTTGAAACAACCATGTCTTTGTGGATGTGGGCTTCAGAGGAGGAAAACCCCTCGTAAGGCTTGTGCTCCAGCCTGGGATCAGGCAGGATTATCGCAATCCCAGTCTTTGTCCGCTCAGCTCCTGGCGGGGAGAGCCCCGCTCCTGCCGTCCCATCCCGCAGCGCTTGGGCTTTGCATCCCGCTCATGCACCCTAACGTGGTCGTTTTGTCGGAGGAGGAGGCCTGATCATCCTGCAAAAACCCGGCTTTGTCCACAAATCCATTATACAGAGGGTAGACGTGTAGCAAAGGAGGAAAATTAATGAGCAAAGGGAAACAAGCAGCTCCTCCGTTTGTGGCTACGGGGGATGCGCACCTTCCTCCGTGAGCCTGTGTCCGCATCGGGGAGCCGCTAAACCGAACTGCTGTCCTTGTTTATTCTGTACAGCGTTAGGGATGATCGCTAAGCTCCCGGGTTTAGTGCTCTCACACATATGTCGCAGTCCCTTCCCTTCCGCAGACGGGTTTTTACATGCATTTGGTAAAAGGGGGAGGTGTTCTCCGCTCTCGTGGTGGTGATGGAGAGGGCAGCGTGGTCCGGCGTGCCCGGGGACCTCCCGGTGAGGTGTTAGTGAGTAAAGACTAGGAAGTAATTTTGTGGTGCACACGGGGTGGTGGAATACACGAGGCGGTTTAGATAGAATTTAAAATAGGAAAAAACCCTTATTTCCTTAGATTTATGGGATTTTTTTAATATCGCCAAGAATGGAGCTTGAGGCTATGACTCTTCAACGGGATTTGTAGCAGATTTGGAAATCTAAGAGAAACTTCCCAGCAGGTTGTGTCTGAACTGATGCTCTTGTCGCTGCCTGATCCCCGGCGCTGGTGCAGAATTCGTGGGGGACGAGTGAAATAAGTCGGCGACAGGTGCAGGTTTGGGCTGGAAAGCCAGCGTTCACAAACCCCCTTTATCCAGCGGGACAAAAGCCGAGTGTTATTTCCGACGGTTTGATGAAGCGCCCCACTGTCCGGCCCTGCCACGCTAAATGCGCGCAGTGTTTGCCGGGCGGCAGCGGGGGAAGCGGCGGCCGCGCCGTGCCCGCCGGAGGGGATGCTCTAGCGGTACCCCGGCCGCAGGGGCCGAGCATGCAGCTGAGCCGTGCCCCTCAGCGAGTGCTCGGGGCGGTTTGTCACCCGGCCGGGGCGGGAGGCGGGGTGACCGCCGTACCCTGCCCGCAGCAGGCAGCGCAGCGTGCCTTTGCCCAGGCCCTGCCTTGCAGTGCCTGGCAGATGAAACCGCAGCCCGGTGGGTCTTCCTGGGGGAGCTGGGCCGTGCGTGGAGCTCCTGCCGCCGGAGCAGCGGTGGGTGAATCGCCGAGCGCCGGTTTTCACAGAAATTTGCTGAAGACATTTCTCTGCTGAAGGCACACGCCGACTTCTGGGCTTCCCACCCCCGGCGCTTTTCAATTCCTATCTGAAATAATCCCGCAAGACCAGGGAAACAGCAGACGTTGCATCCCTTTCAGATCAAGTCGAACTAGGCTGGCAGTCTTGGACGATGTTCGCCTGCTCGCTGCGTTAGCTGAGCTCTCACGCTCATCCTTAGGCTGGCTGCGGGCGCTGATCACCCCTTAGTCCTCTTGGCGTCCTTTTAAATGTTTAAAAATTAGAAATGAACTCAAAACCAGGGTTGAAGTTTGGCTCGGCTTTGGCAGCGACCAGGCACGTGGCCGCCATGGAGCAAACCTGCTTTTGCCTTTGCAGCAATGCCACGTGCGCCTGTGTTCTCCTTTTTCCTCTTCCCCGCCTGGCTCCGCAGGGCCGTGCTGCTTCTCGCGGTGTGGACGTGGGATGCACCGGTGGGGTCCCGCGCCGGTGGGCTCCAGCACCACCCCGGGCTGCTGCGCTTGGGGCTTTGCCCTTTCTCTGCCTCCGGCGAAGGACGGGTCCCGAAGGCGAGAGCAGCCGGGGCCGCGGCACTGCTGCGCCAGATCTGACAGCCTTGGCAGGGGCTGCGCCTACCGCATCAGCATATTGGCGGTACCGCTGGGTATTAATTATGCCTTCCGCACTCGCGGCTATTCAAATGTTAAAATTGTTTATTTGCAGCTGGGCGAGCTCAAGACAGAGGCAGCAACGCCGCGCGCGAGCGGCTCCCCCCTGCCGCGGCCGCCCTCCTGCCCCCCTCTCCTCCGCGGGGTGCGGCTCCCCACGTGCAGGCAGGGACGGATCCAGCTGCCTCTGTCTCGGCATTTCTGTCCTGGGGAGGACTCGCTATTCCCCAGCCCCGGCCGACCTCTTTCCACCCCGTTTTCCCGGGGAAACGGGGGCCGTCTGCCTGGCCGCGAAAGCGTGGTGGTGAGGATTCAGCCTATTTCACCCTCTGCTGATTTCCCTCCCTGATAAATCCCATCCCCTCCGCCGCAGGAAGCAGTGTCGGTTTAATTACTTGTGGGGAGAAGGGGGAGAGCAGAGGAACTTAGGACTTGTTTTAAATATCACTTTTATTAGTAGGTAATCCTGAAGCTCAGTTCTGTAATATAGATAGGTAGTGATGTGGCACATTTAATTTACCTAGGTGCTACTGTGTGTCAGCTTTTGTGCCTTAATTCCCAGTCCCGGCTTTAAAGAGCTTGGCAGCCATATTTTCTCAAATTTATAATTATCTTGGCAGAAGCCGTGACTGCAGACAGCGCAGTGGATAGTAAGTTCCCAGTTGCCGTTGGGTCTGGGCTCAGAGTGACTTGTCCCGGAGCAAAATATCGCTTCGGAGAGAGGTGCTCGGGTCGGCGGTGCCCGCGGTCCCACACCTCCGCTGCCGGCGCCCGGGGAAGCGGTGTGGGATGTGGTGGGCGCTGTGCTGGGTGCCCTGCCGGGGTGGTCCATGGGCTCTCCTGCTGATCCCGTGGCGTAACTTGCCATGTGCCTTTTGGCACCCATCCGTGCCACCCTCTCACGGGAACGTGCACCTTCCTTCCTCTCAGCCCTGCAAGGGTCTCGTTCCAGCCCGGAGTGAAACGGTGATGCTCTGTTTCCATGTCGATGGCTGGTAGTGTCACAACAAAGGACAGTCGCTGCACTGCAGGGATCCTCGGGCAGGAAAGCGGGGCTGGAGAGGAGAGCGGCTGCGGCAGGCGCCGGGTCTGCAGTCCCCATCTCGGCGAGGACACGCGATTACAAGCCAAGTGTCTACCACTGCCATCGCCGAAACTTTCCCCTCTTCCTCTTGCTCCAGTGTGAAAGTCGCCCACCGAGATGCAGCGGCCTCATTCTTTTTCCGTATGAAGCTGGCGAGTTCCTCCACATACTCTCAAAACACACCGTGTTCCGAACGCCTTTGTAGGATGCGCAGCCGCTCTGCTGAGGATGCTTTTCCTAGAGCGTGGCGCCTGCTTCCCTGCCATGTCTTGCCTGGGACAAGCAAACATCACCCCATCCCTCCAGCCACGGCTCCTGCTCGCGCTCCAGGCATTTGCAGGAGTGTTTTTGTCTCTGTCTTGCTCGGTGTACGGAGGTATAAAATGCTCAGAGTTCGTAAATCATCCCAACAAGGACGTAACCTTGATTCCCTGTGCAATACCAATAGATTACCTAACAGGAGGCATGAAATGGAAGAATGGCTCCATTTGTATAATTCTGCATTAAAAATCAGCCTATTCTGCGTTTAATGCTGCCTGTGAAGTGTCTCCACGGTCAGGGGAGAAAGGGGTTGGTGTTGGAGAGCAAACAAGTACCTTATGAAAGGGACGTAAATAAGCACCTCTCGCCGGCGCTGCCCGGGGATTCGCACTCGAGTGAGGCTTTTGAGGCCTCGGGGAAGTGGGTTATGTGCAAACGGCTCTCAAGCTGCTGACAATTTGTGTTTTGCAGTTTGTCAGAGCCACTTGGTGGCCGTGATCCCAGTTAATTGCTTGGACAGATTACCAAACTCGGGGATTTCTGGGTGCACAGCGGTCGCCTGGTTTTGCAGCTGCGGGATTAACCCCTGTCCTGCCCGCAGCATCGGGGCTCGCTGGCGGTGCCACCATCCTCCGAGGGTCCCTGGGAGGCGTTTCCCTCCCGCTCCGTGCACGTCCTCTTGTGCATTGGCTGCGCCGGCTGTTCCTGCTTTCCCTTCTTGCGTGTGTGCAAGTGACAGAAGCCGATTTCCAAGGCAGCATCCCAAAGTGGCGCGGGGCTGCGCAGCCTTCAGAGCTGCGTGAATTAAAATCCCAGGCTTTGCAGTGAAGCAGCAGCTTCTCTGGAAGCTCTGGCTCTCACTGGGGCATGGCAGAGTGCGCGTGAGAAGTAGCCTTGTGCAAGGGTGCGGTGGCTGGGGTGCTGCCAGCCCTGGGCTCGGGGGGCCTCGCTCCCATCGTGCTGCTGGACCCCCTATTCCCACAGCCACCTCTGCCCTGGGGATGCTCATGCCGGCTGCCTCTATGGATAGAAATGCAAAATAACATGCGTGGAGGGTGACAGAAGAAGAGGGGTTTTACTCCGCTTGTCCTGACTGCTCTCATCTTCTGTCTGTGCGGTTTTTCCTATGGATTTCTGCCCAACTTCCATACTGTACTGCTCTGCCAGTGCATGCAGCTCCATCATGTCAAAAGCAGTAAGCAATCCTCGATGCTCCTTATTGATTGGGAAACATCGTGTAGTTGATGCAAACAGCGCTCCGCGCCTGTGCATGTGCTTCAGAGCTGCAGCGGTGCTGCAGGAGCCGTGGCTGCGAAGCGGCAGCCCTGGGGCCACGGGCCCTGCTGATGCCCAAGGGGCAGCGGGTTTGGGTTCGTGGCCGGGATGCGGGTCGAGGGGGGCCAGGGGCGGCCTTTCCCAGGCCGCTGCTTCACGTGTTTATAAGGTAATTCCAGGACAGAGATAATCTTGCATTTTCAGCTCTGCAGCAGTCCGAGATGGCTAATTACCAAAGCATTTCTCTTGCTCGTGTGTGCTCCTCAAAGCACTCGGGGGCTTCTGGCTGTACATGAAGCTTCATCGGGGCGGGAGGGATTCGGTCGTCCTGGCTTTGCTGGCGGGAAGGAGCTGAAGGAGCACGGGGCTGGTGGCAAGAGCCGCGTTGCTGTTGCCCGCAGGGGCGGTGAGGAGTCAAGCAGCATCGCTGCCCCGGCCATGAAAGCGTCCCGGCAGCTTCTTCCCAACCAGCGAAGAGCAAGTCGAGCTCGCGTCCTTCAGCCTCCTCGAAATTAATCTCTCTTAAGTGCCGACTTCCCTCCTCTTCTAAGCAAACGGCCGCATCTGGAAGGATTTGAGAAGGGGTTTTCATACTGGGGAGAATTCTGGAATGTGAAAAGGCTGCGATGGCTCCATCCGAAACACCTTCCACACCCGTAACTCCATTGCCTTTAAAACAGATTGGCTCGGCTGGGCTCAGCAAAGCAACCCTGGAGCGCTTAACATGCACAATCCCTGTAATTATCCGAGTAGTTTCCTTGAAGTCTGCTCTTGTACTTCTCGCAAAGCACAGGTAAATATTTGTAGCAGTTTCCCTTATGGTGTGAGGATACGGCCGCCTCTCCAGCCATTAAGCTGTGGGAGCGGATTTGTGGTTCACGGGAGCAAAGGCTTCGAATGAGGAGGGCGAAGGAGGGATTTCATCTTCTCAAATATCTCTGCTGCTCCTTTCTTTTTTTAACCCAATTTCAGAGTTTTGTTGAATTTTTCCTTGAGTTTGAGAAGTATTTTGGGATAATGTTCCCATTCACCTCCAAGATGGGAAAAGAAATAACATGAAAATTGCCCACACTCCCCGTCTCTCTTCGCAATGGAAACAAAAGTTGTGTGTCCATGTGTATGGGGAGAGTCATGAATAATCAAAATCCTGCTTCCCAGAGGGTTCAGCGAGCAGCGTAATCGCAGCCCTGCCTGGTGCATCCCTCCAGCCCACCACGTAACCCCGGCCGGGGCTGGGTCTGTGCCCCCGAACCAAGGCAGACGGGTGCTACGTGCACAGCCGACCGATTTATCCCCTTCCCTATGACAGCAGCCCTCGCTTGGAGTGCAGTCGGTGAGTTATTCCATGCACTGCGAGCAGTGAAGGTTCCTCTTGCCTCTGCTTCCCGGCCGGTGGGATGCAGCTCGTGCAGTTGGAGGAGGGTTTGTGCCATTTGATGTCTCAGCAAAGCTCAAACGTCCTCCCGGCCTCTGAGCAGCAGTGATTTTTGGCTCGTGCCTCCCGAGAGGCGAGCGGGTGCTCCCCTGCCCGGGGTGGCGATGGGGAGGCGGGGGCTCCCCAGGGGCGGTGTGGCGGGAGCGGTGGGCTTTCATGGGACAGCCTGGGGTTTTTGGGGCTAGCACAAGGTGGCAGGACCTCCGGGCTGGACGTGTCCCCGCTCCCTGGGCTGACCTCTGGGACGCGTCTCTCGCCGCCAGCTTTGGCAGGGTGCTTGGGTGGGGCTGGGGGAGCGGGAGGGAAGGGAAGGGTGGTCCTGCGGCGGAGCCTGGGGCCCCGGCTGCTGCCGGCCCCGCCATGCGCTGCCGCATCCCCGCCGCCGCGCCGAGCACATCGCGCTGCGTTGCCTAGACAACGGCAACTCCTACACGCTGCTATTTATTCTGAAGGACACTTGCTCTTATCTGTTGTTGCAAAGCCCTCAAAAGATTGCATGCCACGCAAAATTCCTCTGAGGTAACCGGACTCGCCGCTCATGTCCCAAAAGCCACCTCCTGGGGATGTGCCAGCCAGCGGGGTGGCCGGGGGGCCGCTCCTTGGCTGACAGCCCCTTGGCCAGCATCGCTCAAAGGGACGCAGGCGGAGGGTGACCCATGCCGTCCTTGGGGCAGGACGGGGTGCTGCCGGGTGCTCTGCTGCCTTGCGCTGCCCCGTACGAGCCGTGGGTGTCCCCCACCGTGTTCCTCCCCATCACCAGAGGCTCTGGCCTGGGGAGGGATGCCAGGAGCAAGGGATACCCCTGCGTTTGGGTGTCACCCGGCACTGCCTGGCCATGCTCGAGCACAGCGTTTCTGGCATGACCCTCCTGAAGCCGGGGCTGCGCATTGCATTTTCCCACGTGTCCTCCTGATGCAGCCATGCTTGGGCAGGTCCTGCACGGGAGCAAACCCCCGCGAGCTCGGGGCTGCCGTCACTGCAGCTTGAGAATGCCACGAGCAAGCAGGAGGAAATGGGAAGAGGGGGAAAAATCTCTTTTTCCTGCAAGCTGCCAATCCCGAGGACTGGCATTTTTGTCTTTCAGAAGCTTCCGCACAGCAGCTGAGATTTAGCGAGCACCAAGTTTGAGCTGGGCGTATCTTCCCTCGCCTCGTTCAGCGGCTGTTAATACAAGTGGACCGTGTGCGCTGCTTGCTCACGGAGGGCAGGGAAGAGGTTTGGGTGCGAGAGGTGGTACCTGGGGCGAGCGTAGCCCTGGGGAGGTGCCCGGCACCTCTCCTTCCTTGCGAGGAGACATTTCAGGTGGTGTTAGGGAGTCGGGCAGAGGCCGAAGTCGAGCCCGACATGCCTCTGGAGTGAATAGGAGCATTGCAAAGGTGAATCTGTGTTTAATGCTCTCGCTGGAAACCTCAGCTCCTGACTCCTCGCCGGTGGAGACGGGGTGTTGCGGGTGGCACCACTGATGCACGGCACACGGGGGATGCTCTTCGTGCTGTCCCCCACGGCACTGCCGCTGCTCTGCCAGCCTCTAAAAAAAGCCCACCAGCAACATGTTTTGGGTGCTTTGGTTTTTTTGAAGCCTTGAAATCCTTCCTCCCCCAGCCTGAACTATTTTGGTTTATGTTGTCTGTTTCTGGCTCTTCCCTTTCTCCTTCTGCGCTCTTTTCCTGCGTCACCCCAAAATAAATGCTGTTACACTTTGAAAAAATACCCAATTAGGGGGGGGGAAAAAAAAAAAGAGGTCCTCTGAGCAGAAAAAGACTGTGCCTGAGAGTATCCAGGTCAGCTCCTTTAGCTTCATTTGCTCATGCATGGAGGGAGTGTACAAATGCTTCTGTCAACCAGATGCACATTTTGTAGTGCTACCAAGGACTTTACGGGGCGCGGCGCTGCGGAGGATTAGTCTATTTAGCCATATAAAGCTCTCATTAACTCCTGCTGAGTTCGACCAAAGTCTTTCTTGTGTAAAAGCTGAATAAAATGGAGTAAAGCTTTTTGGGCTTTGGCCTAATGATTTTTTTGCTGGGAAAAAAAAAAACAACAAGAAAAATTTGTGTATCAGCCATTTTCTTACCACGAAACACCGTGCCTCATGTGGGGTAGCATCTTAGGGGAAGATGGAGTGGAGCAGAACCTCGCAAGGTGCGGTGCCGCTGAGGAAGGACGAGGGCTTTGAGGTGACCTGACCTGGTGGAGGCACGTTACCTCAAAGCACAATTTTAAATACTGAGCGTGCCACCAGTGCAGTGTGATTTCCAGCTATTCTGTGAAAGAGAGAGCAGCGAAAGGGCTGCTTGTCCTTCCCTGCTAGGTCAGGGGCTTCGCTGAGGAAACACCCCGTGCAGTGCCCGGCAAGTCCTCGTGCCGCGGGGTCGCGTTCGGTGCCGTGCTCCACAGGAGGGGATGCTCCTGCTGCGGCGTGGGTGACCTCCTCAACAGGACATGGGTTACGCGTGGAAACACAAGAGTCCACAGACTCTTCTGCTTCAGCTCATTGAGGGATTAATACCACCGCCCACCGTGGGCTCGCTCCTTGCACCTTGGCTTGGAAAGCCGGGGAGCAGGGGCTGGGCTCCCCAGTACCTCTGCAACTTAGAGACCCCGGAGCAAAGGCTCTTGCTGCTGGCGCTCTGCTCGTGCTATCTGCTTTAGATAATTCATCTAAAAGGGCTGAGTTTGGGCAACACGGACGCTGGCCGCTTCCTCAGGGCATTTCGGGGTAAACACCATCCTCGCGTTGTTCACAGATCCACTCAAAAGCAGCAAAGTCACGGTTTCGGATGGGGGTCCTTCATCTGCCTAGCTCGTGGTGGTGGGTTTTACGGTGGGAGGAGGGTGGGGAGGGGGCGCAGGGTGCCCTGCGATGCTGTTTCGGGGGTGCTGGCTGGAGTGCCGGGGGAGGATGAGGGCATGGCTTTCCCGCGCTGCCGGGGGGTGTTTCGAGTGGCTGGGCTTGGGGAGCCGGGACGCGCCGTGCCGGGAGGGAGCCCTGGGTTGCTCCCCTGCCTTTCTAACACTGTCGCTGTCTGTCTGCAGGTCAAGTTGCCCGCTCGGAAGCCATGCTTGGGTTTTAATAGCCATGTTCCACCTAGCCATGGACCTCGCCAGCTGCCAGCCCCCAGCCAGCGGTGCTGGGGGGAGGCTCTCGCCACGGCCAGCGCTCCGGCACAGACTGTCCCGCGGCTCGCTGTGGGGCACGGAGAGCGGGGAGGAGCTGCGGCCCCCTGGCCCCCGCTGGACCTGCGCCCCCGCATCCCCCCCGCAGAGACCCCGCTCCCGCCGGCCGTCCCCCACTGCCCCACTACCCTCCGGCCTCCCCCCCGGCCGGCCCCGCTCCCGGAGGGGCCGGCGGCACCTGCGCGGCCACGGCTTCGCACCACAGGACGGGCAGTCCACAGGACTGCCCGAGGTCATCGTCTGGGGCCCCACGGGTGAGGAGGACTCCCTGGAGAGCAGCACACTGCCCGGCACCTTCGCCACCGCCGCCGCCACCACCGCTGCTGTGACCACCACCACCACCACCACCACTGCTGCCACCGGCACCGCTGCCACACCGCCCCGCGTGCCCCCCAGCACGCCGGCTCCCGCGCCTGGTGGGGACGCGCCCCGCAGCAGCCCCGGCCGCACCAGCACCGCCGAGCCAGCCGCCGGCCACAGCAGCAGCGGCAAGGATGCTCGCCTGCCCCGCGGGCTGGGAGACAGCACAGGTAGGGACTGCCGGGGGGCCGGGGCGGCAGCGGGTAAATGGGGAGGGCTGGGGGGTCCTGGAGCGGAGGGGTCGCTGCGGCACGCGTTTCCCTGGTACAGAAGTAAGCGTGTGATGTTAAGCAAGAGCACTCGGGAAGCAAGCGGTGGCTCTGATTTACCACTTTTATCTGAGGTGTTTTCTAGCAGCTTGCTGTGTTTTTCCCATTAGTGGTACCTAGCCACAGCCCATCTCCTGTAATCGTATTTAGCGCGGCGCTCGGGCAGGGCGATGCGTTCCCCCAGCGCTATCTGCTGCATGGACATGGATGGGAAAGCTGCCTCCCATTTATTTCAAATTATATTTGTTATTGCCAGTATTAAACTGTGGGATACCATTGTATAGTTTACAGAATTTATTCACTGTGCTTTTAGCCTACAGTGCTTTTCTAGTTGAATCGAAAGAGAGTTTTATGGCCTAATCTTAATCCCAATTAATTTATCTAGCCTGCCCTGCTTGGCAAAAAGAGACAAGCCAACCATAATGTTGTTCCTGACTTAGAGGAGTTATTTATAGCGGTGAAAAAACTCCCAACCTACACACCTTTTAAAAAAACGTTGGAAGTGGCTGGGTAAATTAGCAAGGGAGTATCAATAATGACTGCTGGCATGAGCTGCTCGCTGCATGACAGGCATGGTGAGATCTTCAGCCTTATCTCCCCAGACCGGCCGTGGTTGGTGCCTCCGGCTTCGGTGGCGTCGTCCAGTCCGGGTGCGCAGGGTCCGGTGGGCTCGTTGCCGTCGGCTGGCTGCGGCAGCCCGTCCCTCTGCTCCGTTTGCAGCTTGTGGGAGGATGGCCCTGGGCATGTGCCGTAGCTGAACAGAGTTGGCTGCCTGGTTTAGGCGAGGGTGACCTGCCGGTGCTGCCACCACCACCGCCGCCACCACCCTCCCTGGCCGGCAGATCGGCAGAGAGCCCCGAGCCTCCGCGTCCCGGCAGCCTCCCGGGGGGCCGGCTGCTCTAATCTGCCGGCTCTTAGCTCTCATTAGGGGTTTTTTCCAGGATTGGAGTTTTTGCTAATTAACTTATTTTCGTCGAGTGGTGAATGCGATAAACGCCTTCCTGGGGCTAAAGGACCTTTTTGATCTCAGCCCGTCCACCCTGTATTGAAAAGCGCCTGAGCTCCAGATCTGCTTTTCCTTCCGCTGCCGGGGCTGAGTGCCCAGGAAAGCCCCGGCAAGCTCCCGGCGGGGAGCACCGAGCCCCTGCAGCACTTTGGGACAAGCGTTTCGGGAGCCAGCGGCCACCGCTGTCTCGAAGCACCGGCCGTGCGATCGCCGGTTTTGCTGGCGGTGCGCCTGTGCCAGGCTGTGCATTTTTCAAGCCCTGCTCCTCTCTGTTATATAAGCTTTAGCGGCTGGAAGTGTTTGTTCTCTGCTGGGAAAAACATATGGCTACAAATTAGGATTAGGTAACTCATCTGTACTTTTTATTTGCCTCAGCAAGCATTGCGAATCCCCGTCCTGTGAGGCACTGCGTGTCGCGATAGGAGCCCGAGGTGGGTGGGTGGCTGGGGAGGGATGCTGCGCTTGCAGCCTGCGGTCCCTCAGCTGTCTCTGGCAGCAGCCCTGGGGGTCGGGCTGGTCCCGCCTGCAGCACCCAGGGGAGCTGGGGCCATCCTGGGAGGCAGCCAACCCACCCCCAGGCTCCTGCAGCCGAGCGGACCCGTCGGATCGGGTGCTGCTGTCGTGCTAAGGAAGGTGCTGCGTTCCCCCCGCGTCCCTCCTGCGCCGAGGCCTTCCGTCCCTCTGCGCGTTGCCGGAAAGGGACTGGCGAATGGGCGCCCGGTGACGCTGGGGGACCGCGGGGGTCCTTGGGGCGCGGGGGCTGGGGGCACTGTAGCGAAGGCAGCAGCGCTCGCTTAGATGAGCAGTTAGAGCAATCCTGCTCAGCCAGATCTTCCTCTCGCCCCGCTCCTCCTTGCTGAAGAAGCGAGAGAAAAAAAGCGAAAAACAATGTCTCCGTGACTCACTAGCAGCAAAAACAAGCTTAGAAAAATTTCCCTGGAATAGCAAATACACTGCTTGTAGGTAGGAGAGAAGGCAGATGAGTGATTACTTGTGCTGTGCGGAACGAAAGCAGAGGCTGGTAGGTGCCACTCTGGGTTGGTGGGTGCCGCCGGGCGGGGGGGTGTCTTGGGTAACCCACAGCTCAGGTGTGTTTGTCCCGGTGCCGCCTCTGCCTGCTCGGCGCCTGGCAGAGTGCTGATGGCAGTCAGATGGGGACGCAATATGTTCACCCAGGCGTAGTTTATGCTTATGCTTTTCAAAAATGTGTTTCCTTTTTCGGGGGCTGTCATAATCATTTTATGGTGGAGCATGGAAAGAGGCAAGGACTGTAAGGAGCTTTCACCGGGGCAGCCATGGGGCTGCCCTCCGTGCGGGCTGGGCTCCTCCGCCAAGGCAGAGCGTCCTCCTGGACTACGGGCTCAGCCAAAAAACAGAAGAGAAAAGAAGAATGAATCAGAGACTGTCAGAGTGAAGGCATGAATTGCGCTTGCTGGGTTGTCTGAGGCTCTCTTTTCAGTATTATTAGAATAAAGGCATCTTTAATTAAACCTTTAAGTGCTTTATAAGGCAGAAGACTTTATGTGCCGTCTGCTGCTCTTAATGGTGATTTGATCGCCGGTACACAACGGGTTTGGCATCGTGCTCTGCGAGCAGCGTGCTCGTGAAGGAGCCGGTGCTAAGGGGCACCCCCTCCCCAGGGCCGGGGCAGAGCTGGGGGCCGGGTTTGCTGGCCGGGGGTGGAGGCGAGGGGCTGCATGGGTGCTGGCATGGGCACCCGCCGTGCCGGCAGCCGGAGCCGAGCTCACAGCATGCCCCAGCCAGCCCTCCGCTCCCTCCCCGCTGCTGGCCAGGAGCGTATCGGGAATAAATAATAATAAAGAGACATTGGCTGCCCCGCTGGGAGATGACCCTGCCTTCGAAAAGAGGGTGCAGGAGAGGGGGCGCTGGATGGAAGGAGATAGCGGATGCAAAAGGCTTCAAAGGAATTAATTAAAGATAAAATGTGTTTAAAAGAAGACCCTGGGCGGTCGGGATGGAGCCGCTGCTTTGATCCGCCGTGCAAAGGCGTGGGGAGCCATCGCAGCCGGCGGCTGGAGAGGAGGCGAGGGGGCTGGACGGCGTCTCCTGGGCCAGCACCCGCCAGTCGCCTTTCCCGGGGGGTTCCCGAAGGATCCTTTGTAAGGCCGTGCATCAGCTGCAGTTTTCCTTAAGGATGGAGGATGATGGCTGAAGCAAGAAATGAGTGCGGCCGTAAGCTGAGCTCTCTCTGGCGAGGGAGAAGAGACGCTCTGTCTCCCCGGGATTAGCAGATGTCGGGCGTGCGTGTGTGCCTTCACCAAGTGTGTATAAATGAGCCAGAAACTCTCCTCTGCTGCTCTCAGAGATATTTATTGCTCGGTGATATTTGCTGTAACACCTGAGAAGATAAGTCCCAGTGTCTTTAGCATAAGCCCCTAGGATCTTTGTTCTTGGCAAGAATATTTCACAGCAGCAGGATATTCTCCTTTCATCAGTCCAACCCAAAATACCAGGAGGTTTCCAGGAACCCTGGGTTTTTTTGCTGAAGAGCTGCATTTTCACTTCAGGATGACTAATGCTCACTGGGCTGGATTTTGGAGCTGATCGCCCTGATTTACCAGGTGGAAAACCAAGGGGCTTTGCCTGCACAAACTCCGCTTTGAAGGCGAGAGGGGTGTTAAGAGGAGCAGCCCCGAGGCGGTTTCCCGGCGCAGCGGGTCGGGCAGCGCATGAACTGGCTTTGCACCGGAACAAGCTTTTCCAAGAAGTCTCCTGCCATATCTCCTCCCCTGTATCTAACCCTCGTGGGTTTTGTAAATTATTTTTCTTACAAGCTATTAAACAGCAGTAGGGTTTGCGTTACAGCAAAGTCCGACTGATCGCCCCTGGGAAAGGCCATTTGTGGCTGCAATTGCAGCAGAGTGGCCACGCAACGCTCCCGATTGAATTTTTCTGTCCAAAAGCAGTTTTATCGGCCAGATGAGGCTTTCGGGGATCAGATGGGTTTTCTGATGGCTGGGGAAGCTGTAATGCCTCTCGAGTCCAGCTGGTCTTCCCCAGTGTCTGCACGATGCTCGGGAGGAGGCAGAGGTCTCGGTGCCCAGGGCATGCAAGAACAGAGGCAGGAGACTCGTGGCAGGGATGAGGATGGGATGCCGAGCCCCGCCAGAAGATCCGCCCCCCCTTTGGAAAGAGCCCCTCCTCGGGCAGATGCCGGCACTGATGTCCCTGTGCCCAAAGGCAGCTGGGGACGATGCCTGGATGCCTCATGTGCCTGCCTGCCTGCCTGACTGGCGTGGAGTGGATCCTCTCCAGTGGTTGCCATCCTGCGTTGCCTGCTCCGCTCCCCGGAGATGCAGTACCCGGTGCGGCTGCTGCAGACCGGGGAGGCTCTGTGGAGCCCGTCAGGCCAGCCCTTCCCTGTTCTGGGCTTGCGCAGCTCTTCCAGCTGTATTTTGCCTGCTGGGATGTAGGCAGGGAGCCAGGCCAAGTGCCGTGGACAGTGGCTAAGCCACTGCTGGTACGGCTGTTGCGGGCAGCAGGTACTGATGTGCCCGTCAGGCTGGGGGACGCGGCGTGATCGGCTGCCCGATGCGCTGCCGAGCCGAGCGCAGGGCAGGGCGGAGGCAGTGGTGACAGCGCCAGTTGTTGGCTTCTGCATGGGCGGTGATGTTCACCATGGAAATCACTTAGAAGGTTATCTTTCCCAGGAGCAGTTGCCACGGCACTGATTCCATCTGCATTTCCATCATTTCCCTCTCTATAAGCTCTTCAGCTGCTCCCAGGAGCCAGTTTCTTTTCAATGCTCGTTTCTGGGAGCCCGTTTGGGAAGGTGTCTCCCTGGCTAGATGCACTGCTTTGGTTGAGGAGCGAGAGGGAGAGGCGTCAGGGCCTGACCGAGCACGTGGAAATCCTGCTGCAATCAAGGACGCGTCTCTGGCTCACCCCCGCGACGCCGCATGGGCCCTCCCCGCTCCCTGCCACGTGCCAGCAGACCCAGCCCTGGCTTATTTAGGAGATTTACCCTCTTCCAGCATTTCACCTCAATTTGGGAGTTGTGGAAAGGCTGAGGCAGGGGGGCGGAAAGGAGCAAGGAAGCAATCGCGCGGCACGTGTGCGGGAAGGGGCTGAGGTGCTTCATTGCAGCCCTCCCGGCTGGGGTGTAGCAGGTATTTGGAGCATCTGTTGTTTTCCTGCTGCTAACGGTAACTCAAGATTACGCTCTGCAAAATGAAATGGAGCTGGTTTTTCCTTTTTTAATTTTATGCAGCTTAGACGCCTTGACGAGGGTCTTCAAAGAGTTGCAGCTCATAGCTGTTTTTATTGGGAAAATGAAAAATACGGTCTCCCTAACCAGAGCTGTTGAAATAAAGGCCTTGGGGGATAGAGGTTCTCTTTGTTTTTAATTAAGAGCTTATATCTCCTGTTCGCTGCCATTGCACACTTCTGCAGTAGCAAGACATTAGTCTCAAATGGATTTTCTCATGGAATTAATTCTGTTGATGCAGAGCTGTCCGGGAGCCATTTCAAAAGGTGGCCAGAAAGGCCAAAACTCGGTGCTTTCATCTTGGTGGCAAATATATGGTCTTTAAAATAACATATAACACAAAGTCCTGGCATTTGCTTCCTTTGAGAAGATTGGGTTTTTCCCCGGACTTGGGGAATTTGGAGTTGCATTTTGCAGGTTGGCACATGGCCGCTGCCTGAGCGGCCGTGGCTGGGGCTGCTGCCCGCGGGGGTGCCGAGGCTGGGTCTGCCGCCGCGGGAGGGGACGAGAAGTCCCCGGCGAGAGCGGAGTGCGGTCGGACGTGTGAGAGTGGAAAAACCCAGCAATATTTCAGCATTTCCAAGGGTTCAAAGAGCGCCTTTGAAGAGCTTTCCCTCCTGGCAGGCGACACATTAAATTCTGCTGCACTAGCAGAAGCGCAGGGGTTTGGACACACTTTCAATTCCATTAAATACTTCTCCTGTAATTACCCTCGAGTTAAATGGTCACTGCGTCAAATTGCCTAGTAAAAGCCTTGTAAGAGGGAACCGCGTGCAGTCCCCTCGCAGTGATGAGGCATTTACAGCTGCCGTGGCCGGCGCTGGATGGGGCGGCAGCTCGCCGGGCGTCCCTCCCCGATCCCGCACGCCAGCCCCTGCCCTTCCTGCAGCTTGTTTCTTCACCAGTTATTAACGTGTAATTAAATGACGGCCGGGTTCTGTAACTTGCTGAGATCGGAGTTTTGCCATTTGAAACGTTTGCCACGGAGATGAGCAAACGAAACGCAGCCACCATAATTCCTGCTTGCAGGTTCTTTCCTGCAGCCCGCCCCGCGTTCTGGGGGCGCAGGCTTTCACTGTGAGTTACACGCGCGCCAGAAGGCTTCCCGCGCCGGAGGAGGAGGGTAATTTTGCTTTATGAGCTATTGATTTTATCCTCCAGGTCCCTTTCCTCCAGACAGATTGGGCTCCTAGGGCCGTGTTTAAAATAATGCTTTGCTCTTCGCAGCCATCTCTCTCTTTCATCTCGCCTCGCCCCCAGGTGGTACGTGTCCCTTACGGGATGCTCCCCTCTCCCAGGATGCCCCATCCATTAACACCTTCTCCTGCCGATTGGATATTTCTGTTCGATTTTGCTCTGTACAGTTCTATATATTTCTTTGAAGGCCTAGAGGAAAGGACCTGATATATTTGCAAAGTAAGAATAAAGACCTATTAGACTTTATTGCAGTGGGTATTGCTATAGAGCTTCCCAGGGAATCATCCCAGTTACCCATCCCGTCCCTTTCCCTCTTTCCATAGCTGCCATGGTTAATGCTGTTGGGAAAAACATCTCCCGTCCCCTTGAAATCCCCCCGGGCTCTGGTGCAGAGTTTATATGCGATGCAAAGGAACTTTCTTTTCTGCCGGTACATATGGCAACTTATGTATGTGATGGAGTCTAAAATTATCCAGCCTTTCTTAAAATCCATGTGTCCTGCTCTGAAGAGCTGCCATCCTTCCCAGTGCTCAGCCACCTGCAATCTGTTCTGCCTGTGTGTTTCCCATTATGTAAGTGCAAGGATTAATTGCATCGTTAGGTTCTCCCATGTCCCTGCCGCCTCTGCCTCGGCTCCCATCTTTGCAGAAGGTCTCATTTCCGACGCCGCTTCTGTTTTCAAAGGAATCGGGCACTGGGCTGTTTTTATTTTATTTTTAGAGTCTTTCCTTTTATCTTTTTCGGCAGTGTCCCACTGGGAGCTGCTCCAAGATTGCCGCGAAGGATGCGGTCGTGCTGGCTGTGCCGGGCTGCTGCTGGCGTGGGCATCGCTCCTGACCTCGGCACGCACGGGAGCACCGAAGCGGCAGGGCGGGCGTGAGCTGGGAGCTGGCGGCTGCACTCCTCGGGTCCGTCGGGACACGGCTCCTATCGCGACCGTCCTCTGGGAACCCAAAGGGCGGGGCCAGAAGCCTTTCTTCGCGCCTCGCCTTCAGCCAGCGGCGGGGTGCCGGCGGGAGGCGGGGAGCCCTGTGGCGTTTTCCCCGTGAATTCCCTCGGAAAGGAAAGCCGGAGGCTCTGGCTCCTGAGTCGCTGGTGGGAGGTGGCCGATCTCCCCAGCTTGGGGGAGGACGACTCCGCCAGCCCGTGCAGCTCCGCGCCCTGCCCCGGGTGTCCCCAAGGGTGTTGGCTGTCAGTTCAGAGCCCCCCCAGCCTGCAGAGCCATGAACGGGTTCTGCGATGCCCTGCCGGCCCTCCTCCTCGAGGGCACGAAGCCCAGCGGCTGCTCCCCAGTGTCGGACCCCTCCGGAGCTGGAGCTGGAGCTGGTGCGGAGGAGGTGGGTGCTGGGTCCCACCACCATCCCCAGCCCTCACCTTTGCTTCCCCTGACCCGCTCTTTGTTCTGCAGCTGCGGGTGCCAGCCGTTCTCCGAGGAGCCTTGTCACAGCCTGTTTGAACCAATTGAAGTGTAATTGGGAGTAAATGGAGGAAATGGGTCATTTGCAAAATAGGTGCTTGAGTAGAGGGAGAAAAATAGCCCTGACGCATCCCAGCCCGCTGCGCTTGGCTTCGCCAGGGCACAGGGGCTGGCGAGCAGCCATCCGTCTGTCTGTCCGATGGCTCCCCAGGGAGGGAGCGTGCGGCTTGCGGTCCTGGGGAGCAGAGGAAGAACCCTAAAGTACGCGGGGTTTGCAGCATTCTGCACCTCCTGTGTTTTGGTGGGCTTTTGCCTTCTGCTGGCTCGGCACTGAGACCGTGCCAGGACCCAAAGAGCCGGCATTTCGGAAGCGTTGGCCTTTGGGAAGTCATTTCTCCTTGGTCCTGTCTCTAGAAAACCCCTCTCGCCAGCGATGTCCGTGGCGTGGCTGATGTCTGCCACCGCCTCTCGCTCCAGATCACATCCTGTCCTTAAAACCAGTCAGGATCCTTGCTCTTTTCTCCAGCTCTTCTCCCAGATCTCCTCCATCGAGTATCCGCTGGCAAAGCGGAATAAACGCTAGAAGGTGCGGGGTGCGTGCTTCCTTCCAGAAACCTTGCTGCTTTTATTTTGGAGGTGAGTGCTTTTGCTCCGCCAGATGCCAGAGCTTTGTGGTCGCCGGGGCGGGTGCCAGGCCATCACTCCCCTCCTCTTTGCACCGGTCCTTTCCGGGCAGCCTGGTGTCGGTCGCTGCTGCTGCCCGCCCTGCGGCACGCCAGCTGGGAGTGAAGCCTTCCCCGCGAGCGATCGCTACCCCAGTGCTTGGCACCAGGCATGTTTTGGTGAATCAGACTCGCCAAAGGTGACCTTGGTTTTATTATATTAAACTGTCAAGGCTCACATTTCTGAGCATTTGATTTACGCTCGGGATGCATCCTGGCAGCAGAGTCCGCAGCGCTTCCTAAAAAGGTGTTGCTGCTGGCTGGCCTCATTGCTCAAAATCTGGGATTTTATGGGTCTCCGCATCCAGAGCGGGGATCCGCGCCTCCTTCCCAGGGCGGCCAGTGGCAAAGCCTAGGTCCTGCGGCGTGGACAGCATGGTGACGCTGACAAGGATGAGTGGCGGTGGCCTTTGAAAGGTGACTTATATCCCTTCATACCCCCGCGCTGAGCAGTTTCCATCTCCCCTCGGGAGCCCTTGCGGGTCGTGGCAGCCTTGTGTGGCTTTTCTCCCACTCTTCCCCAGGCCAGAAGCACTTTCCGTCACGTTTCAGGGGGATTAGGGGTTCTTTGGAGGTGCGTGGGCTGGGGAGGCGTTGAACGCTGCACGCCCTGGGAGGTGGCAGCTTTGCCCTGGGAGTCAGGCTAAGCTCCAGCAGCTTTTCTCCCTTGATGAGTTTTGTCGGCAGCGTGGGTGCACGGGCAGGGACCCGAAACCCCCGGGGCGCGGGGGTGAGCAGGGGGAGACGGGATAACAGATTTCAAGGGAGTCAAAACTTTTGTCCTTCGAGAGAAGGCAGTGGAGCAGCAAGCGTGATCCATGGTTTAAAATACCACCAATAAATCTCGTCTGGCCTAATTACCCAGCCTGGTTCTTGGGCTGCTGCTCAGCGTCTCACGCAAGCCTGCCGTGAGAGCGGTGTGTGCTGTGCCAAAAGCAGGGGAGACACGGCGTGGCCCCGAATCCACTGCTCAGGAGCGTGGGAGAGCCCTGTGCGGCGTTCCCGTGGGAGCGTGGGGATGCTCTGCACAAAGTCCTTGCGCAGAGCGGCACTCCGGGCTGTGGCGGGGGCACACTGCTCCCGACGTGTCTCTCCCGGGAGGGTTTTCTGCCCTCTGAGGAGGGGGTGTGCCTGGCTCACACCGCTTTGCCAGGGAAGGGATGTGCGTGCATACGGTTGAAAGAGCTGCTGCGGCCGGTTCGCTGCCGAGACCCGTGGCCGGGCAGGCAGGCAGCCGTCTGCACGCCTCCTTGCCAGGTCTGTGGCTGGGGCGGCCCTGTGGGCATCCCCGGCTCCGGCCGTGCCGTGGCCCCTGTGCAGAAACCGTCCTTGCCTGCAAGCAGCCGGCCAGGAGCCCGTGCGCTCTTCTGTGGGAAGGAGTAGTGTCTTCCCTGCCACGCACACCCGCACGAGCTGGGAGCGCTACACATATATTGCACAGATGCGCATATATATATATATAACGCTGCTTGTTTTCCTGTCATGCTAACACTTATTTATTTATTAAAAATACCATCCATCAGGAGCTGCAACATCTGTTTGTGAAAAATAGCACATCCTTGGGCTGCAGCCAGGAAAATCATTTCATTACGAAATTGCAACTGTAAAGCAGCACCAAATCACAAACATACTGTACATTGAGATGCTTTTGTTTCCAAACTGCTCATTAGGAATGATACACGAGCCAAAATTATACCCTGTGTAAGGTGAATTAGAAGAAAATGAGCCCATCCGACCTTCTAAGTGAGCAGCAGTTAGTGCAGTAATTATTATCTCTGGTTAATCCTGCACCCACTGCAAGGCTGCGCTCAAGTTTCCCTTTCTGTCCCGGAGGGGATACGTCTTCACATCTCTTCCGTTCTTCGTGCCTAATTCGGGCTGACAAGGAACATACTTGAGAGGATAGGAAATGAGAAGCCTGGCTTAAAGATTATTTTATGTAAGGCAGGAGAGAGGATTGCGTCGCCGCTGCCGGGGGCTGTGTACGGCCCCGTGCCGGGGAAGGACTCGGGGGGAGGCAGCGGGACGGGGGGGTCTCTTCGTGGCAGGGGGCTTTGCTCGCCGCTGCCCAGGATCCTCTTGGCTCCTGTTCCCACTCTCTCTCGTTTCTTTTCTCTGCAGGTCTGGCGGTTCATCAGATAATCACTATTACCGTGTCCCTCATCATGGTCATAGCCGCTCTGATAACAACTCTTGTCTTAAAGAATTGGTAAGGTCCCTCCTGGGTCTCTTTGGCTTTGGGGGTGGCGCAGGGATGGGGACGGGGGGGTGCCTTTCTGGCTGCTAGCGCTAAAGCCCGTGGCATCCGCTGGGATGGCTTCGGAAAGGCATTGCAGGAGAAAATGGGGTTTTTTATACTAAAACCTCCAAAGAAGGTTGAAGCACCTGGGTTCATCTGTGCCCCTGTGGCTCCCCCGCCTCTCACCGCGTGGTGGGTGGCTTTGGGGAGCAGCACGTGGCCAGGGTCGGGTGGCCGAGTGCCACGTGGGACACGTGCACATCACTGCTCTGGGATTGCCTCGCTGCCACGTGATGCCACCTGGTGAGGTCAAAGTCGTGCGTTCGGCTGCAGCGGCTGTCCCCGCAAGGGAGCCGGGACCTGCCCCGCGCTGGGTGGCATCTCCTTTGCTGCTGAGCTTAAGCAGCTTTGCTGCTGCTCCTTAAAACACCAGCCTGGCCCAGCAAGCAACAATTGCATTTTCTGACCTTCCCTACGACTCCAGGGACTGAAGGGCATCTTCCGAGCCCCTCGGATGCCGCCGGTTTGAAGTGCGCCCCAGCCCCCGGAGCGCTCATGCGCTCCTCCAGCTTAATTTGCTCCCATTTATTCTCTCGGCATGGCCAGGCGTATGGCAAAATAGGTTAGCTTGTCGCTTCAGGCGCTCGTGACTTTACCTATTTTCCCAAGGAAAGTGGCCTACTTTGAGGTCAGTGTTGCTGGACCGGTGGGAGAGCTGCCGCGTGGTGCTGCCGGGCTCGGTGGCGGCGGTTGTCTCCTCCGGTGGTCTCCTCTGGCCGGGCTGCCTCCTGCCCGCTCTGCCCGCCCGAGCTCTCCCCGGGTGCTGCGGCAGATCAATTCCCGCGCCCCAGAGGAAATTAGAAAACCGGGTTGATGAAGAAGCCTGCTCGCTCCCCGGGATTAGAGGAAAACCTATTAGCAGGGCAACGGAGGCATCTTAATCTCGGCAGAGCTTTAACGAAGCGTTGCAGCTGGCTGAAAGCGCCGAGTTACTCGCTCCACAGCCGGGTTTGCTTTGCTGCGAGCGGACCCGTGGGGAGGCATCGGGATTGCAGCTGGTGACGCCCGGTTTTGTCTCAGACAGGATTTACTTTACGAAACTTCCCTAGTTGTAGCAGTATTTCAGTGAAAGAGCATGGAAAATACTTTATAAAACACTTCTGGGATTTTTCTCTAATAATGGTCATAAGCAGCACACATCATTGATCCGGCCGACCACAGCTTGGCAGAACAGCTCGAGTAACATAACCCTGAAGCCAAAAAGGGGAAAAAAAAGTAAATACAGTAATCAGTGTAGAATAGAAATTGTTTACAATAAGTGAAATTGGGAAATCACCAGAGAATACCTGCAGGCGAGCGCACTCAGCAGTCAGATGTGTCACAAGCAGAAAAGCAACACCCGGATGGGTTTGCTCAGCTCTGACGTTTGCCAAACTGTGCTTTGGTTTGTCACGCATTTTTTAGGCTACCCCCGGCGCTGCGTGTGCCGGCGAGGGCCAGCCGCACGCTGGCTGCAGGCTCCGTGGCAGAGCTGACCCAGATCACACGCTTAGTCCCCGGCCCCAAACGGGAGGTGGTCTCTACCCCCGTCCTTTGGCTAGTGCGTGGCCCCTGCGGGCAGGACGGGTGAGCGATGGCTGTGCGTCATGCAAGCGTCCTCCTTGTCGTTACTACTTCTGCAAACGTGCCGTGGCGGAGCTGACGGTTATTTTAGCGGCTGTCTCTTTCGGTTGTGTCAGCCGGTGCAGAGCAGGCTGTGCCCCGCCGCTGGCAGATGCTGCCGCCCCGGCGGCCGGTGCCGCTCCCGAGGGAGCATCTTGCTCCTGGCCCCGCAGGTCTTCCTCCGCAGGCAGCGCGGGCAGCACCAGCATCCCCAGCTCCCGCTGCCCTCGGAGTTGCGATCTTCTGAAACTCCAGTATTATGACAGGCACTGTCAGTCCAGTTTGGAAGAAGTGACATCTTAATTAAGTCAGCGTCTAGACCCTTAAATTGGAAAGCCCTTAAATTGCTAGCTGGCATTCTCCTTGTTTCGCATGTACCGAACCAGAAGCCTTGCACAGCCACGCGGTCCCGTTGGAGCCTCCGGAGCCGGTGGAGTCACCGGCGAGCAGGCCTGCCCCGCCAGCCGTCCCTCAGCCGAGGGGGAGCGTGTCTGCCATGTCACCCCAGTTTCTGAGCTTGCTTATCCCAATAAGTTAAAACCTTTTGGTGCCTCCCAAATGGGAAGGGTTTAGCTTCATTGTTCTCACCTATGACTTTTCACTTGAAAAAAGGCTTTAATTTCCTGCAGGTATAAATGTATGACTTGCTAAGTAATTCCTCTGGTAGTAAAAAGCTTGTATTTAAAATTTAAATTTGAACCTTAAAAACAAAAAGGCAAGCAAAATGACTGCTTGATTGTGGCTGATCTTTCCAAAGTGCCTGCATTCTAATCTAATATTGAGCAATGTATAATTAATGGTCGATCACGCGCGTTCCCCTGCCGAGCGTCAGCGACGCGCGGTGCGTCGTGTCCCTTCTTCTCTCCCCTGCCGCCCCAGTTGCGCGCAGAGCGGGCGCCCGCGGCGCAACAGCCACCAGCGCAAGCTGGACCAGCAGGAGGAGAGCTGCCAGAACCTGACCGACTTCGCCCCCGCCCGCGTGCCCAGCGCCCTCGACATCTTCACCGCCTACAACGAGACGCTGCAGTGCTCCCACGAGTGCGTCCGGACCCCCGTGCCCGTCTACGCGGAGGAGGCGTTGCACTCGCCCGGGGATTATAAAACAACCTTCAATGGAAACAGGTGAGGTGGCCGGCGCGGTTTCCGTGCGGGCTGGGGAGTGCCGTCCTGCGCCGGGGGTCTGCTGGCCCCTCCGTTCCCTGGGGAGATGCGCGTGGTGGAGCTGCCTTCTTCCGGCTCCCCGTGCCGCGATGCTCGCCCACCCCATAGCTCAGCGTGGGCACAGCCGCTGGACCTCTCATCCTGTCCGTGAGGACGGGTGGTCGGCGCGGCAGCCCGTGTCCTCGCGGTGTCAGCCGGCCTGACCCCGCGCACGGCTCAGCAAGCCCTGGCCGCGTTCAGCACTGCACGTTTTTCAGTTCCCGGCTGCCGCCGCCAGCACATAAATGCTGCTGGATCCATCTTCCAGCATTCGTGCTGTCTCCTAAGTGGCATCGAAAGAGCTGCTGGGTTGCGAATGAGCGGGGTGATTAATGGAGGAGCAGGCGGCGAGAGCCAAATGAACCATTTGTCTGGCGTGAAATAATGATGCGTTAACAAGGGGTCTTCGTAGCAGCTGGCAACGCGGTGTAAAAGGTGGGAGCCCTCGCTCTGCGTGCCCCTTCCCTGCACGGGGAGGGAGGTGGACGGGAGGGTGGGGTGAGGGACCACCCCACACCCTGGGCTGGCTCCCAGAGCCCTTTCGGTGGGTGCTGGTGCGAAGTTTCACCGCCTGGTAAATGCATGTTCCCCATCAAAGCTAGACAAAAAATGAGGAGAGTTTTGAGGGAGAAAATGAGCAACGAGTGCTCCAGGCAGCCTGGCTGGACCGTGGCGTGCGTGCCACCCACAGCTGACGTCTACCTGCATGAAGGACAGACACCTGGAAGCCAACAGCTTAATAGACATCTTTTTAACCATCATCTTCCGTGTGCACATGGGGTTTTGCTAGTTCACATTTTTGGGGGTTTCCTCAGATCTTGGAAGGCAGAGACTTGGCAGAGATTTTCCAACCATTTCGTTGAACGTACGCGTGCATTGATTGTGACGTGAACCCCAGCCACGCAGCGCAGGCATGCCCTTGTCCTGGATGGAAGGGGTTCGTTGCTTTTCTGCCGTCAGGTGATGCTTTCTGGGATGCTGCTGCCCTCGGTGCGTTTCCAGGCAGCCTGGCGGACCCCGTGCAGGCGATGGGCATGGCAGACCCATGCGAGACCCACGGCGTGGGGCAGCGCTGCTCTTCGGCAGCTGGGGACGGGGATGAGGGAGGTGGCAGACAGGAGATGCTCTGCTGCCGTATCTCCAGGGCAATTGGCTGCGTTAAAAGGTGCTCATGCACAGGGGTAAAAACGTTCGATATTGCAGTCCGTCTTTTTCTTCTTCTTTCTCTGCTTTGCACCACCCTGGTTTCCAAGGCCTATAAGCCCATTCAAAGCATTACTTCAGGGATTTTCTTTTTTTCTTCCTCTACAAAAGCTGATTTTTGCAGCAGGCCAGCTCGGCTTGCTCCTTGTGTGTTACATACCAGCACGTGCAAGCCCCTTTTTCTGCTCGCTGCAGACCCTCTTCTTCTGACCGGCATCTTATTCCCGTGGCCTTTGTGTCTGAGAAATGGTTTGAAATCTCCTGCTGACTGGCCGAAGCCTGTTTGACTTCTGGGGGCAGGGCAGACGCCATCGGGCTGTTTCCTGGTACGTACCGCGCTCCCCCCGCGTCCATCCCCTGTCCACCATCCCGTGCCCATCGTTCCCTGCCCGCAGGCAGCCGCTCTCTTCCCTGCCTGGTGCCATCCTCCCGCTCGCGCTTCTTTTGGGACATCAGACCTGAGCGGGGTGGCTCACCCGGCCGGGATGGCTGGACACATCTCCTGCCGTGGATGGGACGTTGGGTACCACAGTGGCTTTTGCACGGAGGTGAATTACAGATGGGCACGAGCTAAATGTCAGGGACTGGGATGGATGTGGGCTTGAGAGCGAAGGGTCTGTGGGGCAGCCTTGAACTTCAGCCTGATCTTGTGGTTCCAGCTCACGTCTAAAACCTCGACAAGCGATAGTAATTTCCGTGCTGTGAAATGGCCTGATCTGTAATTAACCTCTTGTTGCATGATGGACAGCCCGTCTCGGTCAAGAGTCACGCATCTGACATGCATGCTCCATCAGTACCCGAAAGCTCATTTGATGATGTTTGCTGTCATAAACACTTCCATGCTCCCTCTGCAAGGGTGCTGGGGTCCTCCTCCTCCTTCTCCTCCTTCTCTTCCTCCTCCTCCTCCTCCTCCTCCTGCTCCTGCGCCCCTCCTTGCTCTGCAGGAAGCCGAGCCTGCAAGCCCATGTGCACCGTCCCCAGCAGCCAGGTTCACACCTCAGGTACTGCTGCAACCAAAGGAGTACAACGATGTTGTGCTGGTTTCAACAGTACATTATTTGGGGATTTTTTTTTCTTTTTTTTTTGGCTTGGCTTGAGCTGTTTTCGCCTCCTTGTATTGCTTTTGAAGGCGGCACGGCCGATAGCGGTGGCAGGAAAAGCAGTTAGGGTTCACGGTGTGCCAGCTCACCCTGGGGCAGCAGTACCTGTTCGAGCCACGCGCTCAGGTGAATTAATTGGTCTGTCCCAAGTCCCTGCTGTAATGAATCATATATTTGGTGAAAATGAAATTTCCAGCCTTCCCTGACTGCAGCTTACTCGGAATAGCCTGTTTAACATTATGCTCAGCTATTGAACACAGAAATATAATTAGATTAGAATGGAAGGGAATAAAAAGTTAATGGTTTCGGCTGTGCTCGGGGCTGGCTGTGCCTGGGCAGGCCAGGTGAGGTGTGCACCCGCCTGCCTGCGCGGCGGAGGGCAGAAAGCAGAAAGCAAGGGTTCAGCCGTCTGCCCGCCGGCGTCTTTGCCCGCCGGTCCTGCTGGCACGACCCCGCTGCTCAGCGGGGCGGCTCTGCCCCCCACGAGCCTCTCCTGGCTGGAGGGGCTTTGCTATTCAATGTGAAAAGGCTCTTACTCCCCATCTGTTAATGGGCTGTCGTTATTTCTCTGACTCTTTTGCTGTGGCCGCTGTCTGGGGGGACAAGGTGCGAAGGTACCTGGCCGGGGAGCTGGTGTTGGTGAGCAAGGGCAGCTGGAGAATGAACGGGAGAGGTTCTGTGCATGCGGATGCTTCAGAAAGCAAACAGCAATAACCCACTGTACCTTTTCCACCATGAGTTTTGTAGCTTGTGATGTCTGTCCATTGGCTTAAAATGATTTTTAAAAACCCACAAAACACAAAACCCAAGCCAGTCTTACTTGGATGCCATCAGCAGCTCTCGTGCCTGAAGTAGAGGGAAGGAGAATGAGCAGCTCTGAGCTGTTGCCCACTATGGGAAGCCTGTTGCAATTCCCACCGCTCCTGCCCGAGGTCCTGTGAAACTCTGCGCCGAAGACCATGCCCTGGCCATCGCCATAGATTTCTTTAAATAGTCCAAAGCCAGTCCATTATGCCTTATTAAATCCTTGAAATTCTCATTGACCTATTTTCATGGAATCCATAAAACTCCTATTGACGCACTCTGGAAAAATCTATCCAAGTCATACCTGGAGCATTAGCTCCGTAATAGTGTTTCAATTATTTATACAATTCTGGAAGCTGATGTTTGGTTTCATTAATGTTAACAAAATGAGATTAATCCAAAAACTGTTCTCTGCACGTGTACAGGTGTATGTGTGTATTTGTGCCAGGATATTTCTGTAACTCACATGCGAAAGTGGTAGGTCATGGTTAAAACCAGGTGACTGCCATAGATCCCTACCGTATGTGAGCAGTGATGTAGAGAATGTCACCACGGCACAGGTAACAGGAGAGATTGCCCTCATCCCAAAATGGCATCAACCCAAATCCTTTCAAAGTTCAAAAAAGGTCACTTCATATTTTTTCCACACTGTACTATTTCCCATGCACAGTTGCCTACATCTTCTGCCAGGGCATGGTTGTTAGAGTGAGGAATTGCCGGGGCACAGTTGTTAGAGTGAGGAACTGCCAGGGTCACGGCGTGGGTGTCTCCTGAGTGGGCTTCGTTCTGCGCAGCGGTGCTGCGTGGCTGTCCCTGCGGCAGCCCGGTGTTCGCCCCGCAGCCCGTGGTGGTTGGCGTGGCTCCCCGCAGCTTCCCAGAAGCCCGCACTTGAAAGATGCATCGCAACCCCATGCAGACAGCGTTTTGCATGAACATGTAGGTGCCAGTTGGGACATCCCACAGACAAAATGAATATTTCAAGTTTCACATGTCACTGTGTAAGGTAAAACCTTCCGAGAGCAGATGGCGTTGAGATAAGTTCCCTGGTAGACTGTCCCCTGTCGTCGCGGTTGCCTTGTACTGTCAGTGGACAGATGCTGCTAAGCGCCGGCAGAGCGGTGGGACTGAGGATACCTTTCCAGCTCTCATTTCTAGAGGAGAGGCTGGTGGAAAAGGAGATGCAGCTGCTTCAGACTGCGCCTTTTCTGGAGGGATGGCCATTTTCCTGGCTGGCTTTCACAGTAGCAGCAACGTAGCCTCAAGGTGACGGTTGATGTTGACCCGCTGCATCTCGGCAGAGGTGGAAGGATGCTCTAGAGCATGCGGAGCTTCCTGGCTGGAGGCGCGATGCGCAGCTTTTGTTTCCCAGCCCCTTTCTCTTGGCGTGTGCGGAGGACAGAGTGGGGCACGAGGGGGGCACCCCCGCAGCGGGACGAGCGGAGGATGGGGGGCTCTCCCCGCTCTGCAGGCACACGGCCACGCGCTGGGAGGGGTCAGAAGCTGCACCAGTCTCTGTGCCGGAAACCGCTCTCCTTGGAAAGGCTCACAGCACTTCACAAGTTTTAATTGATGGCACTTCACAGCTCTTAGCTGTCTAATAAGCAAATTAGTACTACGGAATGTGTAGAGTCAGAGCTGGAGGCACAAGAGGGACGATGTGGCCAGGGACGGGGATGGCAGGGCAGAGAGGGTGTGTGGACATTTCGACTAGATAAGCGTCGGAAGGCTGGTTGGAGTTTAATGTGGACTTTACATATTACAGTCCATCAGCACTGTGTGAGTACCGAACGTCGTGCTGCCTAAATGGCAGTCTGGCATTTGACGCTGCTGATGGCACCGTAAGGCTGGGCTGAGCGGTTGCAGGGAGCAGATGTAAGGGATGGCGCCGCAGAACAGTCTCCAGCCTGGAGAGCTGCAGGCAGCGCTGAGGTTGTGTCGGGAAACCTGGTGAAGCTCATCTAGTTACACGGCAAGCAGATGTTTAAGTTCTTTCCTGGGGTCGGGTTCATCCCGTGCCAACAGGAGCGACGGGGAGGGTTCCTGTGCCGCCAGCGCGGTCCCTGCCGGAGCACCGGCCCTCCCGAGAGCGGGCGGCGTCGCCCGCGGCGAGCAGCTGTTGGAGCTTTCCAGCAGATTGCCTCCGCCGGCGGCCGGGCCCCGCTGGAGCGCTGGCTTGCGGAGGGATGTCACACCAGGCAGCCGTCAGCAGCTCCTGCCGAGAGAGGACCCGGCCCGTCCGGGCAGCCCGGCGTACAGGCGCAGCAGCGTGGCCCAGGGCTGGTTTGGGTGAGGAGTAAAGCAGTCAGTTGACGCGTTTGTGCCAGGCAACTCACTGGAGAATTATCTGCACGGAGGTATAAGAAGCAAACCTATCTGTTCCCCGATCGCGGCAGATGACGGAGGAGGTGCAGCGCCAAGGCAGAGGCAGGAGCAGCCGCCGTTTTGCAAAGCAAAAGGTGAAATTTGCTGAAGACTCGAGTGGCTTTGGCCAGGCACCACAGCAAACCGTGGCTGTTTTGGTTTGATTTCGTACTGGGTTTGGGGCTTTCTGAAGTGAAGTTTGAGATTTCGCATTATTCTTGTCCTTAATCCCACTCTCTTTGACTGAAAAACCCCATGGAATGAGATTATACAAAAATCTGTAAGGTTGATCAAGCGCTGACCTACTTTGCACAAAGAGGCTATTTGGAATACAATATAAATTTTACATCCTGCAATGCATGCATTAAGTAGCATTCATCCAGAACTATGTAAATGTTCGGCATCGCTGTTAGGGAAGTGGCGATTTGAGACCTGAAAATCGTACTGGTACGGTAACATTGATCTGACCCTAGCTTTTGCACAAGGCAGTTAAAATTTACAGTTTTGTATGTTAATTCCGTGCTTTGAACACGGCGAGCAGCTGCTGTGATGGCCCCGTTCTGCCTAACAACAGCAAATGGTTTGTATTAACATTAACAGATAATGAGTCATCATAAAAAATCCAAGCTTGTCTTCGGAGGAATAACAGCAGTCCCAACACAGCCCCAGTGCAGGAGATTAAGGGCTCTGTAAAATCTGTCTTGCTAATTAAGACTTCAGTGTTGTTCTTGGAGGTGCTATATATTGGGCATCGTGCTTAAAAATAATGTTGAAGAAAGAACCCTTGAACAAAAAGCATACTGCAATGCTAAATGCTAATAACCAGCTAGTCAGAGGTCATAGTGTGGATTAGGGCATGAATGTCATGAGCACACTATAGGCAGCACTTCTGCATATGCTGTATATACATCTGCTGTATATAAAGCCCGCACGTGGGTAGCTGTCTCAGGCACGCGTAGCTGTATTACAGCAGGTGCATAAAATCACATACACGTAAAGCAAGTGGCCGCACGCTAATGATGGGGAGTAATTGTCTTCGCACAGAGGTTTAAGGATTACGTAGGGAGAGATCTTTCAGAAGGCAACAAATAAATAGCTTAAGAAGAACTTCAATAGGATCTCCGTTTTTGATGCTTAACCAATTCTCTATTGATTTCTTTAGGGCATTTAACTTTAGAAAATCTTGTTAGTACTCATCATCGTCTTCTCATCTGCCAGAGCACTCGCTGCTCTTAGCCCAAGTATGAAAAGCTCCAGAATGCAAGGATGCTCAGAAATAGATCACGCTTTGCAAAACGCACTGAGGAGATAGAAGTGTGCAGTAAGGTACACCGAAGCCTCTCAGTCACTCCCACTGCTCGCCAAAAGCATCCCCGTCCCAACGCGTGTGTCCCCGTTCAGGAGCCTGCCCCGCGAAACACGGCTGAAGACGAGCGGGGCAAGGCCGGGGCTTCTCCAGGGAGGCAGAAGTAGTGGTCCCAGTCCCAAATGCAGCCTGGCAGCTGGGGAGGGGGAGGTCGTTGACATCCCGTTGCCTCCGTACCCCGCTCCCCTGGGACGCTCGCCCACTGCCATCGGCATTTGTTCCCTTGTGCCCTGCTGTGCCGCTGCTGGGAGGAGGGGGAAGCCTCTGGGCTCCTGGGGGGCATCAGAGAAGCGATGCAAGTTGTGATGCGTTTCCCTAATCTTTCTTTTCTTCTTGTCCTTAACAGGATTCCATTGGTGAACCTGTAAAAAATATAAAAAAATAATGGGTTACCTGTACCTACCATTTCTGTTTACCAGTAGGAGACTCAAAGAGCAGCGTTCTATGGGCCAAATATATTTTTATAAAAATGAACATGCCTATAGGTAACTGCGTTTTTCAAAGAGCGCGTTTTTTGGAGAAGAGAAAGAAAAATGTGTGAGCAAAGAATCCTGTGGAGGAGGAGGAACCGGCGAGGGACCGAGAGGGAAGGACTGAGCGCCTGGAGCCTGGATGTGGACTGTGACTCTGAACCTGTGCCAATAATACCATTATGTGCCATGTACCGATGCAAAGACTTCACGAGAAGCCGAAGCTAAGTCGCTAACGCCTAGAAACGTTGTGGAGGACGAGTGGGGTGTCTCTTCTGGTGGGGTCATTCATTCCGGTCCATACGCATACATACATACGATATATGTAGAGAGGAAAAAAATATATATATACACACACAAACACTTTTTGTACTGTAGCAATTTTTGAAGATCTTAAATACTCATTTTTAAAGAAGATGTCATGGGCTAAAAGTCTTATTTCTTTAACACGCATAATACAAACTAGGTGAACCGATGTTTTCTACTTTGGCAGCTTGCCTTTCAAACCTATATGTGTATATATAGGTAGACATATATACATATATATACGTGTGTGTGTATGTATAAACATATATATGTATGTATACATATATATATATAGTTTTGGTTCTTTTTGGAAATGCGTTTCCAGTGGTGGCGACGTGACTGGACTGCATCAGCGGGTGGTGGGGGACGGCCGGGGCTCGCGTTGGTGTGCACCGTGCTGCCGGCGCGGCAGGCTGCCGGCATGGAGAGGGGGAGAGGCTTCCCAAAACCCGGGAGGAGCGTGGCTGCGCTGCCCCGTGGTTCCTCCAGCTCTGGAGGGATGGCGGAGCGCTCTGGAGGCTGGTCTGGAACGAAAGGAGAAGGGAAGCGGGCCGGGACTGTAGCTAGAAGGACGCGTCTGGGCCAAATTCACAAAGTGCATTCCTGCTGTAGGAGGTCAGAGGAAGCGTAATGCCGCGGCGAGAGGAGCGGGCAGGAGAGGAGCTCCCCTCCCGCCGCTGGCTGCTGCAGGGCTCTCGGCTGCCCCGGCACTCGCGGGGCGCTCGGCCGTTGTAAGCCCCCTTTCCCCGATGCGGGATGCCACGTGCGTGGGGCGGATCCTGCTCCCGCTCCCCACAGAGCCGTGTCTGAGGCAGTGCTTGTGCACCGTTGTGTTCCCGGGAGCAGGGCAGCGGTTTACGGTGTGGGACAGGGCGAGCGGGAAGCGAGCAGGGAGCTCGCAGCAGGCAGGTCCCCCAGCTCCCAGCAGCTTGCAGCAGCTCGAGGAGGTGGTGAAGGGTATTTCCAGGCTTTTGTAGCCCGATACATCATCAAGGCAGATGGGAAGAAGCCCGAAAGCCTGTGTCTGCCCTGTGTTTCACAGAGGTGTGGTCCCCGCTGTATTAGGGATGATGCCTCGGGGCTGGCCGGGGACGGGTTTTAGGCACGAACTTTCAGAGGATGGGCCTCTCTTGGCACAAGAGACAAATTTCAGGAGTGTGATGTGGGAGTTTTTTTGGAAAATGGGTTCTAAGTTGGCCACAACACCAAAGCTTGCTCAAGCCCTTGTGAGAAACAAGAGCGGAAGGAGCCCGTTGCCTCCTGACCCAGCCCAAGGGCAGCGAGCTGTGGCGAGCCTCTTCCTTTGCTCTCATGGTCCTGGCTGGGTCTGCCATGGCAGGAGAAGATGCAGCCCGCTGTCCGCAATCATGGGGATCATTTAATAGCATTAAAAAGGGAATTTTGCCTGATGGTTTGCCAGGGAAGTACCGTTCCGCTGGCTCAGTTTGGTGTGTTGCTCTAGAAACACGTTCCATTGCCCGTCCAGCTCCTGCTGGGGTGGGTGTTTTTGGTGGGTGCTGATGAGCACACCAGCCTAGCCGCAAGCCCCCCCGTTCAAGTCTTTCCACGGAGTTGGGTGCTGCGGTTGGTGCGGCAGTCTGTGCTGTGCCCCTCCAAAGCGGCACGGCTGGGAGAGCCAGGCGGGGCGGGGAGATGGTGGCGGCGGGCTGGGGTCTCCCAGCCTGCCCGGTGTCTCACCACAGTTTGCTTCTGCTCTTTAACACGTGCCCAGCTCCAAGCCCGGGCTTGCCCACGTAGATCGTGCCAAGGCAAAGCTTGCCGAGGGCTCCCAAGCGGCTGCACCATACGGCTTCGTGTGAGGGTCTGCTTCAGATGGGTCTCGGCTGGGTTGCTTCAGCATTACGTGGCTGGGAATGACAGCAGTGTTCAGACCAAAGTCCTCCAGTTCTTTTTGTAAACTGCCCTTCGTAAATATTAGTGATTTTTTAGAATTGTCCAGACACACATTTCTACTCATCCACTAATTACTCAGCTCCATTTCTTTATTATAATGAGCGTGCAGTTAAAAAAAAAAAAGCAGAAACTTCTGGTATTGCGCATAGCCACGTGTGCAGTCTCTCATTTCCGTACCCTTTTCTGTCCTTTCCCGATGGAATTGCACAGTCTGGATTATTTTTCCTGAATTTTTGGAAGCTGCCCTGGGAAGAAGTCAGAAGTCTTCCTTGCTGGACCTGACGGTTACCTACAGACTTGAACCAAGTATCTCCAAAGGCATTGGCAACATTCCCTGTGACTCCAATGAGCCTCGAGCATCTCCTCGGGCGCGTTCTGCACCGGGGTCGCTGCCATCCGGCAGCCGGAGAGGAGGAGGGGGGTTCCTGTTGCTCCTGGCCAGGTTTTAGTCCATGACTGAACCCGTTCCTTCTGCGGAGGTGGTTTCTCGTGAGCGCTGAGCTGGGCAGGCGTGGGTGGCAGCAGGGATGTGCATCCCCAGGGCTGAGTTTTGCTGTTGGGGGGTATTTAACAGGGCCAGGTCCCCTTAGTCTTCTGCAGCGGAGCGGAGATCGGCTCTTCTTTTTGTGTTTCGCAGGAGCCAACCTTTCCATGATGGGGCCGAGTGCTGGGCAGAGGGGTGTCTGCTGGGCGGCTCTCGTGGCCGGCTCTCCGGGGCGTTGGGTGGGATGCCTCCCCAGGATGCCTCCGGGGGGACAGTGTCTCGCTGGAGGAGTGACCCCCCCGAAGCCTTAGCCTTCCCTGGGAAATGCGGGGCGTGTTTGCCCTCGGGGTGTCCCAGGGGTCTGCCCCAAAACAGGGAGGCACGGCGGTGCTGCGTGGGGTCCTGGCAGTCTCACGTGCGTGCTGAGGGGGCTTTGGGCTGCAGCGCGGTGCAATTGAAAGCGCAGCGTGTTACCTTGCTTGGATTACAAATGCCCCCGCTCAGGGGGTGCACAGGGCAGCACCCCAGGCGCTGCTCCCCCCTGGGGCTCTGCTAGAGCAGCCAAAACCTCCCGAGGAGCGCGGGATCTGAGCAGCTACTCCAGGGCGATCCGTCATCTCAGTATACTGGGGCCTTTGTGTTTTACTGATGTGAATGGTGCAGCCCCTGCAAATTACCCTTGCTGGCCCAGTATTTGAATTCTCCTTCTTTGTTTGACTTCGCTGGCATCAATCCACTCCAGCTCGGGAGCTGCGTCTGTTGTGCTTCACCCATTGATCTTCCTATTTATTTGTATGTGCTGGCTGCACCCAGTAGTTCTTGTGGGTATACCAGTGTAATCTCGATAGCAATTTGACATCATAAAATACATCTCAACGCCCTCGTTCCCGAGCGTTTGAAGCATCGTTCTGTATTTCTGCATGTATGGAACCCGCTGCCTGAAGGGGAGTCCTCGGGCAGAGCTGGGGGCTGGCAGGGCGGTGCGGGCGGTGCCGGTGATGGTGAGGTGCCCTGCCCCAAGCCCGGCACCCGGCTCCCGGGAAATGCCCGGCGGAGCTGGGGGCAAGGAGGGGAAAGTAAGCATGTGTGTGTGGCTGTGTGTGTGTCAGGGAGAGAGAACAAAGGCAAATAACTTTGACCCCAGACGACGGGAGCAGGTTTCTGGCAGGACTTGCATGACCTTTCCACGTAGTCTGCAGAAGGACACATCCTGGTCACCCAGAGGTGAGCGGTGAGCCAGGGAACAAAAGTAGATGCACAATCTTCCCTTATTTATAAGGACCAACAGCACTTGCACTTTATCAGAGAAACCCTCCCATCCCTATGCATGCCAAGCACACCACCAAGGGACAACTGCCAGGAGGAAGGGAAGGAAGAAGGGAAGGGCTGGAGCTGCAAATGCGGTGATTTACGAGGCAGGATCCAAGCATCCCCATGTCTTTCACAGTGAAGAGAAATGAACTGTGGCTATTTCATTCCCTACCATTGATGAAAGCCAAAAAAAAAAAAAAAAGGAAGGAAAACATAAAGTCGTATTTTGATGGAATAGACCAACTGAGCAGATCTTTTACACCAGGGAAAAAGCAGGCAAGCAGACACGTTCCCTCATGAGCTTTGCCATGTTTCGGCCACATCGTCTTGCCCCGAGGTCTTTTGGCTGCTGCAGCCACAGGTGATGGCTCTAGATGGGCTCCTTCCATCGCTGCCCTTTGCCAGACACAAAGCTTCATCCTGAGCTGGCGGGAATTGTGCCAGGGTCTGTTGGCTTGAGCCAGCCCAAGGCTTACTCAGCAATAACGCTGTGGTTTTGCCAATGCTCGAGCCACCAGGTACGTTGAATCGGCTGGAGCCGCTCGCCTGAGCAGCAGAGTCTTGCTCCTGTGTGGGGACAGAAGGGACTTGGGCGCGTTTGGAGAATTAGGGATTTTCCTGTTGTCATCCAGAAGCCGAGTCCATTTTCCAGCCCGATAGCGTTGTGCAGGTAGCAGGAAATATTCCACCGTGAAATACAGCCCCGAGTGCTGGACGGCATCATTTGCATTGCGACGGATTGAGCAAAGGCTTACAAGTGGCTTGCGAGCAGTGAGGTGGTGATTGTCCCTTGTGAACGTCCCCGCTGTGTCCGGGCCAGCCACCTCGCTGCGGTGTCGTGCTGGGGAGCTGCGCGCACACATGTGGTGGGACTTGGTGGATGTACAGTAAATTCATGAGAGCAGCCACAGCGGGCGTGGGGTGCAGCCTGCAGCATAGCCCAGATGCGGCATTGGGCATCCGCCACCGCCTAGCAAAACTAGGTTTCCAGTGTGCCCTTTCCTTGGAAAAACAGAGCTTTTTACTGTGTTTTGTTTCATCGTGGATCTAGCAGCTTGGGGAAAAAAAAGTTTTGCTCCTTGCTTTGCCGTAGACTTACAGCTAGCTGCTGCTTGTTTCTTTTCGGTTCATTTTGCGGATTTCTTAGCCCCTCAGTAGTTACTAAGAAATGCGGCACAGCTGCTGAAAGGCTGCCAAATCCCCCAGATGTGTAGTGGTGTGTCTGTGTGTTGCTTGTGGCTCTGTCTTAGAGGGAGGATGGCTTGAGACGAGCCCTCCTCACCGCCCGCCTCCGCGGGAGCCGGCAAAGCCGGCTGCTCCTGTGCCGGGACAGCTCTGCTCTGCTCCCCTGGCAGAGGAGAGGCTGGGTCTTCCTCGGGCTCCGCAGCAAGCCCAGACCTCCCTGGGCTGCGCGGACCTCTCCTCCATCAAAACTCAGTGCAAACACCAAGCAGGAGCTGCAGGACTTGCTGCTCCTGCCGAGCCGGGGAGGCGGCGCGACTCCTGGGGCGAGGGCTGCGGGCAGGGCTGCTCGCTGCAGCCGGCGCTGGTGGGCTCTTCTCTGCGCCAAACTAGGCTGCTTTGGGGCTGCTGGTCCGAGCTCGGGGTACAGCGTGCAGATCGGTAGGGTTTGGTTTGGTACTCGAGCCTCTGATCTTTGCAAACCGGGGTATCCCCAGGGCAGCGTCTGCCCGTGGCATCCCCGGGCGCGCAGGGCTGCCCGTCTCTCCAAATCTCATCGTTTACCTTCACTCTGTCTTCCCAGCTGGGGAAATGGGCAGCCCGTGGCGGCGGCGGCGGAGGGGCTGTGCGGGAGGCGTGCTCCGCGGGGCCCTCCCGCCTCCGCGCCCTTCGCGCCGCAGTCGGGGGGTTGGAGCAGCAACGGCAAAACCAGCGCGGGAGAGCGTGCAGGGGTGGATTTCGGGTTTCCTCTTCTCCATTGGCAGCTTGTTGCGAAGGAAGGTAGTTCAGCTAAAATGGTAGTTAAATAGTAGATATTCTACACATATTATATATTTTGTAAAAAAAATGAAAATAAAATAGAACAAAAATATATATATATACTATCTCAGCCCACCCATTTCAGGATGAATGTGGTTGGAATTTTCATTCAACCGGGTATAAAATCTGCAAGCGATTTTTTCAAAACCAGCAAGAAATCCCTCACCATTTCAGAAGTCCGTGGGTTTGGTCTCCAGATCTCATGTAACGCTTCTCATGCATTTTTAAGAATTATTCTCAGCGTTTGTAGGTACATTTTTAATAGTGTCACGAGTGGAGATAATATTTACTTTGAGAAAAAGTATATGTTGCACAAAAATGTACACTAAGGGCACAGATTTCTGACCCAGATTCTTCTATTTTAGGTTCCGAGGGGTTTATTTTTTTGTTTGATAGGACATGTACAGTGAAGTTTACACTTTATTTTTTATTTTGCCGAAAACCGTTTTCTAACATGAGACAGCTTTTACTTTGTAACCGGTTTTACATCACTGAGTACTTCTTCATTTTCCTGGGAAACTCCTGCACCGCGAGACATCCAGCACGCCCGCGTGCGATGCTCTTGCACGCGCAGCCCTGGCAGTGGCCGCCAGCCCAGCGCCTGAGGCTGTCGCTGGTGGAAGCAGCCGTCGCCTTTTGGCATCACGGTCCCCCCGGGGCGCCCGCGGTGCGAGCCGGGGCGATGGTGGGGTGCTGGGGAACCGGCTGCCCGCGGGGCCACGCAGGCGAGAACTGTTTTCTTCCCGAGTGGTTTTTAATTTGTCTCTGTACTTCGAATCTGTGTATTTGGAAGCACTGTAAATGCCACCCTATACCGATTTCCCTGTGTATATTTAGTACTCTGATGTTGCTATTAAAACTGATATGAGAACCGCGCAGCCGGGTGGTGACTGGGTTCCTCTGCGCGGCGGCCGCAGTCCCTGGGGAGGGGATGGGTTCGTTTCGGGGCTGGGGGGGCCGACCCCTCGGCAAGAAGGAACCCAGGGGCTTCCCTGGAGAAATCTCCCTGTCTCCCCAGCTCACATCCCTGGGGTGAGCAGCTGAGCCTTCATCCTGGGAAAAGGGTCTCGCTTGTCCCCTCGGGGTCCCCACTGCGGCAACACCCACCTCTGGAGCCTGCGGCAGAGGCAGGAGCGCGCCGGGTCCCCAGGCTCGCCCAGTGTCCCCCCGGGGCTCGGGGGGGACACCCGTGTGTGTGTTGGGACAGAGTGCTTGAAAGAGGGAAGCCCTTTAATAGGACAGTTAGGGAGTTAATTAAACGTCACTAATGGTGTTTTAAATAAACAGCTACGCAATAAGGTGAGCGGGTGTTCTGGAATTGCTTAACCTAGATACATGTTTTACATAAAGATGCATTTTGCTGTGAGCAGACGTGTATTAAAATGGTATTTCTTGTTTGCAAATTCGGTTTGAATTGGTGATGATGGTTTACACTCGGGCCGTCGTGCTCCCTGGCAGGGCTGGCCCTGCCGTTGCACAGCTGCGCTCCGCTCGCCGGACAGACAGACGGACGAGGGGACCCGGGCACCGTGCAGAGGGGGCTCTTGCAGAGCTTGCCGGGCGGCAGGGACAGCTTCCAGAGCCCTCCTGTGCTCCCGCCAGCGTCCTCCCCTTCCCCAGGACACCGCGGGACGGCGCGGCTGCGATTCTTCGAAACGCCATCTGACCTAGAAAGGGGAAAAAAGCCTTTTTCAGCGTCTGTGTCGGCTTTGAAGAGGGATGACCTGAGAAGATGGAGCTCGGCACAGCCGCCTGCTGCTTTCATTTCCAGGCTGTGGCAGCAGCCTTCCCGCAGCGCCGGGACCCTTTGCAGCGATCCCTGCCAGGCCAGCCGCCTGATGGCACGCCGAAATGAGGACCAGAGGTGCCGTCCGCCCCCAGCCTGGCCAAATCCTCCCCAAAAGCTCCTTCTGTGGGAAAATATGTAGGAAAATAGGGAGGGACAAAGTGAGATGCTCTTCATTTTAGGGCCAAATTGCCAGCTTAAATCACTGTGACAATGTGTACAAGCTCACAGGATGCGAATGGCCCCGGAGCCACATATATCAGCCGGAGAGCTCTGTTCATTTCCAGATACAAGTGGGATTTCAGAGCATGAAATACAGTGTTGGGATCTCATTCCTTTCCCTGCTATTTATCACAGCCGGGAACGTACTCGCCAGCTTGAGTTGTTGCAAGTGTCGCTGCTGGGAGCACAGAGGAGAAATACTGTGCTGAGCCGTGCGGCGTGGGAGAGGGGACGTGGGGGACGAGGAGGAGACGAACGGCTCAGGAGGGTGGGTGCTGCATGGATTTGAGCGGTTCGCTCCCAGAGATTGCAGCCTCTAACGGCCGCGGGCAGCCGGTACAGCTGCAGGAGCAGGCAGGAGCAGGCAGCAGCTCGTTGCTGCTCTGCTATTTGGGTGATTTCTCCTGCTTCATGGAAGACCATTGCTGCAGGAGCTCCTGCCCAGCCCGGTGAGCTCAGCTTTGTCATGGCAGCCAAAGGGAAGAACCGGCCCAAACCGTGTCCCCGCAGAGCCGGCCGCCCCTGTCCCCCTCCAGCACCAGTCGCCCCCAGGCACGGAGCCAGGAGCATCCTCTGCTGCTGCTCACCCGCCCTGCGGTGAGGACCAGGGCACAGCCACCGTGTGCCGTGCCCCGGGGTAGACAGTGCCTGGAGCGGTCCCCGGGCTGGAGGGGCCTTGGCTGGGTCACCGTCTCCTTTTCAGCGCTGGAGGCGGCCACCTCTGCATCCCTTCAGGGCTGCCTCAGCCCAGCAGCGGGGTGAGACTGAAAAATGAGGCTGGAAACAAAACGCGAGTGCACTGATGCCGCAGCACACAGTTCTGCTAAAAAGTAGGACTAAGCATTATCCAAGTTTAATTATTATAATTATACCGGGGCGAAGTAATTGCTGGAGATATTTTAAGCATCAATCAACATGCTATTTTGAAAAACGAAGCCCTGATTTATCCAGGGCTAGGTAGTAACCATCAACATACAACAATGCTGCCTGCAGAAGGAGGAGCCTGCCAAGAAAGGGTTCTTTAAGCTGGTCATATCTTCTTATTGGCAAATAGGGATTTTGGGGGGTTGGGGAGAGAGATGAGAAGGGGGGAGGTGGAAAGGGGTCCCCTCGCCATGGGGAACCAGTCGTGCCGGCATCCCCATGTCCTGCAAGACGCGCGCTAGGAGCTGGGCTCCTGGCGCCAGGCTGGGCTGGCCAGGAGGAGCATCGGCTTCGGGAAGAGGAGCCGTGTGCGATGCGGTGGCCCCACCGCGGCGGTGGCTTTGAGGAAGATTGGCTGGGGCTGGATGATTTAGCGATGCTGAAATCATTTAAGCTTGTTACTGTGGTTTCTATGGCTCTCTGGCTGGATGTAACAAATTGTCTGCATCATTTTCCAGATGGATCATTCTTAAATCATCCAGGACAGGCTTCAGGGCTCAGCACTGAAGCAGTAGAAGGCATTTCAGTTCAATAAATGTTGGAAATGTGCTATACTGAGTGCTATTTCTTATTAAAAGTTTAAGTATATCATCCAAGCTGATGGGTCTCACAGCCAAGATCTCCGTGCTTCACACCCCTTCTAAGTGCCATTAATTCCCTGTGGGGATGGGGGACAGGGACGGGGCCGTGCATGGGTGCCCGTGGGCAGAGGTAGGGTGGCTCCGTGGCAGTGTGGAGGGGACTCTGGCAGATGAGCTCAGCCGGCAGCTCGTCCCTACCCCCAGTGTCCCCCCTCCCTGGACAGGTACCAGACCCCGGTGTGCGTCCGGCTCCTGGCTGGTGGCATGGCCCAAACATGTCTGGACTTCGGGCTGAACAAAACCTTTTATTCAAATTGGAATCACTTGATTCATCAAAAAGTTCCACTGCAAAACGGAGGGGTTTACTACTGCTGTTACCAGTCGCTGAAGCAGACCGTGGGGTCATCCACCCCGGCCTCGCGCCGAGCCCCCACCAGCAGCCCTGCGGCGGGGCGTGCTGCTGCGGCGGCGGGGCTCGCATCTCAACATTTGACCATGGACGTGCATGCCCAATAAATGACGAGCGCTGAGAGAGCATTTTATTACTGCCAGGCAATTTGTGCTAATAAGCAGTCTGAAGCAGCAAAACCTCTCGGTAGAGAGATGAATTACGGCAGGAGGGCGTTGGAAAGGAAGAGCCCCCAGGATGCCGCAGTGGAGGAGACCCGCATGGAAGGCGCCGGTGCAGCCTGCGGTGGGTTTGGTCTGTGGTGGGGTCAGCCCGTGGTTGGGGTCAGCCCATGGGTGGGCTCAGCCCGCAGGTCTCCTCTGCCTGCCCACCTGGGACAGGGAGCGCGGCGGCTGCCCACGGTTTGCGCTGGGGACCCGCTCCCCGATGGGACTCGTGTCTTCTCCCGAAGACTCAGGAAGCAAGTGTGGATGCGATTTGCAGGATTCAAATGCCAGGCTGGTGTTAGGTCTAATATTGGGTTTTATTGACGCTGATACGACTTCAGCCCCGAGACTCGGGGACCTGTTCAGCTCTGCCAGCAGTGACATGTCTATATGTTTTTAATAAACTTACCAGAATGAAATCCTTGCTGTTCATCCTCCGAGCATGATATTAACTGAAAACGCACATTGATCTTACTGCCTTGTCAGGCCGAAACAGGGCCGGAGTTTCTTCGGGGTTATTATTATCTTTCCCTTGCAGATTTTCAAGCATGAATAAGTGACTCAACTGGAGCGGAGGACGGGAGGCAGGAGCCGGTGGCGGGCGTCCTGGGAGCCCGCTCCTTGCCTCTGCCGCCACAGCGGACCAGCACGGGAGGTGCATTAGCACAAGCCCCGGTGGGACCCCGGGGCTGCGGCCAGGCACTGTCCCTGTGCGAAGCCCCGTGCGAAGCCGAGGTCAGCAGGGCTCCCTTCCCGGTGCCCAGCGCCCGCCCGAGCAGGGTGTCACTCAAGCAGCGATGCCAGGGGAAGCGCGTCCACCTCCGCGGGCGAGCGGGGTCCTCTCAGGTGCGGGGTTTATTGACCTGTCAAAGGGCTTAGACATGGCTGACCGCGCTTCCCCCTGCAACAATTGATTTTAGTCGGCTTAGATCAGGGAACAGTTGATTTCTTTGCCTGATACTCGCTCTGGCCTTCGATAAGTGTGAGTGTTTAGAAATACATCGCTCAGGTTTGCTGGCTGGAGAGCATCGCCTGATGTTTCCAGTGGGCAACACCACCAGATATGGCCCCAGTATGGCCTTGGGGCTTTAGTTTCCCAGAGAAAGTCATAGTCAAGCAATGCTAATTCAGCCTCTGGTTGCCCCTATCTCCAAGTTCCCTGCTAGCCCAGAGGACTGCTCTGTTCATGATGGTAACAGGAGGGCCAACCCTCATCCCATTTTTGCCTGAAAAGCGGGATCCACTCGGTGACAGCTCAGTGCTCTCCTCCGAGTCTCCTCTCTCCGACCTCGCTGGCTCCGTGACCGGGGCAGATCTGGACCGGCCCGTGCCCAGGCTGTGCTGCGAGGGACACGGCCCCTTTGGTCTCACACGAGCCGAGCCCGATGCGGGGAGCCGGAGCGCAGCATCCCGGTCCAGGGCCATCCGGCCAGGTGTCCTGATTGCCTGGTGGTGCGGGAGCCAGACTGTCCTCCTCCGGGCGCCTGTTTCCAATTGCCAGCACATCTTTCTCTACTTCTCTGCGTTTGAAAGGCTGGCCAGCACTTTGCCCTCGGTCTATAAAAAGCACAGCTTGACATTTGTTTTTCCCTATCTATTTCTCATTCGTGTTTTCCTTCTCCTTGCTTCAGACTCCGCGCTGACATCCAGACCAACAGCTATACACATAGCAGTGGATTGCAGCCAGCTCCATTTATAAAATGGTTTTGTGAAGCCATGAGAAGAGCAATATCCATGTAACACTCCATAAACCTGTACATCGAAGCAATTAGCCATGATCACAGTCCCTGGTATAGAAAAGCCCCACATTCACGAATTTGCTTTCAATCAGCCCAGAGAGCTGCTCAGCTGGGAACCATCCCGCAGCCGGTGACATCCGTCGCTGCTGTTAATGCTTTGGGCCGGTATATTTGCACTGTTATAGTCTCCCAGGGTTTTGGAAGGCAGGATCCCTCAAAATGTGGCCCTCCTGAGCAGAGAAATGGGGACGCTGGGGCTTTTCTGCAGCCGTACGTCGCCTGTCGCAGGGCAGGAGCTGACTTGTGCGTGCTCAGAGGTGCTACCCTTATTCCACCAAAGTCTTTGCAAGTCACGTGGAGCGTGTGGCTGAAAAGCAAGAGCCAGGGCTAATATTTAAAATGCAAATAAAACCTTTTCCCTCAGGGTTGGCAGGTTTTGGCGCTGTCTGGCTTCAAATAATTGACTCCCAAAGCCGCTGAGGCTGCCTCTCCTTGGGCAGAGGGTAAGGCAGAGCAGCGACCGCCCGTACTGAGCTTTTTACGCCTCCCAGGGTCTCCTCCACCTTAGAAGTGACTCAGTGGGATATGGGCGAAGAAGCAGCCAAGAGCCCCCAAAAATCCTCTCCTGAGCCCGTGTCCCTGCTCAGTGCCAGGACCCACTCAGTCCCTGCTCAGTGGGTCACTTGTGCCAGGGAGACTTGGAGCAGGGCGAGCGAGCCCTTCGGAGCAGACCCCATCTGGGGAGACAGCATGCTGGCAGGGACAAAGCCCGGTGACAGCTGAGTGACACCGAGCAGCGGCCGCCGGAGCCCAGGAGCATCCTTTCTCCAGGGGGCTGGGAAGAGACCGGACAGTGCAGCCTCCCGAGTGGCAGCCAGCCAAAAGCGCTCAGCACATTGAATGAGCAAACAAAGTGTCGGGACAAAAGGCCCAAAAGATGCAGTGCTCGCCGGAGACCATCTGAGAGCGGTTTTAACCCACTGAATTGATTTGGAACAGTTTTCTGGCAAAGCGCAGCCCTCAAGTCATGCTGGGGCTACACAAGTGGAGTGTCAGCTTGAGCTAGGTTTGAGGACTGCAAAGAAAGAGAAGAAAAGAAAAAGTGAAGGTTCACAAGCTGCGTGAAATTCCTTCCCAGAGTCCAGCTGAGGCTCCCTGCAAGGGAGCTGAGCGGGGGGAAACGCAGCAACCCTGGCAGCGGCAGGGCTGGCACGGCAATTCCCAGGGAAGCGAGGGAATACGGGTGTGTTTTCAAGGAGAAAAAGATGAGAAAAGGGAAAGGAGTAGGAGAAAGAAAGGAGGCAAGGCATCGGTAGGATGCAGCAGGAATGGTACCAAATGGGCACTTCTGCTCAACTTAAGCAAAGTTTGGAAGAGCTGTTAAAGCGGGAGATCAGTGAAGGGGGAAATTGAAATGTTAGGGGCTGGAACGGAAAATTAGGCACAGATAATGGCACAATAGCACTAGGGTTTAGAGCACCCTCCAATAATTTGTTGTGTAGAGCTGTAAAACGCTCCCTTGTGAGATCATCTATCTATCCAGGCACCCGGCGAGCAAAATCCCCGAAGCGGCGGCGTGACGGGCACAGCTGCCCTGGGGTCAGGAGTTCCTGCCGCTGTTCCCCGGCATTACCGATTGGTGCAAGCAGACAGCAGGATAAAACCTGGAGATGAAGAAGGGGCTGGAGATGCTCGGGCAAAGCAGCGGCAGCAAGACCTGAGGGAGCCGATTTCTGCAGCCCTTTCGAAAAAGGCAGCAGGAGCTGGCTTGGCCTCCCGAGGCTCTCTGGATTCTGCCCCGCTCTGGATTCATCCCCTTCTGCCCGAGGAGATGGGGCTGGTGGGCACCCGTGGCCGGGCGCCATGCTCTGCACCACCGGCAGCGCCGCGGTGCAGCGGGGATTAGGGCTCTGTCTGGAAAGCCAAGCGATTGGGCTGGGGAGGTGTGGAGGTGCTTTGAAATCTGTCAGAGTCAAATGCCTTTTGATCTAAAGAGGATTTGGAGTGGAGTTGGATGCGCTCGTCCCCCCGCGTTTTCACTGCCAGAAGCGATTAGCGTGGCCAGCATCCCTCTCCCACCAGCGCTTTTGCCTGTGCAGTGCAGCCGCCCCAGGCCAGGGCTGTTCCAGCGGCAGCGGGTCCCGGAGCCAGCGCACAGCCTGGGCTTAGCAAGCGCTCCGTGCACTGTGGGCAAAGGCTCAGCGAGTGTTTGAAAGCCCATCACTGCTTGGGGTGGGGGTACCCCGCGGTTACGTGATCTTTCTGTACTCCCTGACCCAGCTGGAAAGTGTAGGTGGACTAAATCACTCCTGCAGCCTTACGGGGGCTTACACCCTCTATCAGCACTCTCACATCAAATACAAGTGCCCGTGGAGCATGGATGTTAGCACAGAAAGCTGCTGCAGACCTTTTCCCCTGCTCATGCGGGCTATGAGAAGCGAAGGGAAATCGTGAACATAATGCAAATAACACACCAGAGGCTGAGCATAGCCGTGGGAGCTGGATGGAGCAACCACGTGCGGTGGGGTGGAAACCGTGGCGGGGATGGACGGAGAGCCTATCCGTCACACTTGCTAGCAAGAAGGGCTTTGCCATGGCTAGTAGGACTTGAAACACCATTCGGTCCATGAAGCAAGAAAATCCCTGCGAAGAAAACTGGCTGTAGCAGCCAAACACAGCTACAGCTGGACGCGTCTCAGCCGAAGCAGGGCTCTCTAAAGCAGGGCTCTCGGCAGCCCCAGTCCAGGCGCTGCCTCGCAGGGGCTGGGGACCACCAGCACCCAGGACACCCACGTTTCAGAAAGAGAAGCTTCTGCTGACAGCCCGTTGTGCGTCACAGCAGGTCACGCCGGGGCTGGGGAGAGCCGGTGCCCGTGGTCCCCTGGCTGGGCTGGGTGCTGAGTCAGCCCCTTTCACAGGTGGGCAGGAGGGTGGGTGGGCAGGCAGGCATGTGGGGCGGGGGGCGGGGGGAGAGGGTATTTAACACGCAGGGAAGGAGCCAGGGCTGCCTGTAGCTTGGGCCCTGCTTGTGCCTCCTGGGAGCCTGGTGGCAGCGTGTCCCTGGCAGGTATGTGGTGGCCCGTGGGGAGCTGCCCCTCTTTTCGAGGGCTGCCGTCGCATGCGTTTCCTTCTAGCCCTCCAGCTCGCGGTAATAAGCCTGGTTTAGGGAGATGTGCTAATCTGGCAGTTGCTATGAGACCCACTTGATGTTTTTGATGCAGCATGGAGGTAGGTGAGTCATTAAGAGGAATATCGTGTTTTCTGGCACTGTTTGAAGAGCTGCAGAAGTTTCCTGGCGGTTGGTGGGATGTAAATGCTGAGAGTCCCGGCTCCCCCTCTGCAGCGAGGGCATGCGCTGCCTGGGGAAGACGGGAATGGTGGCTTCTCCCTATTGTGGTTTCTTTTCTTTGTGGCTTTCTGATCTCCAGCAGCTGCTAGCTGCTTACAGGAGAATATTTCCCAGGGTTAATTCTGAGGAGGAGAGAGCTTAATACGTGCTCCGCTCTAATTGCGGCTCGGTCTCTGCCAGCAGAGCCTGGGCTGCAGCCCGGCGGCTCCCACTCTCTGTCAGTACTTACGGCTCCTCTTCAAAACAAGTGCAGATGGAGCGCTGGACGGGGGAGCTGGTGTTGCTGTGCGCGGCCCTCGGGCACACCGCAGCAGCACCGGCGCGGCGAGGGGGCACCCGTGTCCCCCAGCAGCGGGAGCTGGGGCAGGGGGTCCCCTGCCTGGGTCCTGGTGGTGAGCCGGAGGGGAGGGCAGAGCACAGCTCCTTCCTCACAGCCCTGGCATTTGCCGGAACGGGAATCATCAAAATGGGATCTTGTCTGCAGCGCTTGCATGATGTGCAGTAACCTACGTAACCGGCGGAAGGAACCAGCGCAGCAGAAACTTTTAATTATGTATTTGACTGTACTATTCTCAGTTTGAGTTCATGCAACATTGGTTAGTTACCTCAGTTAATTAGAAATTTTACAGATGAATAAAAAGTTTATAAACTACTGAAAAGAGCAGGGCATTCGAGATGGCAATGGTCTCTCTCTCTGTTTTCTGGAGAAGTGAACTGCTTCAGAGGAGCCATGCACTCAGCAGAGCCCCAGTTCCTGCGGCCCCCCCCAAGATGGTTTTGCTGGTGGATGCAGACCCGCTCCCTCCCAGTGTTCGGGTTTGGGAACTCCTCGGCCGGTGCCGGAGGAAGGAGGGTTCAGCCCAAGCTGCTGGCCCAGCCCAGCCAGGCTCGGGCATCCCCTCGCGGAATCGTTAAATGAAGCATAATCTAGCGGTAATTCGCAGTCATGATAAATGTGATCGATGGGCCCCAGAGGTGGGGACGGGGCAGTTGCCTTGGCAGCTGTGATTTAAGAGCAGTCCAAGGCCAGAAGGTGGTCAATTTGAGGTCTCATTCCACAGTTCCCCCGGCTCTTATTGACACACCCCGAAGTGCTAATTCAGGTTTTGTTAATAAGGTTTTTTCCTTCCTCCCTGGCATCCCCTTATTGAAGTCTGATAGAGCAGAGGTTCAGGGAGGATATTAATACTCACCTTGACATTATCAGCATATTGGAGAAATGGGTGTTTGCTCCCTCGCTGCCCGGGAAGCGCATCTTGGTGAAAGCCGTCCCCTGGAGATGCCGAGCACGCTGTGCTGGCAGCGAGTGTTGCTCTGCCGAGGGGTTTCTGTGTCAGTAACACATCAGCCTGCAGCGTTTTGGTCCTCTGGGGAAGAGGGATTCGAGGAGGGAAACATTAAAATAATACCTATTGCAAAGGAGTGTAACAGCACAGGCTATTATTTACATTTGAAGTAATAGCTCGGCGCCTCACGGCAGCGTGAGAGGTGTCTCAGGGCTGTACGCGAGGAATAAAACTGATGGATGCCCGCACTTCCCTTATGTATAAGGCTCATGATGGAGGGTGCTCCTGTGATTTAGCCGAGCGCAGCAGGCGCTGCGAGGCTGCTGCTTGCTGGGGCTGGAAACCCAGGGGCGAATGCCCCCGAGCCGCCGGCCAAGGTTTCGGCTCCGTTTGACCCCGGAGCTGCCCGGTCTGGTGCACCATCTCCTCCTTGAGCCTGGCTGGGCTGCTGTCTGTGCGGTTTTCCCCTCCAGCTCCTTGTAGCTGCTCATCATCCCTGCTCATGGCTTGCGTGGGAAGCTGTCCTCTCTGAGCAAACCTGCAGGAGATCCACCCCCAGGCAACCTCTTGTCCATACAATTTTAAATTGTTTTTTAAAGCCTGCATGATTTTCAGATTTGGTGCCATTAATTTACAGAAACAGCTTCCACAGATGAAGGTCTTGCAATGGCTGGTTCATGCAGATGCTGAAGTCTCCTCTGAAGCTTACAGCCTTGCAAATTGAATAAGTGTTTCTTCTTAAAGTATTTGAAATCAGTTTTATTTATGTAATCTGAAAAGTTATTATGTGCAGTCCTTATCTGAATCCATGATTTATGGGCAATATCCTCAAATCTATATTTGAAATTACTATTAAACAGAATTTTTTGCCTCTTCAGCTGAGATAGAAGCACCATTAACAGTTGTTGCCCTAGAGCTCAAGTACTTCATTAGTTTAGGAAAATTAATTGTTTTCCATTAAATCTTCCTAGGATTCTGATGCTATATTTGCTTGTAAACTTTCAATAATAATTTAAAAGTTCTGCTAGTTGTGATCTTTGGTTTCCTCCTCTCTTTAAGGTCTTGGGTACATGCAACCCGAGGCTGCATCGTTTGGCTCTGGGTTGAGCGGCAGGAAACCCCGCTGCTGTCGGGGGAGATGTGCATAGGCAGAGTCAGACCTTGTAGTTGAGGGGGGGGGAAAATCACCACCTGATTTAAAGCAGCTCATCTTGTACTGCTTCTTGTTTAGATTATTGTAATGTTCTTTCAAAGGGTTACTGGAAGAGCTGAAATTTCTGTGGCTAGGCTCCTAATCCAGTCTAAAAAGCCAAAGCATGCTTCAGCAGCCTCATTACCCGGGTTTGCTGCTAAAAGGTGCTTTGCTGCTTGCCCTGGGAGGCATCGCTGCTTCCCCCGCCCCCTCCCCGGGACCGTGGGTGCCTGTTGAGGGGTCCCTTTGGATCTCCCCTCTGCTTCTGTGCCTCCCCGGAGGGGCGGCAGGCAGGAGCCGGGGTCGGGGTGCATGCGGGCACCCCTGCCTGCGCCTCGCTGCCCTGTAGTGTAACACGAGGCCATATGCTCTCTGTTGTGTCGGCCTGGTTTTTTTCTGGCCCATGTGGATTTTGCTGCTGGAATTCAGCCGCAAAGCAGGAGGACCAGAAATAAGAGCAGCCGCCCAAGAGCATGGACCCAGGGCAGGGGTGTCCCAGCCTCACCCCAGCTCTCAGCGTGCTGCTGCCTGCCCCGCGCGCCTGCGGGCAGGGTACTGCAGCGGGGCAGGGCACGAGCAGGGGCTGCAGTCGCTCCAGCGTCGTGCAATGCGGGCGGGCAGGTGTTGGGGTCAGGCACCCGAGCTCCTTGCGCTGACCACAGCCCCTTTCTCTTTCCCAGCCCTCACCGTGAGCAAAACCCCGGATCCATAACAGATCGTGCATTTCAGTGGCTGTTAACAGGGCTGCTTCGCAGAGATAGCGGGTTTTAGTTAACACTGAATTATAAACAAAACCCAGATTGAGGGGGGAGTCAGATAAGAGCTGACTTAAGCTGTTTAAGATGAGCTGATTGCCCAAGCAGTGGGTGCTCCCTTTGTGCACAATAATGCACATTTGCAAAGCGTTAGAAACCCAATGTGCAGGTTACACCTTTTAACATCTCTCCTTGCAAGCAGCAAAGAGGAGGCAGCTTTTAATCTTCTGCTTAATGTGGGGGAGCAGAGCTGGGGTGGGGGGGGCAGAGGTGCCACACGTCTGGGGGGTGCCGTGACCCACCTCCGCGCTGTGGCGAGTGTTGAGAGGTTATGCAGAGATGCTCAGCAGAGAGTCAGGAGGTCAATTCCGATAACCAAAACTGATTGTCCACGATGACAGATGGCAGCGCCATGGGGTCAGGCTGGTGCGGTGAGGTTCCCGCCTCCAGGCGATGCTTAAATATCCATCTCTTATATACAAAGTTCAAATGAAGCTCATTTGGTCCAAGCTGGGGAGCTGACCAAGGAGGCGGATGGGATCGTGTCGCCGCGGGGTGCCGGCCAGCCCATCGCCAGCAGTGGGTGGCAGTGTTTGCGTGGCACTGCCATGCCCAGGCAGTAGGAGATGCTCTGGGAGCACTCTGGAAGTTCACAGTGCTCCTCTTCTCCATCCATCTGCTGCTCAAATCCTGCAGAGAGGTGCCTTTTCAAGTGAAGATGAATCTGAACTAATTTGACTTTCTCTTCATGAGGCCAGAGAAAACGCTAAAGACTTCTCATGTATACAGCTACTTCTGGCAGGTTCGAGGTCTTGTTAGAAGACACGTTACTGTTTTTGTGCTCCTCCAGCTTCATAACAAAAGAACTGATAGCAATCATGTGTATATACGTGTGTACTATTCCTAGCCTGGAATATTAATTTATATTGAATTCTATCACATTTTCTTACATCTTTCTAGATTAACTTTTTTCTTCTCCTACTTGGACATTATTCTGACATTTTGATTCAAAAGTCGATAGAGGCGGGCTGCAGGTCTCCTTCAGACGTGTTCACCACTCCCGAGGATGCCTCTGGCATTCTGTTTGCAATCACATAAGGATTGCAGAGCTGAGGACCTCTGAAACAGCACTGAAGAGTGAGGCAGTGGTTGTGTTTTGGAAAGCCAACCTGTGCAGCAGGATTTATGGAGATATTCAATACTTCATGGACAGCACAGTAAATTTCTCTTTAATAGAACCTTAAATATTCACTTGCAATATTTACATAAGCATTGTAACAGCTGCAAAGGAGTCATTAAGGACTACTTAGGAGATAAGCGCGATTTAAAAATTCCTTTAATGTGTGTTTCCAGAGAGATTACAGCCACATCTATCTGGTCAATAAAAAGCACATGCCCCTCCGCAGGGTTTGTCGGCAGAGTGGGAAGGCAATCGAAAATAACCGGGCAAAACGTATCCGGATTAGGCTGTGTTTGTTTCTGGCTTCTGTTGGCTTAGTTGGCAGCCTAATGCCATTTCAAAGGAATATCGTGTGTGCTAATTAGCTACCGTGCCTAAGCAATCAAATGCACAACTGATAAAATCAATCAATACCCCAATAAAAGGTTTTCCTCATCCACTTCCGTCCACTGGAGTTATTTGTGCTGGCAAAGAGAGGTAGGGTTTCCCATCTTCCTTGGCTAACGCGGAGAGGCGTTTCCAAGTCGTGATACTTGTGCTACGTCAGCCAGGGACTGCTGTTGTGGTGAGTTATTGATCGTGAAGGTGTTTCTGGGGCCAGTTTGTTATTGTTTATTCGGTTTCCAATTTTATAACCTTCCACAGCATCTCCTGGCAAGGACGGGTTTTGCCTGCGTCAGACTTCCTATTGCAGCACCGAGTTCTGCCAAAGCACCATGCTCAGCACCTTTGGCTAGGCTATGGTGGCTGCTATTTCTTTATCGTATGTATAAAGTTTAATCTCTTGTCGGAGCCTTGCTTGAGGAGTCTCCTGCACAAGCAGACTTTCTCCATGGCTGCTCCGTGAAGAGCCTGGTTCCCATCTAAGAGGAGATGAAGGAGACCAAATTGCCAAGCGCCTTCTCACAAATCCGGCAATAGCATGGTATTTAACGCAAGTTAAATGAAATATAGAGATTTGAAGATCCTGACTCCTTCCCCTCTTTCAACATTTCAATTGGCCGGGTGTGCAAAGACACTAATTTGAGCTGGCAGCAATTCATGTTCACTTCTCAGGACAGCATGGCATCGGAGTAGGCAGGAGCAGAGCTCGGCTGAAGAGTAGCTGAGAGGCCGGGGGGAGGGATACGCGGGGAGCTGCTCCCAATGGATTCAAATGGAAAAAAGGAAAAATTAGGCTGCTGGTCTCCACCTAACAGCTCTCCTGGGCTTGGAAATGCTTTCGCCGAGGTTTTCGTGAGGTGTTGCTTTTCATTCTCCCAGAGGGGCAGAAGAGCTGTAGGGAAGGGCGGGAGATGAGGAGGGGCAGGAGTCGGAGGCAGATGTGGGCAAGGGCAGCGTTTTGTCTGCAGCCCCTTTGTTGTGCAGGTGGCCAAGCAAAGCGGAGGGCACGGGCTACTTGCAGACCCATGTGCAATCCACTGGCAGAGCTGGCAGCAGCAGCATGGACCTTTTTTCCCTTCCCTTAAGCTTACAAAATGGGAAAATTTCCTTTGGAATCATGAAGAGATAATAAATATGGATCGTGTTGCTTTGTGAGTTTCCCGCACAGAACAGTACTTTAAGCACTGTAAAGCGCCACTGAATGTAATGGGAAACAATTCTGGGTTGAACAGAATGCATAATTGCCTTTCCATTCCTTTCCTTCCTTTCCTTCCTTCCTCAGTCCCATTGAAGCCTGGACCTCTTCCCTATTCCTGCTGACCTGGGAACTGCTGGCTCTGGGGGTTTGCCCTGGCAATCCCAATTTCTCTAATTCCTTGACTCTCTGAGCCTGAGACTCCAGAATCTTGTCTGTATGACAGCTGAGCTCGAGCTGCTGGAGGCTTTCCTGGTTGCCAGCCCGAGGTCCCTCGAGTGAGCGATGGCTTGCTGTGGAAGGTGGCAATTCACCAGCCTTGCTGTTCCCGCAGCGCCAGTGTGTTGCCTGTCAATTATTCATAGGTCGCAGCAAAGCCCGGCTTTGCCTTTCCATTGAAACCCTCATCCTGCAGGACTTGTACTCCTCCTGGTTATAAATATTTGATTGTGGCTGGGATTTCGGCATGCTATGAGCTGTGGGAGCAGAGTCGGTAGTCACCTCCCGTTCCTGTGCGATGCTCCCCATGGGGCTGGGTTGGGGCAGTCGGGGCTGGAGGTTGGCCCCAGCTGCACACCTGAAGTGATTACTCAGAGTTTTACACAGCAGCTTAGAGCCAAGTCTGCCCGGTGAGAGTGATTCCAATAACTCTGCCCTGCCTCTGAATCTGCAGAAGTTTAAGGAAATGAACCTGTTTGGTGCTGGGGCTGATTTGAAATGGCTTCACTGAACAGCCCTGCTTCACTGAGCTGGCAATGTTTGGTCTGAAACCTCTCCAGCCCAATGAACTTCTCCTGCCTCCCAGGCTGGGGTCTGGGCCTGGCAGGCTGCCCTGCAGCGAGGGACTTGCTTTGGAACAAGTCCAGATGCAGAAAAATACGTGGTTTCCTCCCCAGGCAAGCCTTGTTTTCTTTCTGCTGCCCCCCAGCAACCTCTGGTTCCAGCTGGCGATGCCCCGGCACTGCTCGTCTGCAGCTCTTCGGAGGAAAGCTTTTGGCTGGGAGGTTGCTCCCTTGACCTGATCCTGTTGATGGGGCAGAAACCAGCCCGGAGTTTCTCTGGGCAGCGCCACAGAGATGCTGTGTGGGGCTGGAGCTGCTGCGGATGCTGGAGAGGGGGATGCTGATGCTGTGCACAGGGGCAGACCCGCAGGCGAACATTGGGCTTCGGCTCTGTTCATGGGGTCCAGGAGCGGTTCAGGTGCCGTATCCTGTGCTGGACCAGTCCTGTGCCCTTGGCTCCACGAGGCTTGCGGCAGGCAGAGGGGAGGGCAGTGGGGCATCCAGCAGCTTTTCCCACGGCCCGCTGCCGAGACTTGCTCATTTTCAAGAGTGCGGCTTTCAAGCCCCTGAGCCTGCTTCTCACCAAGCCTAACTTTCATCCCTGGTGTAAGCAAACAGCACTCCATAGAAACTGCATTTTTCCTGGGCTGTCAAATATTGTTTTGCCAGAGGAGATGAATGAAAAATTTCAAAGTAAACACTTGGGAATAGGTGTAGGGGAGAGGAACCAGGACCCTCAGGATATTCTCCCTCTCTGCCAAGGCTATACATGCTCCTTTTAATTTCAAGAGGTATTTATAGCTCCTTCCTTCTTTTCCAATTATCGCCATGAGAAGGCGGTGGAAAGGAAGAGGAAAGCAGGAGGGAACCGGCTCCGAAGACGGGACCTGGGTCTGCCTGGCGTTTTCTCCTTGCCTTGCCCACCATGGTTCTGCCTGCAAATGTCGGAGGCTGGACCCTGTGCCGCAGACCTGCCGGGGCAGGGAAAGGCATCCCCGTGCTGTGCGCTCGGGAGGATCCCGAGAGGTGCCGGCTTGGGCGCTACCTTCTCCCCTTGCTAGCGAGAGGGAGCCAGGGGAGGGGGGGAAAAACAAGAGCCAGAAAACAAGCTGCAATTTCAGCTTGTAATTTTATTTCGTATGTAATAGCTGAAGCAATAATTGTATTTGTGGAGCCGAAAAGTGAAAGGAGATAAATGGTTTAATTTGAATCAATATTAATTTTATGCAATTTAACTTTTTATCACAGCAAATACAATTATCGTACTTGGGATCCATCAAGAAAGAAAAAAGTCCTTTCAGCTCAGAGAACGCTTAGCTAACCAGGCAGGGTGTTTGTGGGCTGAGAGAATTGTTTATTACTCCAATTTTGATGGGTTGCACATTTCTGTTTTAAAGGAGCCGGTCCCTGCGGGAGCGGGCAGCAGCTCTGCCCGCACAGGCAGGCAGGGCTCGCCCATCGGGTGTTGCTGCAGAAGGGAAGGCTCGGCAAAGCACCTGAGCGTGTGCTTCGCGCCTCCTTTTCCCTGGCACTTTAGGCCGCTGTAATCAGGGAAATGTCTGAAAATAAGGAGTTAGACCTCTAGCATTTGCTAAGAATTAAGAAGCAAGAATCCATGCCCCTTGTCGTCTTTCTGAATAGATGTCCAGGCAACAAGTAATTAAACTGCTGCGGGCTAAGAAGCAGCCATCTCTTATCTTCCTCTTTGCCACGACTGGCACAGGAGCAGCCCGAAGCATGCTCAATTTGCGATTGCTTGCGCAGGAGCAGCCCAAAGCATGCTCAATTTGCGATTGCCCTGGGGCTGTGCCGATACGGGATACCCATCGCACGCTCACCACAGCAGCAGGCGCGACGTCAATAATAAAGGGCTTATTAATGACGGCATCCCATATCTGCGCTCGCTTTCAGAGCTGCATTCAAAGCTAAACTGCATTCTCGTTGCGCACGAGCATGGTGGGAGCGGAGCCGAGTGGGATTTATTCCGCCCCTCAGCTGTGTGTGCGGTCTGTCGGAGCAGAGGTGGGAGTTCCTTACAGCACAGGGGCTCTGGCACAGGGTCTGGGGCGTGAGACCCTACGGGTCAGACCCGGCATCACTGCTCTGAACCAGCGTTGGCCGCTGGTATGAGTGGGCAGGGCTGCAGGCAGGAGATCGAATGCGTTTGTGGCTACACCCAAATGAACGATGTTTGTGACTTGTAACTGGAACAGAACAAAACCCTGTGGCTCCACTGCGAGCCTTCATGTCTTGCGATCACCTTTTAAAAATGCCAAAAGGCCGCTTGGGACAGAAGTGATCTTTTTCTTACAAGTCAAAGCTACATGCTGCCTTTTTTCTGAGCTTAAAGACATGAGAAGGTCACCAGAACAGGCCCACACTTGGCTTCAGCCATGCCCCCGGTAGAGCTGGTGCCGTGCTGGTCCTGGCACGGGTCCTCGGGGGGGCCGGGCAATGCGCGCTTGGCGCATCCTCGGGGACCGGCCGTCTTGGTTTGGCGCGGGAGCCCAATTCATTGGCACCCTCCCACTCTTCCCTGCATCTGTCCTGGGGAAACTTGGGTTTACAAACCCGGAGTGTCGGCTGCGAGGTGAAGTGTTGGCATCCTTTAAAACCGTCAATGTAAACTGTTTTAAAGTGAGTCCTCGCAGGGCCATGTTTTATCTCTTTCTAAAATGTCTCTCCTCAAACCGCCCGCCAGTCAAGGGGCTGCGTTACTAATGCATAGGCATTAATTGGGAAACGCTGGTACCGTCTCGTATACACCAAGGACAGCTTCTTGAACAATCATCGCTGCAAAGTATTAAACACAGCATTTATCTTTCTGAAAATTGGTACAGGCTTTGAACATTGATTTTTACCTTAGGGCTAACGTGTTACTTTGGGGAAATAGCTGTACAATAAAGGATGTTTTGATCTGTTTTGCTTTAACCTTTTTAAATACATCTCAAGCACAAATGCTGACTGCTCATTCATTACCTGTTTTTGATCACCTGCAACATGATTTGGAGGAGGAGAGGAGGGGGGATCAGAAGGACCGAGTGGTTATTGCTGCCGACAGCAGCTCGCGTCCGCGGCACAGCGTGCCTCTGGCTCGCTTTGGGACGCGCGTGCCACAGGGACGGGTGCCGGGCAGATGCTCAGCCCACGACCGGAGGCCAGCGGGACCAGCTGCGGCACAGTGTGGCGTGGTGTCTGCGTACGGCTCTTTGTGCTGACTCGGGATTCATCTCCTCTAACTTCAAGTGGCCAGCAGCTTGGTGCATCGCTCAGGCTCAGCTCCCTCAAAGTCCCCTGCAAAACCAGAAGCGCCTGCAGTGACCCAGGGATGCTCGCCGAGGGTTTTGGGTGAGCCGGGTGCGAGCACAGGCACATCCTCCAGTGTGCAGAGTGAGCGAGGCATCGCTGCACCTCCTGTCTGGGGCCGTGACCGCATCCCAAAGCCTTGGGCAGTGCAAAGCCCAGGGATGGGGGAAGTCCAGACTACACAAAGTGGGGGGGAAAACTCTCCCTTTGGGCTTTGCAGAGCTCTCGGCCAGGCCCTCGCGGGTGGGTGCGGAGCCGCAAAGGGCACTTCTTGGCTTGCTGGCGCAGAGATGCTCAGCCACTGACGTAGCCAAAGATTTCTGGCAGTAATAGCCGGACAGCCAGAATAACTCATTCTTTTTGCACAGGCCTGGGGGAGCTCTGTCTCTGTTACTTCTTTCTGAGAACCAAAGAAAAACCCACCAGAGACAGATGTCCGGATTTTAAGGTCATTTGTTTCCCTTTTATATGGTAATGTATTAGCTGAGCAGACGCGATCCTCAGTAAGTGCCTTAGGACAGAAGAGCTGTTTTAGGGAATTGGCTGTGAGATACTATCTTTCACTTAAAGTGCAAGAAATAAATATACTTTCCTCTTCAAAAAACATGGGGAAGCTATGCCATGAATCTTCCAGAAAGTTAGAAGACCTTTGAAGCATTCAGTTTTAGACATAATCAGTCATGCTATGTAGTTAAAAAGCAAGCAAACTGGGAAACCAAACTGCAAACCTCTCTTTAATGTGCAAAAGTTTTGGAAAGTTTCATTTTTCATGGTGACTGATGGTTGAGCAGGCCCAGCCGCTTGCTGAGATCTACATAAAGATCGCATTATGGTAAAATTTATGATTTCAAAACATGTTTTCCACATGCTCTACTAAATTCCTCATGTTTTACACCACCTTCTTATCAGTGCCAGGCAGGTATTGTATAACACTGAGGCTCCGTAATGTTAACAGACGACTGGACGAGCTCCTGCGCTCACGACTGCTGTGCGCTGCTGCGCTGAGAGGGTTTGGTGCCACGAGAATGACGTACGGCTGCATATGGTATGGTCCTCCATCCCTAACCCCACAGCGAGGAGGGCTTTGGCTGCTTTGCGCCGGGGTGGGAGTCCCCACCGCGCCACGCTCGCTCAAGGAGATGGGGCTGCAGTGACGTCTTGCAACACACAGTCTCGCAACACAAGTTAACTCCTCGCTGAGAGTGAAACGGTTACTCCATTTAAAGGACACGTCTTTACCTTGCAATGCTTTTTCTTTCTTGTAAAGAGTCAGGTGTAGAAACCATTAATGGTTTAAATTGTGTTCAGTCTTAGGAGTGGTGCTGGCTGCTGAATAGCCTTTTGAGCAGCAGCGCGATTAGGGTGTCCTCATCCCCCGTGCGACTGTCGGAAACGCAGGCAGGAGCTAGCCGGGAGGGACTGGAGCCGGGAGCGGGCATGGGGCCAAGACCCCAACCACCGACACGGAGCCGGTGCCGTGACGGAGAGAGCGTTACTCCCTCTGAATGCTACAGGCTCCAGCTGGAGCCGATTTTCACGGATGCCATTTCCCTAGCAGCAGGTCACAACGTTTTTACTGAAAGCAGAGGCAGCTCAGCATCCAGCTACGCGGCGAGCTTTCCTTCCCTGCGTGCCAGGGCCGGGACCTGGGAGGAGCCTTGCGAAGGGCGCTCCCCCTCCGGCGCAGCAATCGGTAAATGACCGTATTCATCAACAAACACAAAACAAGGTGGCGGAACCAACCAGGATTTTTTCAGGACAAAGCAAGTGGGTATAAAAGACCATTTGGAAACAAAACATATTTGGGATTCATTGTTCCCTTGGAGCAAATCTCACTTTTAAGGTAGAAAAGACTTTTGACTAAGTGCAAAAGCATGTACTACGTTCTCCTGGAAAGAAAAATGTGTGATTTGCATCGCTTTTAGCGCCAAAACCTCCCAAACCTACAGAGAAAGGCTGCGGCGGTTGTTCTGCTTGCAGAGGTGCCTCGGGCAGCTCTGCCCCTCGTCTCGCCCAGGGATGCAGCGTAGGCTGGCGGGTGCAGCATCTGCCCGAAGAGTCCCAAAAATGCTACCGGGGGAGACCAGGCATCCTGCTCAGTGTCTCAGCAGGCTTCCTGAGACTGGGGATCAAATAAAGCACTTCCCTTCATCTCCCGTGTTTCTCCTCAGTCTAATCATTAATTAAAGAGTGTGTCTACATTCCTGCCACGGCATTTTCACTTCAAATGCGGCAGAGGTCACAAATTCCAGAAGCAAACAGCTGGGCATCTGTTTCCCGTGAAATCTCACCAAAAGGAGGCCAAGCGGCAAAGCATTTTAAATATCTCCGTGAGCTTCCCACGACGCGTGCGGTCTGTCCTCGGCCACTGCTGTGCCTTTGTCCGAGCCCTGCCAATGTCCCGTCGGGAGGGTGCAGCTCGTGCTCCAGCTTAGCTTGTGCCTAAGTTATTCCAGGTTTTTAAGAAGAAGGGGGCGGGAAGAAAAGAAAAAGTGGTTTAAGGATTTAAGCAGAGGCCTCTTGGTGACGGAGGGAGCTGCCTGGGGCGGCGGCTTTGGCCGGGATGTCCTCGGGGTGACGGATCTGGGTGCCCAGTGCTGCCCTTCTCTGCCCACCCGTCCTCAGCTGCGAGGCGTGAGAGGGGAGGGAAAATCTGCCGAGGATGCAGAGCGGGGAGACGGGTTTGATGATTTCTGCGCTGGCCACTGCCTCCTCGACAGTATTCACACACCCGCCGATCCACTTCAGCGCATCTTCAGCTGCTGCCCTTGAAACTGCAATTAAAGCAAAGGGAAAAGGTACAATAAACCTGATGTATAATAAACACAATCCCGCATCTGCTGAAGCCGTTAACCAGCGCTTATCCAGCAGTGTTCCCCAGGCTTCAATCCGCTGCCTGGGCTGCAAAAGCATGAGCGGGGCCGGACGGCTGCGCCTCGCTGGGACCGCAGCCACGTGCCTGCGCCGGGCGCTAGCTCTGCCCTGGGGACCATGTAAAGCAAACGCCTGGGGAATGCGGTTCAAAGCTCATCGACACTCGGGGAATCTCAAGCTGGGTTATGATGATGTTGGTAGTCCGAAATAATTATGAAATACAATGTGTTGTGTCAACAGCTATTGCTTTCTATGGCATTTGCGGTACTAAGGCAGCAGAGTGCACAAAAACTGTGAAAGTTAAGTGGAATAAGGTGAAACAGCCTGTTTCCCAGTGCTGGTACTTCCCAGCAAGTTTCCCTGATTTCAGTAACGTAAAAACACTTCAGTATATTTCTGATATTTTCACATCAAAACATAATTATGTTTCACTATTCAAATATTTAGATGACAGTTCTTAACCAATCCTTGCTACATTAATTATTCCTATTAATTATGTATACATTTATAAATAGCAATATATTTAATATTTAACAGTATTTTTATTAGAGAATTTCAAAAGTGTGTTAAAAATCTGCATATCTGAAATGCTACCGTTTAAATCGAAGGACCGTTTTCTTCTTCATCTTCTTCCTCACTCTGTCTTATCAGCTTAAACACTGTCCATGCGTCTCCCCAGGGAAGATATTTTAGTTCTGGGCTTTTATTTTTTAATCATCATTTGTAGTAGGATGCATAAATTGGGTGTTGCTAATTAGAGCTGATCCCGTGCAGGCGTTATTCCCGGGTGGGAGGCCGGGTGAGGGCTGTGCCTCTGCCCCATCCCATCCCAGGGGAGCGCTGCACCTGTGGCTATTGCAGGGTAATTAATCACCAGGAAGCTGATTGATTGATTTCCTCCTGGGAGGGCTCAGAGCAGCTCGGCAATGCCCTGCCGACCGGCTGGAGGCGGCGGGCTCGCAGCGGAGCAGCAGCTTCCCTGGATGCAGCCAGGTTGGGGTGGTGCGAGGCTGAGCTGCACCTTTGGTCGCTCACCGGCGCAGCATTTCCCGAGCTTTGCTGGCACGAGGGGCTGCCCGTGAGTCCTGCGTGTCCCGCTCCTCTCTAAGGTGCAGGAGGACCCTTCGCACCGTAACGGGTGCCCACCAAGGCTGAGCCGCTGGGAAACCCCAGCAACCCCTCTGTGGGCTGTGCAGTTCGGAGCCCAGCATGGAAAACAGGGGTGATGTCAAGAAGAGGGGTGTCAGTCCTACCAAAACTGGTGAGCAAGTGCAGGCTGCCAGTGCTTGCTGAGACTTTAAACGGGCTGTTGATTTGCTGCAAGGGTAACAAAGGCGACTCGGGATAGAGGTAGAAATACTGGGGGGAAAACCCGCAATGGTTCAATTTGTGAACCAGCTAACGAGCCTGATGCTGTGCTCCCTGCCCCAAGCGGAGCGGACCCTGCCGCCTCCAGGCAGGCGTTGTGCAGCCGGCTTTGTGCTCGGAGAAAGCAGAGCAAAGGCTCCTGTCCCGGCCGAGGGGACAGGGCAGGAGGGTGACACCTTCCCAGGGGAGGCAACGCACGTCCAGCCACCCTGTCCCCGTCCCCAGGGCTCTGCTCTCGCCCCTGCACCGGCCGCGTTGCAAACGCAGACTGAAACGGGAGCGCGGTTCCTCCTCCCTGTTTTTCTCCATCACCCAATGCAGGAGCGGGTGCCGGTGGTGCCCGGTGCCCAGCGGTGCAGCTCGGCGGAGCCCAGCCAGCCGAGCACCTGCTGCCAGCGATGCCGGGCTGCGGTGAAGCCACTTACACAAATCACTCGGCTCCCGGGACGCTGAAAACACGAGTCAGCACAAATCCTCCCGGCTGCATCAGGTACGTGTATTTTCTCTATTAACATAATGCAATCCACCTGCCTGCGGTGCACACATTTTATTTTTATTTGCGATGCCTTTTACTTTCCCAATGGCATCCTCCGTCACCCGAGTGCGGTATTTCTTACCTCCAAACATCGGCATGAACATTTCTCAGCAAGTGCATTTGCTCCAGCTTGGAGATGGGCCCATTCTTGCTTGACTCATCACTTTCTCACTGTTTTCTGAAAAGAAATTCCAGGTTTTGTTGCTGATTTTATGCAGAGTGTAGCATCCCAGGAGTAGCTGGCGTACTCAAATGGGGCATAGCATCTGCCTAGATCTCTAAATTACGGTGTTTAACTCCTTGTGATGGCCAGTCCCGTCTGCACGCTGCAGCTGCGCTCACTGCAGCGAGGGGGTCCCCAGCCAGGTAGTCTGGTGGGGTTAGCGCCCCAAAGTGTGATTTTTGGTAAAATTGATGAAGCTATTTTCTCAAGAGAATGCGCCTCTATCAAAAGAGAAATTAATAATCATCTTTTCTCCTGGCGTGTTCTGCAGACTAGAACAAAAGAAGAAAAAAAACCTAGAATGAACTAATGGAAAATTTCAGTACAGTTTTAAATTGAGGAGAAGGAAATAAAGCCTATCTGTCGGCATCTCTAACTGCCGTAGAGGCTGCGTTTCAAGCCTGTGTTATCCCAGCAGCATTCCCCAGGCCCCAGGAACGATTGTTAGCGAGCGGGTTCCTGCGCTCCTGCCTTGCATCTTGAATTGTTTCCAGTCTTCCATCACCTTGAAAAAAATCTGCATATGGTGATGACACTTGGGTCATCAAGATTAATAACGATAGACTTCTGCTGGTGTTTAGTCAGGGAAAAACACCTGGAGCTGCTCTTTTATGACTGATTAATTAGGGGGAAAAAAACGCCGTGGTTCTAATTGGCATTTGAGTTCTTTCTGAGTTTTAACATTCATGCTATGCAAATATATCAATTCCTAACAATGTCTAACAAGATCATTTGAAAATGAGTCTCCCTGGGGGACTGCAATCACGGCTTTGGGAAAGGCCTCAGCCTGGTTGCCTTCCATGGACTTAGAGAAATCAACAGAAAAGTTGGTGTCTCCCATTCGGCGGCCGATGCGCACCCATTGGGTGCTGCCCTAGGGTGGGGGGCAGCTCCTGCTGGCCCCCGCCTCTGCTATCGCCTGCTCCTAAGCGTTGGGAGAAGATGCCGTTCATCTAACGCTTGTTTCAGCACCTAACTGTAAGAGCAAAGATGGGCTCCCGGTCTTCTTCCTTCGTCTTCATGCCGCCCCTTTGCTTTGTCCCCTCTTGCTTCCCCGCAGCTGGCGATGCTGCTCTTGCAGCCGGGGAAGAGGAGGCTGGGCTGCGCCTCTGGCCCCTCTCCTCCCTGCCTGGCACCAGATGTTTCGGCAGAGGGAACAGAATCGCCCATGATTAATTTATCCTCATGAAAAAAACATGTCTGACTCCGACTAATAGCTGGTTTTAAGGGTGTTGCGTAACTCGGCTCTGGAAGGGAGACTGCCGGTGCTGTCTCGGCGATGTAAGGTGTTCCTGGAGGTCTTGTTTACACCGGAGTGATAAAACAAGTCCTCGACGTATTTTAATGTGCTAATTGGGGGTTATTACAGCCCTTTTTATTTACGATTATATTATGAATGTAATACTCCGTCTCATTTTACTCTGCACTAAGAGCTTTGAAAGGATGATAATTACCTCTCATGTAAACCTATACTTATATAGAAAAAATGACGTGTGAAATGAAAGGCCTGAAGAAACGGCATAATCTGTGTTTGCTTTGCGTAGACGTGCAGGATACGCGCCCGCTCTGCTCCTGGATGTATGCAATATTTACACTGGAGCAGCTTGTTAGCGCCGCAGACGCGCTGCCGCGTTCGGGCACCGAAGGCAGCATGAGGGGACCCGCGTCCCTGCCACCTCCCTGCTGTTTGCTTAATATTAAGGCAGCCCTCTGTGTGTAAATGCTGGCTGAGAGGTGATGAATAATTCATCATCGGCATGCAGAGGGGACGGATTTTGCCTCATTTTCCCTCCCAGTTGAAGTCCTGCGTGCAAAGGGCATCACCACCCGCCCCGAGCCTGTTGCGTCCTCTGGAGGAGAGCTGAGATGTCTGGAGAGTATTGCCTCCCTCTCTGTTCCCCACGGGATTAGGGGTCCGAAGCTATCGGGTTTGGAGGGTTTGCTGGCCAGGGCTTGCGCTGCTCCACGCTCATGATTGCCTTTGCGTTTGTTCGTCTCGTTATACGGAGCGCATCGTGCCACAGCGTGAAAGATTAGCCAGAGATTTAAAAAAAAAAAAAAGTCCAAGGCTATAAAAGCAACAAGTTGGTGAGGCACGAAGGAGGGTACCGAAGCACCCGGACTCCCTCCCTCGGTAGCGCATCGTTTCCCTCTGCCTGCAGGAACACTGTGTCGGCTCCCGGAGCTGGTGAGGAAACTCGTTGCTGCAGCTCTTCCCTCGCGCTGCCTTTTCTGTTCCTTTTCCCCTTTTTTATCTCCAGGGCCTCAGGGTGATAATTATCTTTTGACTGGAACAATAAGCCAAAGCTCTGTGACTGGCAGGGAGAAGTTTGGGTTGTTATTTATTTTAAATGACTAAGCTGATTTGCTTAATGCTCATCTCTCAGCAGGGGACGTGGAAGGGGCGGCTCAGCTCGACCTCTTGCTTTGCCACCGCGGAGGAAAGGTAAATATTTCCTCGGGCAGAAAGTTTCTCCAAGCCTTGCGAGACATGGCAGCCGCTGCCTTCCAGCGCAGGGCGAACCTGCGGCCAGCTCGGATGCGCAAAGTAAATGTAACAGGGGCTCTGGCCCCACCGCTGTCACCACTACCCCGGAGGCCCGTGCGGTGGTCCGGTGCAGCGTGAAAGCCTCAAGGGACAGCGGTGATCCCGAAGAGAGGCAGCCCTGAGCTCGGAGCTCCCCATGGCGCCTTCGTCTTCCCCTAGGAATGATGACAGGAGCAGAGGGATGAGCTGGGCTGTGCTGGGTCCTCTCCCTGCCCAGCGCCAGGATGCGAGCATCCCGCGGGGGAGTGAGGTCGGGCCCCGGCACCCAACACCCGTCTCTGTTCAGCAATGCCTCCAGCAAGGGCATGTCTCAGTTGCATCAAGAATGAAATTCTAGCTAAATTTGAATATTTTTTCCCTTCTGTTTTTGAAGTTTGCCAGGAAACTTGCTAAGGAGGCTGATGTGGAGGCTTAAGCCTTTTCAGAGCAAAGCCAGCTGACCCAGTTAAGTCACCGGTCCCCCAGCATTACAGGATATCTGCTAAACCCTTCGGTGCTGCCGGGGAACCGCTGCAAATCCTCCCTGACGGTGCGCTGCGTCACAGCGGGAACAGGGGATGGGGTAACGGGGCAAAGCATCCCGCAGACTCCGTGCTGCGTCACAGCGGGAACAGGGGACACGGTAACGGGGTAACACATCCTGCAGACTCCGCGCACGGCCGCATCCCTCCCTGTAAGGTTTATTTTGATTCCGGGAAGGACAGAGATCATCCCGTTATCCTTGGGCTCACCCAGAGCACTGGAAAGGACTTGCCTTATGGTGGATGCAGCTTGCAGCGCTGCTCCGCTGTCACTCCACTGCTTGCTCGCCTCTTCTGTTTTTACTTTATTTTCCCAAAGCATTCACAAATTAGCTGGTCTCTGCTTTACAGCCCTGGCAGGCAACAGCTTTGCCGCACGGCTGGCTGCTGCGGCTCTGCGGGGCCTCTCGCGCCCGGGTCCAGCGGACGCTTCAAGGGCGCTTAATAAAAGCCAGCCAAACTACTTCCAGCATTCGAGCATGTCGCTGGGCTGCTCTTGGGGTGCTGAAGAAAGGGCTTTACAGCTGCCGCGGGCTCGCCGAGCATCCCTTCTGCCAGTGCTCTGCATCCCACCAGCAGCCCAAGGAAGATGCTGACAAACCACGAGTGGATGGTTTTACACCTACGACTGGGCCAGGAAGCGTCTCTGGTACGAGCTGCCACAACCCGCCCAAATATTTGCATTGCAACAGATGTTACTTCATACATTTTCTTTCCCTTAAGTCTGTGGTTATTACTGAGAGGCAGAGACGCCAGGTGTGACTCTAACTACCAAAATCAGGACTCGTTCAGTGCTTTGATGACATCAATTAGCTTCAGGGTGCAAGTGCCAAGATTTCTCCAATTATGGCAGGTAAATCTTTCAGTCTATAATAATCTCATTTGAAGTGGTTCAAATTAGTTCAATTTCTGTTATACGGAGACATACATCCATATCCACCTATAGATGTGTGGTGTAGAAAACTACTTGCTACACTGTGACCTTTGTCTATTAAGTCTGTGTTTACAGATACACTGATTTTTGTGGAAAAAAATCTCTTTTCTGCTGCTGTCTATGTGCTGATCAAGGCTGCAGCAAGTTGCCAGCGCAGGGAGCTTTCTGCAAGAAGAGAAACACCTTCCTGGAGTGAGCTGAGACCTTCCAGGCCACCACTGAGAACTTGTTTCTGGATGAATGGGAGAACGAACCTACAGAATTATAAGTAAAAAAAAAAAAAAAAAAATAGCACAAAACCAGTCAATTTTCAAGACATGGAAGATGAATTTCAGACAGTCTGGGGAGTCTGTTCCTTCGAGGACTCTGTAGCTAGATGAATAGTAACACGGTTTTCAAGTACTTTTGCAAGGAGGGAGGTGCTCGGTGCTGCTCACCATGGTCTGTGGTGGCTGAAGGCCATCGAGGTGATGGAGGGGCATCCGAGGCGATGCCTCTGCACTGGGCAAATTCCTCTGGAGCGGTTCAGCCGCAGCGGGAGAATAAGGGAACTGCAGAGATCAGCTATACAGAGGGAATAATTCATGGGCATTCTTGATCTGGAAAGTGCTTCATTTAAATCTAGTCAAGAACTGGGACCGTGGTCCCGCATCGCTGCCGGCGTTGGGTGGAGACGGAGCAGGAGCGGCTGTCCTGCAGGCAGGGCTGCCTGCGCGGGGAGAAGCCTTGTTGTCCTTGGTGAAACTGTTTGGTGGATAAACAGCCACGTTTAATCTTCAGAGCTTTCGCTCAAACACCTTTCATCAGAACTGTATTAACTTCTTTTCTTTTTTTTTAATGAGGGAGTATTAAATCCGAGAGGATTTGCAGCAGAAGTGAGTTTCATATCCCAGTTTCTGCACACAGGAAACCAACTACTGAGTCCAATCGTTGTCAGAAACGGTTACCAAAAAAAAAAAAGGAAGAAACTCAAAATCTGCACAGAAGAAGAAACGCAAAGTCTTTGGTGTGAAGGGAAGAGGCGTATCTCCCTGGAGAATATGATAATTTATAATGAAACATTATCTACAGACCCATATGTTACATTTTCTATTTATGGCTAATTTGCTTAAGCATTTATAATGTGCGCCCCAAGGGAGGACAATTTGTCTTTGGGCAGCTGGCTAGCCAGGGAGGGAAGAAACAACGTGCTTTTTCATCTGAGCACGCCAGCAGCCAGGAAGCAAACAGCACCCGCTCGAAAAGGTGCTTGGAGCTGCCTTTGGGGAGGCTGCGCCCGCTCAGAGAGAGCTCTCCCTGCAGCCGGGGCGGCTCTCGCCCAGCTAGCTGCGGCGCAGCCAGGATGCTCGCCATGGCGGAGGGACACCGGGGCACGAGCCAGGGGCAGCCGGCCGCGCTGACGGTCCCTCGGTCTCTGGGTCGCTGCTGCAGCCCCTGGGCTCGGGGCTGCCCCCAGCACATCAGGGGCTCAAGAAGGTACCTCCCGTGCTTGCAATTTCTGGTGTGAAATGTCAGGGGCCAGCTTCTCCCGAGGCACGGGCTATCCTTGGCGTTTCCCCTGAGCATCTCATCCCTCCTGGCCGGACCTGCTGCCGGTGAGGCTGAGGAAAGGGCTCGGTCCCTCTGGTGCCATCAGGTTAAAGCCGGGAGCGGTGCTGAAGGAGAAAGGCCTGCAGCAACCCAAAGAGCGTGTATGAAAATGATGAATGCTCCTCTCAGCCTTGCTAGGAGGCTGAGGAGATCCTGGGATATAAACATGACAGTTTATACGCCGGGTATGACTGCTCTGCTCTTCCCGGATGATATTCAGCCACAAACATTTCAATCACATCCTCAGCGAGGGGTGGATAACCCAGATGACTCTCTGAATCACGCTCTGCATCACTAAAATATTCTCAGATCTGATCCTAGACGTCTCAACAAGATGTTCGCAAATCAGCCCAGGAATAAGTCTCCTTGCCTCTGATGTTCAAATTTCGCCCTTGAGCTCTCAGAGCAAAAAAACCCGAAGATTTTGAGATTTCCTCCTGCTGTTTGACCCAGATGGCTCCTCACGAGCGCATGGAGCTCATCAGGGTGCGCGGGCCCGTCCAGAGCCCGGGGGGTGCTGGCCCCCGCCCTCCCGGCGGCAATGGCCCCACCGCAGAGGATACCTTCATTTTGCTGAAGCAAGGCTTGGCTGCATAGCCACGAGCTGCTTGGGGACATGATGTGATTTGGCTTCGGAGTGAGGTGATGGCTGTTTTGCTGAAGTCAGAGTTACGGGTGCTCTGCACCTGTGGGGCTGCAGAGGCGATTCATTCCTAATCCTGCCATTCCTTCTGCACGTGTGGCTGATCACACGAGGGTGGAGTAAGAGCGTTAATTTATCGGCTATCAGTGATATCCGTAGTAAGTTCAATCATGCTTTTCTTTCAGGGAATAGAAGATTACAAATCTGGATTTCTGCTCTGATGATCGTGCATGTACATGCACCATTAGCTGGGATGTAGATCCTTGGTGAAAGGAGCAGGTGTAGCGCTGGAGCTGTATGTACGTGTATGTGTCTGGTGGCAACATGTGCACTTCAGAAATGAAATAATATGTCAGTCAGCTCCTGCTTTTCCCTGGCCAGTTACATCCCCGTGTAGCTAATCAGCAGCGGAGGAGAAGCTCACCCTCCCTGAATACTCAGATGACAATTTTATGGATACTTCACACCCCTGAGACATCAATCCAGCTCTCAGCTTTGCCCAGGTTATTGATTAAAAGCATATTAACGATCAATAGCTGGTTTAATTGCAGGGCTGCTGAAATGGCTGCCTCCCACGGCTGTCCGCTCTCACCACGGCCGTGATGCTCGGCGGCAGCAGCGTGCCGTTCCCTCTCCCTCAACCCCTGGAAGCTGTACAGCTGCCTGATGTGTGACCGGGGATCTAACATCTCCCCAGTACAATATCAGACTCCTGGAGTCGATTTCAATAGAGGAAATCAAAGTGAACTATTAAAACTCATTACCATTTTTATCTCCAGTGCTGCAGATTCTATTTGCTATAATTTTATTTGAATCTGAATGCACTTTGTATTTGCATAGGCAAGAATACCCTGTCTTTCTCTCCCTCGTTTTTGTTCTAAGCAATACTCAGTTGTAACTGTAAGTGGAAGAACAGCAGCCACATGCATCCCTTTCGCAGCCAGGCTCTGAAAAGAAAAGCAGGTCTGAAGTGCTGAAGATCGGGGGCTGCAGAGTTGCTGGGAAGCCTGGACTGAGGAGACTGAAGTTCAATAACAGGGGTGAACGTTTTAGCGTGTTTAAGTATTTTAAACCGGTCAGCAGGTGTACGCGTCGGTGCTTTTCCTCATCTTAGTGCCTGTTGTCTCTGAGATGTGCAAGGACAAATGGGAAAGTTGGGCTCTGTTAGGCTGCTGCCGGGCTCTGGGAGCCCCCGCGTTCCCCAGCCCTCGCACGGCCAGCCGGGCATCTTCTCAAGCAGATGCCGGCATCACTTCCTTTTGCCAAATGCAAAGTTTAGTGTCTGTTTTACAGTAAACCCTGATGCTGTTTCTCCAGTCCCCTTCAGTGCTTTCGCTTGGGTGTGCTCCTGCCATCCCTCAGGGGCTTCACGGTTGCCTTGCTGAGATGGATGCAGCGCCAGCTGCCAATGGGGAGCCGGAGCCGGGCACCGAGAAGCAGCCTCTGGCCCTCTGCGCCCCTTGAAAAGGATGGACTGGATCCCACCTTCCGCTCAGGCTGCTTCTCAGCCTTCGGCACAGCCTGGCACACAGGGTGCCGGTGCTCGAGAGCAACGTAGAGAAACTCAACACACCCCAGCGGGGCTGCTGAGAGCAACTGCTGGGAACGAGACGGTTCAATTCCCCCCGCAGTAGAGGGATGCCAGCCGGCAGCGTGCGCTGGAAGGAGCCAGCTTGGCAAGTACCCCCCGCAGCGTGCCGCCGCATGGGGGTCCTGGCAGGACCCCCGACACGGGCGCAGCCGGGTGCTCCGCAGCGGCCGCCTGGGTCTGGCTTCCCCTCGCCCACCCGGGCGGACTCATTTTCACGCCTGCCCCCTCCCTGGGAGGAGCCGCGCATTTTCCCTCACATCATGTGCGAACCGCCTTTCACTGCAGCCCACGTGCTGGTTAAAGTTAGAAACAGATTAACATGATGCTAACACCAAGACATCGCTTGGAGCAGCACGGAGCACCACAGCTCGGGGCCATGCTGAGCGGTGAGCTGCAGGGAGTGGGGGGCAAGCTGGGGTGAGCCCCCCCGAGTTCCCGCAGCAGCCAGGGGCTGCCAGGCTGGGACGGGGCCAGCGTCAGGAGCATCCCACGGGATGCCGGAGTGTGGGGTCACCCGCAGCCCTGGGGTTCCCGCGGTGGCAGCAGGACCAGCGCCACGTTTCCCACGCTGCTAAAAATGACCATCAAGCGGCAGATTAATACACGCCTGTAAAGGCAAAGAGCTCAGATCTTCCTCCAAGGCTGGGCTTTGATGTTTCCCTCAAAAACACAAGGAGAAAGTGCCAGAAAGAGAGAGCCACACACCAGTATTTTTAGAGCCCAGTGTGTGGCTGTTGCAGCTGCTGAAGCCACGGCGCGTTTGGGCTCGTTACAAACAGTTGGCGCTTCTCCGATGGCAGCCTGGCCATGGGGATGGAACGATGGCGGCCGTGGGAGCAGCTCCCCGCGGCTCCCACACCGTGCCCCGAGTATGAGCCCTTTCCTAACCGCCGCTGGAGCGGGGTGCTGGCGTTGCGGGGGCAGCGAAGCCGTTGGCTGTGCCGGCGCTCACAGCTGCCTCACCCACCAGCAGCCGCTTGACGAGAAAATGCAAATAGCCATTAAGATGCAAAAATGTGAATTGTGAGGCAAAACGTCACCTCAGTAATTGGAACATGTCCGAGAAAGGAGGTGAACAAGCAGGGATGGCCACCACTTCTACCTCTTCCCACCCGGGTACAGAGCCGGAACTTCGGGGTTGTTTCCCTCCTGAAATAAATGACGCCCAGTTGTGTTTGCACTGCGCACTCACCCGGTCGTTCATACCAGCAACAGAAGTGGGACAGCCGGGAGAAAAAGAGCGATGTTCCCCCACCCTCCGAGCCTGCCGGGTGCGGAGGCAGCTGCAGGCAGCGATGGAGACCGGGCTGGGGGACAGCGCGGCGGGGAAATGGGGAGCTGGCACCGCGGCCTGGAGAGCAAAGGCTTTGGCTGGCGGAGCAAAGCCTCTCCGCCCTTTTCTGAAGATGCGGAGGGGTTTGGGAGCCCTCATGGGGTAAGGCCGGGCTGGCGTCCGGGCAGCGGGACAAACCCTGCCGACACCAGGGGAGGGAGACGACCGCGGCGTGAGGTCACATACTCCTTCCCATCCCCTGGTTTCCTTCTCCTCTACCCAGCGCCAGTACGTTGCCATGATGGTTTTCATTATGAAAACAATGTATTTCATAGTTTGCCAAAAGAGAAAAACAATATCGATTTACCCACAGCAGCACATTTCATTTGCCATTAAATTTTTATGGAGCATAACGAGCTGTGTGGTGGGTGTGATCATTCCTGAGCATTAATGTAATAGCTTCAGTAGATATGAATGTTGCTGGTAAGAGAGTTCATACAAATCAGCTGCTCCGTGATCGCCAGGTGCTGAAGGCTCCCCGGCCCCGGGAACCTTTTCTCTGCTTCCCACCGAAGATCCCGCAGCTTCTCACCCAGCCTCCACTTTGCTGTCATGCTTTATAGTTGGACTGAAAATGGGAAAGGATTCAGAGCAGCAAAAAGAGGCTTATTCTCAAGGCAGAGAAGATGCTTTGGTGCAGCTTGCTCTCCGGCGCGGTGAACGTTTAGTCTCTGGAACAGTTTTCCGCCTTCCAGCTATTTATCAGTTTCCCTGAGACACGGTTCTGTCTGCCAATGCACAAAAATTCATTCTCTGCTACCACACGTCGGGGCTTCGTCTCACTGTAGTTAAGGCTCAGGACGTTGAGGGGTTGTTTTTCTGGCTGCTCTGAGATTTTCTTCCCGTGTGCCACAGATGTTAATTCCAGCTGTAGCCAGCCTGAGAATGCAGGGAAATAATTTACAGCGGGCAAAAGGCAGTCCAGCTGAATGCAGGTAACTTCCAAAATCTTTCCTAAGATGTATTAGGCAGCTTTTCGTGATTTCTCTGTATAATTTGTCATTGTTATGCCGCTGTAAATTCTGCCGGGCAATAGGTGCAGCAGATGGTCTGTGGCAATTTATATTTTAATGCCTAAGCCATGCATAAATGTACCATATGTAAAACCAGAGATATAGGTATATTCAGCCTCTTACTGAAAACCAGGCTGGCTTTCTGGCCTGTGTCTTGCTCACTAGCAATATCCTGTCTGAAAGAATAAATTCCTGGCTTTTTATATACTATTTTTATAGTCTGAAAGAAAAAAGTTCTTAATGGGGCCAAGGTCCTCCCGTGCACTGCAGACCGACGAAAGCCTCAGTGTGTTAATTAGAGTTGCCCATTCCCACCACCCGGGTGCTAGGAAGCTGCAAAGGCATTACCCGACAACTACCGCAACGGCACACGGCAAAGTGACAAACACTATGTAGGGAAGTCATAAAATGAAAAAAAAGCTATCAAGCAATAAGCAAAGTAATTAAAAGTAAGGCATTGCACGTGGGACACAGGGCATAACGGGTCTTCGTCATTTCACTGGGAGGCGTAGAGACGCAGCGTAAGTTCAGTGGGATTATTGATGCGGAGGAAAACAACCTGTAGAAGACTTTTGTGCCATTTTCCTACAGAAGGCACTCCCCCCGGAGGGGGACTCCTGGAGTCACCGCTGCCTGTGACGTGGGACATGCGGTGCCTGGCATGTCTTCACAGCTCATGTTCAGCCTGGTTTCTGCCAAAAAAAATACAGACTGAAGGGTCAAACAGGGATTGACGGCCGTTCCTTAGGAAGGCGCCCAAACCCAGCCTGCTGCTCTCCGTCCACACTTCCATCCTTACTGTCACGAAGGGCCACTTCCTTGTATGCAGCTTTCCACAGCCCTTACCACACAGGAAAAATCCTTCAAAAGCAAAGTCTGCTCTTGTCTGCAGAGGTAACGTAAACCAAAACACTGAGCACTTGTTCCTTAACTGTGCAAAACCTCAGCACTTGGCTGAATTACTGCTAGACGTTGTGCTAGCACGTGCCAGGATTGCACGCAGGTGCCTCTGCTCTCCCCTGTACGGGCAGGTTCAGGAGGAGACGCAGACTTTCCCAAAATGCCATCCTTTCTGGTGAAATCCTATCCCCTCCCCAAGTTTCAGCAACAAAATCTAATCTTCTGCAATGAGCAGAGGTTCTTTTTTGACAGCCAAATTAATATTCATTATTCATCAGGGAAGAAAATGCTGAGCTGTTTATCATTGCTTCATTAGATTTAGCCAAATACCAGCTAAACATAATTACTTGCGTAAACTCCTGTGGCAAGGCTTGAAATCTGCAGTCAAAAAGGAAACTTTAAGGAAGGACGGTGGAAATCAGCCTCATGGGTCTTAGCGGGGGCCCACGCTCAGTGCTGGTTTCTGAGCTTGGCTGCTGCTGGAGGAGCAGGCTGGCGGGGGACATCCCACGCCGGGCACGGAAAACAGGCAGACACGTGCCGTAGAATGTATCCCTGGTCTTTGTCATCTCCTACAACTAGCAGCCGCCCTACCAAACCGCTCTGTTTCTGTCTGACCCTGCTGCAGCTCCAGCAAGGGAGCTTTCCCCGTCCCTCCCAGCGCTGCCGGTGCCACGCGCCTGGCACGGGAAAACCCGTACCATCCCCAGGCTGGAGCTCAGCCCTTCGCAGCTGTCCCCAGAGAAGAAGCAGGGGAGAAAATGTCCCTGTTTGCTCTCTTCAGCTGCCGTTCTATTTTGTTTATCACAGCTACACCCACAGAGGATCGCGGGGAGGCTGGACCTCCCTCCAGCCCCCCCAGGTACGGGCCAGAGCGGGGCCGGCAGCCCCCCCAGGTGCCCCCGTTGGGTTTTGTGGGTGGGGAAATGCAAGCCATTCCCCCTTCCTACACACTTAATTAAACTAATCAAGCCTTCCCCCTCCCGCTCTGCTTCCCTGCCAATAAAAGCAGGGTAGGGGCTGTAGGAGCCCCAGCTGCCGTGCCCTGCTGAAGCCCCGCTCCATCCCAGCCTGCCCACCGGAGCCTACCCAGGGATGCCGTGGGATGCTCTCCAGCGCGCGTGGAAGGCAGGTCACCTCTCCTCCTCCCCAGGTCCCAACCAACGTTAAATACCTCTGACAGGTACCCAAAGAGGAGGCAAAGGCTCTTCTCTGCCTTTCAGATCCACTTGCTAATTACAAAGCGCGTTCATTTTAGCACCCTGCTATCCTGTAATTGATGTTGGATACCTCTCACAATGAGCTTGATTTAAATGTATACATGTTTCTCCTTCTCCTGGAACCCTGCTGGCTGTGAGACACCTAATTAACAGCAGAGCTTTCAAAGTCTCCCTAACAAATGCATCCCTGTGTTTCTTAGTACAAGGACTCTCATTAGTGAAGCTGTGCTTTGTGATTATTTATACCCCTTCTATAATTAAAAATTCTGAAAGCTAATTACAATTATCCATCAGTTTTTCAACAAACCGGGACTAGAGTTCTTCACCTTTTTTTACCATTGTTTTTCTTTTTTAACCGACGTTCCCCTCATCCTTCAGGCACAGGCATGCACAAACCCCTCCCAGGCTACACCGCTGCCCGTAACCTCCTCTTCAGCTCCTTCCCGTCGCACTTCACAGCCGCTGGTTATTTGCTTTTATTACGTGCTTTGCTCCGTTGTTGCCAGCAATGGTGTTTGCTTTGGTAGCTGAAAGTGGAAGCAAGCAGCAGCAGTTGCTCCTGGCTCCCGAGAGCCGAGGGAGCGTGCAAGGTGCTCGCGCGTGCGTGCAAGGTGCACGTGCACACGTCAGCCCTGCTGCAGCCCTGGTGAAGCAACACTGCGGTGCCGAGGAATCGCGCGTGGCAGCAATTAAGGTTCCCCTCCCAGGACCGGTTGCCTGCATGGCACTTTCTCTTTCGGTTTCGGCCAGGTATTCCCATCGCCGTGGCAACCCACAAGTTGAGCTGGGTGCTGCATCCCCCATCCCTGGCCCCCCGGTGCGTCGCCCACCCCCCCGCTCCCTCCTCGCGTCGTGAACCCCCGTAGCACCTTTCGGGGTTTCGGAGTGGGGCTGAAAAGGGACTGTGAAAAATGAATTGCGCGCAGAGCATGTTCCCTGCGCGGGCTGCATCTGGGAAGTCATAATCTTAATATGAACATCTTTAAATATCCTTACTAATGGGCTCATTCTTTAATTTCCTGAAGCAATGACAGTTTCAACAGACCCTATATCACAGCTAAGATGGGATCTGTCACTGAATGGCTGAATTATATTTCATCCTTTATTTTTATCAGCTCTGCTGACTTATTTATTACATTTAGAGTCTCGGCTGGCTTTTGTCTGGCCTGTACTTTGCTGCTGCTCATAGAGGAAAAAGCAATAGTTTATAAAGCCATTTTCACAGCGTCCCCATAATTTTAGGCCATGTCTGAGGCTTCATTTTGAATGAAACTCTGTAGATAAACTGTTATTCATGGTGATGCCTGTGAAGTCCTTGGCAGCCCCCAGAGAATGCTGCCTGCTTATAAAGGGCTTTCCCTCAGATTTATTTTTGAAGAACAAAGGGCAATTTTCCCATCTTCGCAGCAGCAGCCCATGTGGCCGATGCCGCTCGGGGTGTTATCTTGCAGCACTTTTTTTATTGAAAACGTAATAAAATCCCAGGCCGCGTGTGGCCGGAGAGTGAGCCCTGGGAATTGCTTTCCGCGCAGGACCTCGGTGTCTTTGCAGCAGGCGGCTGCTCTGCGGGTTGGCGGCAGCCCCGGTTCCAGCCGGGCTGCTGGGCAGCGCCTGGGCGGGCAGGATGGTGGGAAAGCCCCCGCAGGTTTCCCCGCCGGGCATCCCTGGGTGGTCCTGCCCCGCCGCCGGCACTGCCGCATGCCAGTTGCCCGGTTTGCCCCGGCACGGCGGCGGGAAGGTGACTTCCCACCCGACTCGTCCCCCGCCACGCTCCTCCGAGAGCCTCACTCCCAGTGGTTCAGCCTGAAGCGAGTCCCAGCCAGGCTTTAAGCATCTGGACGTTATGAGTACGGGTGTTACTGAGCCAACAGAGCATTTGGTCGTGTTGTCCTGGATGCGTTCCCGTGCTCCCTGCTCCGCTCGAGTGTTGGCTCCAGGGTCGCGCGTGCCCCCAGGAGTGGTGAGCATCTCCCGGCGCTGCTCTGCGGCACCGGGATGGCTGAGCGCCATCTGCGATCCTCGCCGGGCGGTTCAGGGCAGCTCACAGTGGGGCACAGAGAGGAGCTGCCGGCAAATGTCGGTGACCTCCAGCCAGCCGCAGTTTCGAGGACAGGGAATTTTCCAGGCAGAAGAGGAGAGCAGAAAGGAGCCAGGGAAGCGGAGACGAAGCACACGAGCAACTCCAAGAACTTCTCCCGAGACCCGGCAAGTGCCAAAGTTAATACATTTAATATATTTTGTATGCGCTATGCCAGCCATTAGAAATGTGCTTGTTCTGTCATTGCTCTGAGGCAATCACGGTGAAGCATTTGTCCTCTGAGTGCACAGGGAAAAATTAGAGTGCCCTGAGCTGAATTGGTCAGCCAAAAATAATGTACGGCTTTATCCTTGGAAGGAAATTGGGCATTGATTGGAGGACAGAAGTTCAGCACAATACTTAAAGCAATGTGACATTTCCATACGTTAGGGAAGAGCGCACGGCAGGTGTAATTCAGGGTGTAAATCACCGGTTCCTGGTTGCACTCTTTCTCATGCCTCCGTAGTCGGAGGAGTGCAGCTCTCGCCAGGCACCATGTCCCGGTCCCCCGCTCTGTGCATCGCCCAGGCACGGCGCTGTCCCACGGGAGCAGCCGTGATCCTGCCGCAAAGTTGCTGCAAGATCAGCGATTTAGCACTGCCATAAAACCTCGAGTGGGGAAATGATGGCAAAGCTAATGCAGTCATTGCCACATACTGATTATCAGTCGTGGGGAGAGACGATGGAGCAAATGCAGGCAGCTGCCAGCCTGGACCCAGCCTGACCCACTGACCCATTCGTTGCCTGCCCTCCACCGCTGCTGTACGGCTCAGCGACGGGTAGGGTGGGATGAGACAGATACAGGGAATGGCTTCAGTTTTTAGGTGTATGGTTTGAGCATCAACAGCATTTTTCCAAGTCTTTTCATATTATTATTAGAAGTCTTCTTAGCAAGTATTTCTATTCCTTCAGTTCCTATGCCAATGGATATTAAGGGGGGGAAAAAAAAGGCTTAGGTAATTATGAGATTGCTTCTATTGCTGCTGACGCAACAGTGGGAGTATATGAGCTTGATTTCTTCCTGGAGAAAGGCTGAGCAAAGACCCAGAAGAGAGCCTTTGCTAGAGCATCCTGCTAGCACGAGGCGCCAGGCAGCTGCGCGTGCTGCCTGTGCAGGCTCGCGGCTGCTCAGCCAGTCCTGGCGTGCTGCAAGCAGCAGACCAGGACCATCTATTCTCCACTCTGGGGAGCGTTTCCAGCCTCATCGCGGGATGTAGGAAGGACAACCTGTTGCCACTCGTGAACAAAAGGCCTATAGAAAAATTCAGCCTGCGGATTTCCCTGAGAGCTTGTCCGAGGTGACAGCTCCTACAGCCCTTAGCAGGCTCGCAGAGGTAATTGCATTAGTTCCCGTGCATCAATCTGAAGAAGTGGAAGTTCAGATTGGACTGGCGCTCTCAAGAGGGAATTCGCAGTTGGCTGGGCGGCAGCTGTATCTGTGTTACTGCACGGTAGTAAAGCACTGTGGGAGCTTTTGGGATATGTTCCCGCAGCAGCGATGCAAGCGAACTGATGTGCATCAGGGCGAGAACATACTCACCGTGGCCTTCCTCTGTCTCACTTCACCACAGCTAAAACCTGGAATAGCCACAAAGCCGCAAGTGACCTAGAAAAATGCCGAGGTGTCCACCTCTTGCTCTCCGGTGGACAGTCCCTTAATGGCATATTAGCTCCAAGTGCCAGTCTGGTGCTGCCACCGGTGCAGGCTCGTGAGCCCCGGGTGACCAGCACAGCAATGCCCTTCGGGGAGTGGCGGACGTGGGGGGAGAAGCTGCCCAGACCCTTCGGCCGGAGGCGCTTTCCCCGTCACAACCCATCCAAACCATGAGAAATTTCTCTCAGCCCTATGAATATTTAAAGTAACTTGCAGGACCTCAAGGGCTCCCTGTCTGCCCTTCTTAGGGATGGTAATGATCTCTGAATATGGAATTAGGAATAATTATAATCCATTCATCCCTTTAATAGTGAGTCAAATAATTCCAGTGCTCGTTGGCAGAAGTTCTCTGAAAGTTTTCTGTCCTGTGTGAGCCGAAGCAATTTCACTGCCGGCTGAGTCAGTAGCTTTTCTCTTTGCAGCAGCTCACAGCCCTCCAACGCCTGGGGCGGTCCGGCCGGGCAGTGTGTGTACCTGCCTGGGGGCAGCCCCTGGCTCTCCAGCTCCTGCCCTTTGCACCGGGCGCTGCCCGGGAGCCCGCAGAGCCTCCGCGCAGGGTGCTCACCGGTGCTGCGGCACGTGCTCCGGCTCTGCCCCGCCGGCAGGCAATTTCCAGTTCCTGTCCCTGCATGGGAAAAGGCGTTGGGAAGTCTTCTGGGTTTCATTTAATTGATTTTGCTGTGGTTTTAATTAGCAAAAGGGGGATCAAGCTCCAACTCTCAGGTAATGAGGGCATTGTCTGTAGCTTATTTATGCTTTCCTATTTAAAGAGCATTGGCTTTTATCTCATTGCATTTTTCCCCTTCAAATAACTCAGTTGTAATTACCTTTTCTCATACGGATAGAATGCTTCCATTTTATCAGCTTGGTTTTTAAAAGGCTGCTAATAGCATAAATGCCGCAGAGACTCGGCACCGAGTGACGCGAGTCATGGTCCGCTCCTGCGCTTGCTGCCGGCGAGCTGCTCCGTCTGACGGGGCATCGTCAGGGTGCGTCCGAGAGCTGCGGCTATGAAGCGATCTGTAAAGATGGAGAGCTTTTATTTCAGAGCAAACTTTCCAATTCCAGCAGTAACTTGAGGAATTCCCAGGCACGTCCGAGGACGGAAAGCCAAGTGCTCCATTCGCAAAGCTAATATATATATAGACAACAAAAGAAAAATGGAGCTTATGACGAAACATTACAGTAGCCTGAAGAGCACAGCAGTATTTTAAGCTACTGCCTGCTATCTTTGGACTGTGACTCTCTGATGAGTAACAAAATATTTGCTTTTTCTCCCTTTATGGGTCTGTCATTTCAGTGGCAGAATCTTGTCCTATTGACCTGAAGAACCTCAATTTCAAAGCTATTAAAACCTAATTTTCTATACCAGGCTCCTGAGACAGGCACTAACTTTCATAGAATAATTCATTTCTTCCATCTGAAAAAAAAAAAGAAAAAGGAGAGAAGAGAAAGACGTTGGAGTGCCTATTCAAAGGGCAGCCCGGGACGGAGCCGCGCAGCCAGGCAGAAGCTGCCTGCGTGTTTGCTGCTGATATTTCCCTCCGCAGTGTCCTTCCAGGCGAGGAGCAGAAACACTCTCAGATAAATGCCCGTTTAGTAGCCGCAGAGCGTCAGCTGTATTTACGCAAGACAACTGCCATTTGCTGATAAAACACAAAGCCCGTGCCGCCGCGCTCCGTCCTGCTGGCGGAGAGAGCTGGGCAGCCAAGGTCGGCGGTGCTCCCCGCAGCTGGGCGGGCAGGGGCCGGCGAGGCGGCTCGTCTCCTCTCTTCTCAGGGGACGAAGTAAGCTTCCAGCCTCCTGCTCCTCCGAAGGACTTTGAGACCCTTGAGACCCTTGGGAGCTCGGTGCTGGTCTATAACCAAGCCCTAAGCCTTGCATGGCCACCACGCTGCACTGATGCGATGGCCACTTAGCTCCCGATATTCCTGCAAGGCTAATGGGGTTCCAGGGAGGTGGGTCAGGAGTCTGTAGCTGCTGGGTGAGTCAATCCCACAATGCTGCCGCTTCCTTTGCCAAAATATAAATGTAATGGAAGAGAAAGGCATGACAGAGTAACGCCTGAACTGCATTTCAGCACCTGGAGGAGGGTTTGCCGAAGAGCAAAGCCACGATCCCAGTGGGGGATGCGTTTTCCCAATCCGTTGCAAAAGAGGATTTCGAAGGCTGACGCCAACGCTGCTGCCAGGGCCGCGCTCACTGATTTCATTACTGGTCAAAGCACATGAGGAGTAAAAGGAAGGTCGCAGCGAAGGAAAATACGCCATTTTCTGGGGCTGGCATCTCCTTTTGGTTTCTGGTACCTGATGATTGAGCAAATATCCCATGGCTGCCTTCTGTAAGAGGAACAAAGGGAGCGTTTGGCTAAGGGACGAGTTCGAGGGGGCATGGCGGGGGGGAGCCGGCAGCAAACTGAGCAGAAAAAGTCGGGAGCCTGGGGACACCCCACTTGGGTATTGGGAAACCGGTGGGAGAATGGTGGTGTTTTGCTGGGCTGTGCTGTAGCGGGGCCATGGAGACGCCCCGGCTCTCCCTTCCCGCTGCAAACTCCTCACAGTGCTCGCTCGGGTGCCAGCAAACCCTGCAGCTGGCAGTGCTCCGCCGAGCCACCGTTTAATATTCTCAGTCGTGATAACACTTTGTTGGATAAGTGCTTTTTAAACCCTACAGATAGATAGAGTATCTGGAGTGGCATTTTAAAAGAGAAAATTGAGACAAGATTCATTACAGGCACCAGTAAATGTCGAACATTTTATCAACTGTGTAAAGTGCCGTGTTAAGCTGTCTTTTCCCCCCAAAGCTTGATTAAAACTATAAATGCCTTTTTAATATTAATATTATTCTCTTCTCCGTGCTGCTTGTTTGGTTATTTGCAATGGCAAGAAAGGGCTGGTGCTTAGCGGAGGAGGCAGCGTGGGCAGGAGAGGCAGGGGTGCAGGCAGCGGGAGCCCTGCGGCTTCGCTCAGCCCCGGCGATGCGGGTGCCGGGCTCGGGGCTGCCTCCGCCCTGTCCAGGGCTGAACCCTCCCGCTGCGGGACCCCCATCCTGGGGCAACCTTTCAGGCTCGGTCCTGCTCTGAAATTCCCCTGCACGCGTTTCTGTCGTACAAGGAGAGTTGTCTATAACAGGTCCTTCTCGCTAAGCTGTATTTAATTAAAAGCTGGCTCTTTGTTGCATGTGCTAATTAGCACTCTTTGCTTGGAGGCTCAGACTCAATCAATATCTAAATCCGTGGTCTAAATCTAGCGCAATAATAAATAGCTGCGCAGGCTGTTTCACGAGGATCCCAAAGCTGTTGTGGCTGTTGTCGTCTGCAGCGTGAATTCAACCCCGGCAGCGCTGAGCACGTCTGCCAGAGCCAGCCCACGGGGCCGGGAGGGGCTCGCACATTTCCCCAAAGACTCCCTGAATTTGCAGGAAACGTGCACTTTAATACAGTTTTCCTCCAGAAATTGCCTGTGTTTCCAGATAGGAGGGTAGCATGCCTTGGGAAGAGCCATCTGGGCATACCTTGCTTGCAGGGCGCTCGTTTCCCCCCTAAACCACCTGTAGCAGGTTCGTTCCCCTTTGCGGGTGCAGCCTGAGCCCCTCTGCAGCCCCTGAGACCCCACAGGGACCGCAGGTCCCTACCGCATGCCTCCGCCGCAGAGCAGAGCAAGCCAAACTGCATTTCTTTCACCGAGATGATCAGAACCAGCTTTTCAAGCAAATTATTCTTTATAAAAATTACTTCTGTTACAGATGCATCTGATCTTCCTAAAGGGTGCAGTTTCTGATAGCGGAACGAACTCATGAAAAATACATGACCCGGAGCGTCTCTAGGATATTTAATTATCCAGCAAGTCTCGCTCGGGGCGTTAGGGTGCTGCCACCTCCGGAGCCACCGGCTCTCACCCTGCCAGACCTGGGTCTTGGTTTTTGGGACTAGCCAGAGTTCCTGCATGCTGCCTGCAGGCACATCGCTGAGAGCTCTGAGTTGCATCTTGGCCACAAGATAAACCAGGGCATGCAAAGACTGCGCTGAATAGCCAACATCGGGTCTCCTAGCGAGGTTTTGGGGCAGGCATGAAGCCTGGCTGGGAGGCGGCAGCTTCTGCCCCGCTCAGTTCGCCCGGACTCTGGGGGACCGCAATTTCTCCTGCTGCTGGATAAGGCTGAGCCTGTGTTTTTCCAGTGTTTTCCTGATATTTTCCCTGCGAGTCGCCTTCAGCCAGGAGCCGGTCTGGCAACTTCAGCCTGGCTTCCTTTCCCTAATTGCGTGAATAATACCGCTGTGCTGTTGGAGGGACGTGCTGACACAATGAGTTGTGCTGGGCTGTGGCATAGCAACAAGGCTATCAATTAGTTTCATAGAGAGTGATAGGTAAAATAAATGACGGTAAATGAATTAACTCTGTTTGAGGATTATGGCTGCCTGCGCACAAATGGCAATGCTCGTGCTGGCCGGTGTTTTCCACTTGCGCCGGCCCCGGTGAGGCGGGCAGGAGGACGGCGCGGGTACCGGCAGCCTGCGTGGGAGCCGTGCCCCAGCTGCCCACGGGAAGGGGGGAGCCGGCAGGAGCCATGCTGAGCCCCAAGCACGGGTCCCATCACCTCATAGCGAAATTGTAAACGAATTTTAAATTTACACTGCTGTGCTAAATTTACAAACTGATCCTTAAGGATCAGCACTTTCCCAAAATGATGCTGTTAACTGGTAGAGATATTAACTGAGGCTTCCTATCGGTCTGTCACCTCGCACTGATGCTCAGCCTCGGCTATATAAACACCATTTAGCAGAGTCACTTGAAAAGATATGTAAATTGAGAGGGAAGAGGGAGGCAGAGAGAAGCCCAGTGAGCATTGTGGGGAGTCCGGAGGTCACTCAGTTGTGATAAAATAGGCATTTAATGATACTGGGCAAGACTGACGTGTGCTCCGTGGGCAGGGTATGATTCAGTCCCAGCAACTTTGCCTTCAAGTGCTCGCACTTTATAAATGAGGTAGTTGGTAACTACTTTGTCGTCACTTAATGGTCTCAGTGGGTTTGGGGCGCGGTGGTCTCCTGCCCTGGCGCCCGGCGGGAGCAGGCATGTCTCCCCCCGCACCCGAGGGGCGTCCTCAAGGGAGAGACATGGGACAGAAAACACTTTTCAGGGGTAACTTCATCCCTGTATCAGCACTGATACTAATCCATGCATTACACTGGAATATCAGACTCTTAAATCCCGTACCGAGAGCACCACAGAAGTGGATTAGAGCCAGACATTTAATTACCATAGCAAGGGGTTTATTTATTTTTTAGGTATGGGCTGGGAGCGGGAGGTTCACGCAAGCGCAGAGAAAATGGATGGTTGGCAACTCCCATCTGTGCAGTCCTACAAATCACCCGTGATTCACAGTTATATAAAGCTTCTTATATAGTAAACAATCTTGTTAATAAAAGCAGAAGTACAAGGTCCAATGTAATCCAGCGAGTGTGACTAACTGGATTTATAGGCTCACTCCCAGTGTCGAAGCGGAAAGATTCCTCAGATCTTACAGGAACTAATTTTTGCAAAGATCCTCAGCAGCGATTTTTCCCCCTGGAGAAGGGGCAATGGCATGGAAATAGGTTAGCGTGATTTTTATTTTTTTTTTTTTTAACTTGCTTTCCTAGAATCACGATTTGAACAGCCCACACCAGCACGACCCGCTCTCCACCGACACGGGCTTTGCATCTGCAGAAGCGGGTCCAGGGCCCCGCTCCCGCCTACCCCCAACGCCACGCCGGGGAAAGCCCGGACCCGGCCGGCAGAGCCCAGCTCGTGCAGGGGCGTTCGCGGACCACCACCACTGCCTTCCCCCTCCTTCGGCCCTTCCTCCCTGACCCTCGGGCCGTTTTGGGGACAGCGCTGGGTTTGCTCCAGAGGCAATACTTCCCACCCCACACTGGTCTCGCCGCTGCCGGTGACTCCTGGGCATCACTGATGGACATCCCACTGCCAGACCAGCCTCTGTGTTTTCTTGCTGGCTCAGCGTCAGGACAGAAAGCTGTTTTCCTTTGAATAAAGCGGTGATTATGGGGTGACCATCACCTCCCAGGGTACTTTCGCAGAGATGAATGTGTTCCCGTGATCCATAGTAGCCAGAGCTTTTCCAGCTTTCCATCTCTGGGTCTGGGGCAGGATGAGTTGGGTCTTCGCATTCCCATGATGGTTTTGTCCGTGCCGCTTGTCCCCCCTGGGAAGTGAATAGTGAGCTTAGGTGTGCGGTTTGGAGAGAGGAGTGGGCTTTGGGGAGGGCTGTTGAGAAGGAGGCTTTGAGAACAGTGAATATTTATAGAATATCACAGCAATGGCATTTGCAGATAATTTTGAATATTAAAGGAAAATAGCAGCATTTGCTTTCCCAGCTACACAAGGTATTTGTGCTGCCAGCCTCCCAATCCAGCGAAGGCACCGTTCCCATTGCTCCCGTAAAACCTCTCATGACTTCTTTTGTTACTCTCAGAGGCAGCAAGTGGGAGAGTTTTATCCTCCCAGAGGCTCCACCAGCCTCAGCGCTGCCTTCAGCATTCCCGAATTGGGATGCCCGTTCAGGGCCTGCCCTGGGCGCTGGCGCAGCCCCTGCCCCGGGGTTCTCGGTGGCGAGCCCCGGCTCTGCCCTCAGCCCCGCTGCTCTTCAGAGGAGCAGAGAGTAAGTGGAAACAATCAAATTAATTTAAGCACCTGCCAGACCTCCGCCTTCACTCAAGTGGAATAAAATTTTATAATTAGGAGAGTGTGCTTTAATTATATATTTGAAGAACTAGAGGTTCAGCTCTGGCGCTGACAAGGAGGATCCTGTTAATTGGCTTATTTTATCACCCAGCGCCGGCACGTGCCTTGCGGTTTCGCTGGGGCGGCGCTGGCAACGCGCATGCCTGCAGGTAATGGCACCCGCCGGCGCAGGAGGCAGCAGGCAGCATCCCGGTGGGACCGGGCGCGGGTGCCCTCCCTGGGGAATGCCGCTCCGCTCGCCTTTCCCTGGCCCTACCAGTGCCGATTAAACCGTCGTAAGCTGAGGTGCCATATGTCATCTTTCCCTACAGCCTTTTTAAAGTGCGAAGAAAGAGACAACTGTGAGAGATGGCATTTCCACGCTCGGTACCGCAACATATGCTTTTCGTGAATAAACTCAGCCTATTATAATACAGGCAACAGGTAGCGTGACATATTGCCGGGCTGTTCTGGAGACTTGGAAAGTACAAGTGGTGGCCTCTGAGCTGGCCCTTGTAAAGACGCTGCCTTCCCAGCGTGGGTTCGGGCTGGGTCCCGCCGGGGAGGATGCCAACACCCCGGCTCCAGCACGTCCCTGGCTGAAAGCCGTAATCGGGCTGCCCGGTGCTTGCAGCGGCTGCTGTCAGTATAACCTAGAATACCGCAGATCCGGCAACGCAGCTTAGCTCACCAATACAAACCATCTTTCCAGCTCATTTGGCTGCGATAGCTCTTCGGGCTGCTAATGTACAAGATGCAGCCGCTGGCTGCGGGCTCCCCGCTTGCCTAATTTCCCATTTCTCTCTTTTCTTTCTTTAAAATTCTGCTTAACACTCCCTGGGCTCGGGAGCCACCGCAGCATCCCCAGCAGCGGCTGTTCGGGCCGACTGCCTTATGTAAGCGAGGGGGGGACTTCGCAAAACTTCCTCCATTCTGAGGCTTATTTAATTAAAAGCCAGTTTTATGGTGCATGTGCTAATTATAACTTTTTAGCCCGGAGGATCAAAATGAACTTGTTGCTTATAATTCTATAATTCAAATCTCCTGCAATTAGGTTGGATGCTCAGAAATTTTCAAAATAATTCATCTATATAAATGTGCTTTGCTGAGATGATTTTTTTCTCACTTGAACTTTTTTTATATGCTTGTATGCAAAGGAACCTGCCTGAGGATGTGTTTCTTGCAAAAAGTAGGGATGCTGAGTCTTGAAACTATTATGCTGGTGAACAGTAATAATTATCCATGTTTTTTTAATACCGCAGTGTAAGATATCCCAGGCAACTGGGCATTGCAGAAGGGGGAGCCACCCTGGAGAAACACCAAGCCATTTTCCCTGGTGAGAACAGCAGCGGTTTCCCATTCGGGTGAGCTCTTGAGACATTAATTTGGTGTTTTCCTTTGAAGTACAAAGGCTGCCGAAAAGCCAGACCCCGTCCGTGACTGAAGGGGAAAGGGTGGGAAAAGCAAGAGGCCATTAGTCCCTTGTTAATGGCCTGCAGGCACTTTCCCTCTCGGGCAGCTCTGGGGGATCCATGGCAGCAATAAAGATGATTTCAGGGTTTGGCCGCAACACTTTGAGTAGCATGTGGGATTCGGGGAGGTTTGAAGTGCTGGCTGGCAAAAGGGAGGCCCGTCAGCGCATGGCTGGTGTGGGGCAGTGGTGGGACGGGTGAGGACCACGACGCCGAGCGCCCGTGGCTCAGGTCCATGGGGATGCAGCGTGGTCCGACCTGGTGCTGTGCTCTCGGTTCTCCCTCTCCATGGCTGGAGGCATTGGCTGTTGTCTGTGGCAGCAATTACAGACCCACCGGCCAGGAGGGCTGCTGCATTCCCATTTGCGGTGCCTTGTGTGTTTGCCAGCGTGGGTTTGGATGTGGGTGGATCCCAGCCCTTTGATGCAGAGAACCTGTTGTCGGAGCATGTGGTCCCTTTGCCCCAAGACAATGATGATTCTAAATGACATCCACATCCCTCCTGCCGTGTACGCTACGAATCGCTTTAGCACCGTGGCTCTGCCAGCACAGGAGCCCGGGGAAGGCATGCTGGACGAGGATGCCTGCACATCCTGGGAGTGACCTGCCGGACTCAAGAGGTGCCAGGGCTGGGGCCGGAGCCGGAGCGTAAGCCCACGCTCCCAGCATCTCCCTTCCACGCTGGCACACTGCTGCCAGAGGCCACGAACCGCAGAGCTGCGGGGAACCGGAGGGATCTTGCCAGGCAGCAGCACGTCGCCTGCCCTGGCCGTGGGTAAGTCGCAGCCCCCGCAGCACGAGCCGTGGTGTAAGCACCAACCTACCCCACGCATGTCGAAAGCCATTTGTGGCCTCTGTATCGCTTACTTTGGATAGACCAGGGAAACTGAAAGGGGAAAAAAAAGACTAGTCTAAGTTCAGAGTGGAAAAGGGCAATGCTGAATTTGTTCTGGAGAGTGGAGCTGGGTCTCCTGAGCACAAGCAGCAGCTGTTTTTCCTGAATGCAGAGTGAAAGATTGGGCCAAATTCTCCCAGGAATTTTTAATTTTCTGTCCAGTGATTTCAGAGCTGTTTCTATCCCGACTCGCGAGTCACGGCGGCAGGAGGCTGCATGCATGCTGATGCAGGGAGGCTGCCGGCAGCGCTGGCTTTCCCAGCTGCACCCCAGCAGCACCACCAGCCTCGGCAGCTCCTTTCCCAGAGCACGGATCGCACCTTTCGGCTCTGTCCGGAGGCAGCCTGACGAGCAAAGGACGAGGAAACGTTTCCCACTCAACAGCAGCCCCCCTTAGCTCCCCACTTCACACCACGCCAAGGCGGTGGCAACCACTGGGCAGCCTGGGGACACCTTGCACTGCCAGCTCTTACTCTTTCAGAATTACTTATTTTGATAAAACAGATTACTCTGGGGGAGAAAAAGGCTGTCTGGCCCTTTCCAGGCTGATTTGGAGTAAATCACTGTTTTTTCCTTTTGCCCAGTGACTTAGGGATGCCGGGGTTGGTTTGCCGTGCGTCCTGACCCTTTGGACGAAAGCCGAGTGCAATGGGTCATGCTGACCATTGGTGGGCGAGCGCTTGAAGCCAGGCACCAGGTCCCAAACGCAGCGAGCCCAGGAGGGCGTTTCGCATACTCCCGATTTCTTATTCTGTGCTTCCAGGAGTACCTGCAACAAGCTGCTTGCTCCACTTCCACTGGGGAAGATGGTATTTTTGCTTCAGTTCATTATAAATAAGCATCCAGGGAAATATTAAGTCAGGAATTAAATTCCAGCTACTTGTGGGATTGACACAGGAGCACATCATCTTTGAGGGCTAAGACGACAGAAGCTTATGTAAATAGAGCAGCTTACACGCGGCTCCGGCTCCCTGCTCTGCGCCAGCGCTCCCTCAGCCCCTGGACCGGGATGCGGGGGGCGGGAGGCGGCAGCCCACCCTCCCCGGGACCGGCCCAGGGGGCTCAGCCTCTCCTCCCTGGGGGCAGCAGCGGTATCGGGGGTTTGAGCACGCGCTGGGGCCTGCCAATGGAGGAGAGAGCAGAGGTTTGGGTCACGCCGCTCAGCCCCGTCCTTAGACGCCGACTCCCTTACTTCTTGTGCTCGAGGAGTTTGCATTCAAAGGGGAGAAACCCAGTAAATCTTGTTGAAAAGGTTGCAATCTGTTAATAAGTAAATTGCTCATTTAATGATCTTAATTATGTTTCGCTGAGCTAATGTTATTGCCAATACAAAGGGAAGAAAAGGAGAAAAGAAAAAAAATCCCCTGGATCAGCAAAGCCTCGATTACGGGCAAGTGAGTAACATGTTTCTTTTTAAAGCCTCGATTACTCTCCGTTGCACTTGATGGGCCCAGGCTGAAAGGAGCGGGAGAGAAGGAAGGTCGGGCTGTTTCCCCGCTGTCATTAGCACTGGTGACTGCCTCGCCGCTGCAAGCTCAGGGCACGGCAGTGGCTGGTTTTGTGCTTGGCTTTTTACCAGCACCACGTTCCCTGGCTTTGAAAAATCAAGGCAAATGCAATGAAGGTGGCTAGAGTCAAGGAGGAACGATTGACTGCCGTGCCTCGGTGCCTTTTGCTGGTGTGGTTACATATACTCTATCATTTCTCTGCAGTACAGTAAACTGGTGCTGTGCTGCTACCAAACACTGTACACGGTGCGTGGCGTGCCGCACGCGCACTTCCTGGCTGATGGTGACATTGCCAGTTCCCTCTGCGGTTTTTCAGATTAAATCTGCTTTTTCTCCTCCCTCAGCCGAGGCTGGGGAGTCGGCAGAGCTCCGTCGGGAGATGCTCTCTCAGGGCAATGTCCGCTCAGCGCGGCTGAACGCCCACGGCTCCGTCCTCGCCCTTCCTCCGGCGTTCTCCCCCGTGCAATGCTCTCTGTGGGAAGATGCAACTCTTTCGGTGGCTGAGACCAGGCACCGATTGGGATCAGAATAATTTCCAGGTTTTCAAGGTGCGCAAATGTCGGCGTTCGATCAGCACAAGGTGAATTGGGAAGGGCACGGCCCCTGTTCAGCCGGCTGCTGGCAGCGCTTGCAGAGCCCGTGATAAAACTGCCACCAAACAGCGACGCGTTTAAGCGTATGCTTAAATGTTGTGCTAATGAGGGCTTGTGAGAACATGTGCGGTAATTACATTTTTTTGCTGTTAAAACCGCAGCTACTATTATTGTATAAATAGATGGAGCAAAGGCAAATGTGTTTGTTTCTACCTTACCTTATGCGTTACAGGAAGAGCACCAGCTGCCTTAAAAAACATATTTATTATTCACTCAGAACACACTTTAAACAAAAAGGAATAAACAGCAAAGTCAAAATATTTGGTTTCGACAGCAAGCTGAGGCTGCCGTGGGACTTCTTACGGCATGGAAGCTGAGGAGCCGCACGCCACAGAGCTGTGGCATAAAATGAAGGGAAGAATAATTTGAGATCAAAAGGTTCCTGTTCAGCTTGGGGTGCTTTGGCATCAAGCTGTTGCAGCGCTGAGTTACATCATTCCAAGGGCACAGATCCACATTCCACGACGGAGCCAGCCACCTCTGCCGCTCCCGCGGGAGCGAAGCTTTTCTGAAACCCTCCTGTTTGCTGGCTCTTCACACCCAAAGAACTCCAACAGCCCCTAAGATGGCTCATTTCAGCAGTAATTAAGGCACCGGGAGACCTTGCAGCACGCTATGACCACAGCAGCCACAATTCCCTGCTGGTGAGGTGGGCGGCGTGCACACTCAGCTGCCGCATCACATTTACTTTGCTCGCGGGACGGGAAAGTCCTTGGCAGGATTTATGCGGCCGGTACCCGCTCGGACACGAGGCATGTCGCTGCAAGCATTACTGGAAGGGATATCCGCGGATATTGGGCTGGAAGGAGAGCTGGCTCCCAGCAGCATGTGGATAAATTATTTCGACACTGAGCAGTCAGGCTTTTCTGAAGGATGCTTTTTCAAGGTGTAGCGGGCGAGCACTCCTCCATATAGGTATAGGCCCCGATCGCATCTTTATGGCGATGGCACGTATGGTAATTACAGGCATTTTGTCTGAAGGCGTTTAGGCATTTTCTCCTATCAAACTGGGGCTGTTTTCAGTTTAAATGATGATAATGGTTTTTGGAGGATGAGTTATGGGCAGTGGGGAAAAGGAGAACTTTGTCTCGCTCCAGCGCTGCGTCAGGTGATGCCACGTGTCACCTTGTGCCCTCGTCCTCCCGATGTGTTTCTCCCTGCCTCTGCTTGGCCCATCCCCATCCTGGGAAGATAAAAAAATAGATAAATAATAGATAAATGATAGGTAAATAATAAGTGCTGCAACGGGTGCTCCCAGCAGCAGGGGACCATGTCCTGGCGCTGTTTCAGAGCAGCAAGCCCATCTCCGCGACCCACTCGCCAGCCCGAAGTTGGCCAAACTTCATGCGCTTCAGAGGCCAATTAGGCAGGGTGGGAGGTCTGGAGTGGCCGACGGACACCGTCGACAGCCGAGGTGTGCGCGGTTGCCACCACCCACCTTTCGCACGCTAGGAAGCTGAATAATCTGGTTTTCCCCAGCCCCAGACAGAACAAGCACGTCATAAATATTCATCTGCTCAAATGAAAGCATTAGCCGTTGTTTCCTCGAGTGGAACTAACTGAAAATTGATGATAGTTTTCTGAAAAATGCAAGATTATGTACACAGAAGCAATTACATATAAACTTATTAATTATTTAACAGCTTGTTTATGAGCGAGGTTTGGTGTTGTAGCTTGGGCCGTCCCGCCTGTTTGCTGTCGTGGGCGGCCAGGCATGGGGAGCTGAGGGACAGAGATGCTTTTCACGTCTTAAAGGGTGACCTTTGGATGCCGAGCTCCGGGAGGTGATGGTGGAGAGGCTGGCTGTGGGGCCAGGATCCAGCGGCGCAGCAGACCTCTTCATCTCCAGCTCCAGATGCCTGCTCGCAGCCTGGAAGCATTAGCTGCATTATACACTCTTGAAGTTCTCATTAAACATGAATAAATGGAAATAATTGGATTTTCTAATGCAAGCGAACCATTTCCATTGATAGACAATGCATGTTCCTTGAGCAGCACTGGTGTGCCAGAGCAGCCGGCATTGCTGGCTGGGCTGCCAGCGCCCGCTTTGAGCTTCCTGCAAATGGAGGTTCTCACTTTCGTTGGAATTCCCGAACACCCTGAGCTCTGTTATGTGCTAGCAGTGTGAACTGGTTTATGTTGTTAGGTGTGGGAGGTCTCCGGTCAGGTCCTGCTGTATCACAAGCACCCTGCAGTCACTTTGCAGGCGACAGGAATGATAAAGTTTGTTTCTATACCTGTTGTGGTGCTGCTTTCAGAAACTTTTTTTACATCATTACGACCCGTGCCAGAATCCAGATACGCACCTGTAAATCGGTGCATGGCACACGGGGATTCGGGGCGAATGAAATCCAGCAAGCCAGTTGCCTTGAGCTTGGTGGAAGATTTGTGCGTAATAAAAGTAAAAACTAATAAACACTTACAAATGCAAATAAGGGGAGGTACATTACTTATGTTAAGCAGCTTATGTGCATTACTTACAAATAGATTCCTTACATGTTCGTGGACATGGAAAGCAAAATACACCATATAACTGTATACGTGGATTCCTTTGCATGTCGAAATACTCCCCACCCCAGCCCAAGCCTCCACCGTGCAGCAGCATGAAGGATAACGATTCCCCAGCTGAGGAGCGGGAGCGGGATCGGCTGGGGCTGGGGCAGGGGCAGGGGCAGGGGCACGGGGTGGGTGGATGGGTGGGTGCAGGGCTCATTAGGGAAATTAAACTCAGCTGCAGAGGAAACGGCTTTGATGGCAGAGGGTGAAGCTATAAATTACCCCATCAGAGGGCAAGTTGCCTCTTAGTGCTTTCACAGCCTTCTTCTTTCTCTCTGTGTTGTTTCAGAGCAGAAAATCCTTGCTCTTTCTTGCAAAGCAAAATTTGCAAACCTGGGGAAGCTGCATTTGTCTCTGATTCTGCATTGAATTGGCATTAGAGGAGAAGGGCAGGAATATTTCACGAAGTGAGCAATAACAGGACGGCCTCTGGGCAAACCATGCCCTTGCTCCGCAGCAGAAGAGCACCAGCTTTCCCAGTTGCATGTGCTGCTTGGCCTGCCATCCATCGCAGCCCTTGGGGATGTCGCAGCCCTCGGGGACATCGCTGCCCAGCCCAGGCTGGTGTCTGGGCTACTCCTGCTGGAAGGCAGCTTGGGAAAAGACAGGAGCAGGTCAGGAACTGGCAGAACCGGTGAGCAAAGCATGAAATAGCGGGCAGTGGCACGGCAGGACAGGCAGCGGGTGTTGCAGCCAGGCACGTGGTCACATCTCTGCTGGGTTTGGCTGATGCTCTATTGCGGAGGTGCCAGGCAAGCCCGTCTCTGCAAGGCAGCCCCTTGCAAGGAACTGATCCATTAGTTTGCACTTTAATTCTCTTTCCTCTTCAGACAAGAGGACATTTTAAAATTAAATGTAGTGTAGATTATTCAAATTTAATATAATCTGCTTCCAGATTTCAGCACCAGGCTGACGGCAATGTTTTTTGCCCCATGAGCTAATTTACTTATTCCTAGAGGAAGCAATGCAAGATCTTGTTAACTGAAGTCTGCAGAGATTGTGTTTTAATTTGGGCAAACAGGAAAGCTGTCAGGCAGTAATCTGAGCAATGGAAAAATTAATAGGGGCATTATTAGAGACACGTAAATGCCATTAGCATAAATGGGGACAGATAGGCAGGGTTTATGATGTCTCGGTGATCATTACTGGGGAAACGGGATTCCATGTCAGTCAGGAAAATGCATTTCCGTTACTTTATTGATCGTTATGAACATGACAAGCAGAGTGGATGTGACTTCTTTGCATTTTAAACATCAAAACCTGCTGCGGAGGCTCTCTCGACCCCGGCCAGGCAGGGCAGGCACCCTCCGAGGCGGCTGCCCACAGCCTGGCCGGTTTATCGCCAGGGGCAGGCGTTTCCTCCCGAACGGTCACGGTTAAAAAGTTCTTTTAAAAGCTGCTAGCAGAAGCTGTTGGCAGCAGGTATTTAGATGTCTCGGTGGAAAGGCTTCCTGCAGAAGATGTGTAGGTTTAGGGCGGAAAAAAAGTCCTATCACATTTTTGAATACGTATCGCTGATGAGGAGTTTCATTGCATTATTCATCCTGGAAACTGCATAAACCAGGAAAGTTAAAAAGAAGGAAATTGCCGCTGTAAGCCAAGGTGTTTTAACATGCAAATGATGGCTTTTTTCCTAGTGATAAAACTGCTAGATTTTTAATTTTACATGCAATGTACTTGCTTCGCTGTCGGTGCAGGCGCAGCAGTCCTACAGCTCTGGCTGGGGTCTCCCCTATTTCCATTGCTATTGAGCAGCTCTCAGATCTGTGATAATTTAATTAACCTGCCCTATTCTGCCGTGTCTGTTGGAGCAGGGGAAAAGGATCCAGACATCCAGGCAGTTACTTCTTTGCCTGAGCACATACGTATCCTATACAAAAGCCACAGAACAGCAATTTCCCCACCTGGAGATCTCATTGTGGGATTTTAAATTATAGATCGTTTTCATAGACATGTGTCAACTGCTCGGGGCAAAGAAGAAAGCAATCTATTACACGGATGGTGTGCGGTCACGTCCGAGCTGACCCTGCCCACGCGGCTCCTGGGCGTCGAAGCTCCGGGGGAAGCTGGGAGCCAGGGCTCGCCGGCCGTGCTCGCTGCAAGCACTGTGTGTCGTTACGTTTGATAGCTGGCTGAAAACCCAAGGTGTTTGCACAAGGGCAAAGGCATTTCAGAAGTTTAAAGGTAAGCTTTGACCCTGCCGCTTGTCAATGTGATGCTTCATAGCTCTAAAAATAGAGCGTCTCTGACAGAGGAAAGTTATTTTTGGAAAAGCTAGTTACTGCAGCCAATCTTGTGTCATTACCACAGCCCCTGCTCGGAGCCTTCCTTTAATTTCCTTCTGCACGTACGTTTTATGAAGTGCCAAGAAAGAGCTGGCGTGTGCCCTTGCGAAGCGCCCCCCGGACAGAGGGGGCCCCCTCCTCGCCACCCAGCCGGGGCTCGCATCTCACCCTGGCAGGGGTGAGGCTGGGGGTCGATGTCCAGCCTGACGTGACATATTGTCTCTCTGCAAGCTTTAACCAGCCCCCAACCCTTGAAGTACGGCTGGGGATATCAAACCTGGCCAAATATCCCTCTCCGCCTCTGCACGAGGGCTCGGAGAGTTCGGCAAACTCGCGTGGAGGTGTGGGCACGGGGGTGCAGGATGCTGCAAAGGGCAGGGGAGCACACGGGGCGATGTGAAGCACTGTGTCCCCCCCGCCCAGAGATGCTGGGCACCTGCTTTTTAGAGGCAAAGTAATGAGCTGCCTGCAATCAGGTAGTAGGGCCGGGAAGTGGTGGGAGCCCCAAGAGATGCAATTAGTCATCGCTTCACTCAAGGCACTACAGTGAAGCCTGATTTGAACCATTAGAAAATCTGATCCCGTGGGTCGTGCTTGTGCCTTGTAATGAACTGAAGGGAATGCCCCTGGCAGTTTATTTACCAAAATCACTGCTCAAAACACGCTTTGAGAGGGACTCTAAATATAGGGAAGTGGCTAGAAATGAACTCCAGCTAGAAATCTGCTCGGAGAGAGCAGGTGCGAGAGGTGTATTTTTCTTTTTGTAAATGGAAAAAGAAAAATGTACTCTTTTTGCTCTTGGCTCCCAGCAGACAGCTCATGCCAGCTCTGCCACGTCTCCCTGATAAGGATGGAAACTGCCTTGGATGTCTCTTACAAGTACTGAAATTAATATCCTTCTTCATTGGAAGTGGCATATCCAACTACTCCCCCAAAGGTGAACATTAATATTCTGATTTTCACTTGTTAGACCCGTGCTCTGGCCTCAGAGCTGCAGAGATGGGGGAATGAAGGAGGAAAGCGCAGCTCTGTCTGGGAGCCGGGCAGTTCGGGTACCCCAGCCTCTATTCCCACAGAACCGGTGGAGGGCAACATCTCTGGTGAGGCCTGATCCTATCAGAAAGGTTGTGCCATGATAGGTCCTGTGTCAGATGGCTGTCTTGAAGCGTTTTCCATGCAAGAAAAAGCAGAGATAAATCTTCACGGATGCAGCCTCATTATCTATGTGGCATTTAAGCGTAATTTATGCCCGACGTCTCGCCACTTCTCTGGTAGGAAATTGCATTGTTGGTTCCCCTGCTCTCGGCTTCTGCGGCACCCGTGTCAGAAATATTGAAATAAATCGATCCGACTTGAGTTCCCTGTGCATTTTTATTGCCGGTTTATCAACACGGGCAAGGCACTAAATGAGTTATTTTCATGGGAGGAGGAGGAAGGCGAAGGCGCGGTGGCCTGGCTGCCCGTGCCGTCACTGAAAAGGGGTTTGGGTGTCTCAGCAATCGCTGCTGCCCACGCTAGGGATCCGGCTGAATTCTCTGTACCTCAAGTTTTCCTTTTCTTTTTTTAATCGCATCCTAATTAGGGAACCAGCAAAAGCTTTAAAAAAAGAAAACAAACAAACAAAATTAATGAGCAGCGTCAGGGGAGGAAAAAAGCGTTTTCTGGCCGGAGTCCTTGGCATGGGTAGGAAATAGCTGCTCCTCCTGGAGAGCGTTTAGTCCGCTGCGAGCTGCCAGCTGAGGAAGTCAAGTGAAAACCAAGTGCCTGGAAGCCGAGTTCGCTGCAGCCTCCCTCTGCTTAGCTCATTTAGTGCCTCAGCCTTAGCAGTGGGTACTTGGATGTTTATTCCCAGACTAAATTGCTTTTGGAGCTGCGACCCGTTTGTCAGTGAGAGAGAAAACAAGCTGTCGTTTGGACTAACAGCCTTCACAGCTCCTTCTCTTGGTTGTTCCTGCTGACATCGAGGAGGCAGGTGGTGAGCATCCTCAGCCAAGGGCCAACGCCATCCCTGTGGCGAGCGCTGCTCGGGCTCTGCGATTGAGGCGGCTGGTGGGCAGGGGAGGAGCCATTAGCATCTTGCTGATTAAATCCTTCTGTAAAGACCCAGGCTGGCATCTGGTCCCATGAGTTATAGCTGGGCTGAACATCCCCATGCCCCTGGGCAGCAGTTCCAGGAATCCCCCGGAGCATCCCACTGGAGCAGCCTGGGCTCCCTCCCTGCTCCTTGGCAGCCGCGCTGCCCGGAGCTGTTCGTGCCAATGTTTGCCAGCATGGAGAGAAGGGCTCCTGGCGCTGGCATCCGTGTGAGGGAGGCTGATGCACGCAGAGCCGCGCACTGAAGCTGCAGAATCTTGCGGGAAAACTTTCACACATCTGGGAAATGTCAGAGTCTCTATCAAACTTTGGAGCTTCCCGGTTCCTCTGGGAGACCGGCTTCGCTTGCGGGCTTTGCTCAAAACAAACATCGCCAGGTGCTCACACAAATTAGGAGGCTGTCTGGTATAGACTGCAAGCTAAGTAAGAGTTGATAAATCCCCAGCAGTTGTTTATACACGCAGCTCCTGTTTGTATACGGCACTGGGTAGCAGCTCATGGTGTAAACCTCCTTCATTTCTATATCCCCCTGTACAGTTTGGGGGGTCAGTTTTATTACCCTTGTGTTTGATTCTTTCTGGCCAATGTATATTTTGGGGTTGAATTTTTTGGCTTGTTCTCGCTTTGGGGGTTTTTGGCTGGTGGACCGCTCTTGCCTGTGGGGAACTGGTCCATCTGAAAGTCGAGTCTTGCTTTGCCTTTTGGCATCACCCGCTGCTGCAGGCAGCCATGCCGCTGGGCTGCGGCCGAGTAAGTGTGACTGCATACGAGTAAAATACTGATCCTAGTGGGTATTTCTGGAGTTCCCAGAGTCATCGGTGTTTTCAGTGGCTTTAAGCCTTTCGTTGCAAAGGTGGTTGATATCATGGGCCACTTCTGCAGCCAGCGCTCTCTTACCCATGGCAGCGTTGCCTTTCCTCTCTGGAAGGAAGGCTGAGCAGCAAAAGTTTTCCTTGTAGGCTGCATGAAAAACTCATTGCAGGGGAAAGATTGATAAAACCTTATCTTTATCCTCAAGGTCTGCTTCACAGAGGTAGCAGGAGGTAACTCACTGATTTTTAGTGACTCTGCCATATATTGGCCTGTGAAAGCCCTTGCTCCATGAAGAGTGTTTCTCATGCACGTGTGTTCTTCCTCTCTTCCTTCACGGACCATCCCAACTCTCTAGAGAAATCAGCAAGTGGTTTCTAGTCAGCGGGGAAGTGATGCTGGATTGCTTTTTTAGCAATGTTCCTTTTCAGTAGAACTTTCAGAATTTACCCCAAAGTTTTGGGTGGGAAGAAGAACATAGTTTTCTTGCTTCAGCGTGAAGTTAGGAACCCAGATAGAGCCATTTAATGCCTCACAGGGATTATTAGAAACAAGAAAGCATTGGAAAGAAAGCATGCCATAAATCCAAGCCTTTCTGTAAGCTCTAAATCTGTTACATGTTAGACCGTAGTCTTCTAAAACAAAAGTGACTGCACCAAATAGAGACTGTTATTGTTTAAATATTTCTGCTGGGAAATGCTGCATGAAGCGAAGACACAATAGCTGCCCTGGTGCAGGATTTATTAGAGCAAGTTGGCACCAGTCTATTTGTAGGGAGCAGAATATGCTTGTAGAGATTATACCAGATTTACAATGATTAATAATGGATTGGACATGGCAGACTTCAAAGGGCTTGGCTCCCTCGCAGTTTGGTGGTAGGTTGAATTGAAATAAAATTGCAGATTTGCTCCAGTGGTTCAAACAAGTTTTCTTCCTTGGAGAGCAAGGTTTTTGGCCAGACAGCATCGGCGAAGCCCCGCTCCTCATACCCTTGCCCCCCTTGGCTTTGTGTAAGCTTCACAGCCAACGCGGTGGCATGCTGAGGTTGCCACCCAGCTGAGCATCATTCCCTGCAGAGACCTGCTGGCCACCATGGCCAAACCGGACTCCGGTGCAGCACCCAGGTGGCCGCTGCACTCCGGGAGGGGCCCCGCTCCGGGGAAGCCACTGCACTGGCTGAAAATGACCCCACGGCAGCGAGAGCTGGCTGCTGGGGAAGGGTGAAGCCCTAACCATGGGAAAGGTTCTTCTCTGAGATGGAACGGGGAGCTCACCTACCAGGAGGATGAGCAGGGATTTTTGTCATCAGTCTGAGGGATTAAGCGAGCCGGGAAATGTAGGACATCCCTCTCGCTCGCAGTGTCGTCTGTGCACGCACAGACCTCGAGCTATTTTTAAAGACCTTCCAGCGTACGCTGCAGCTGTAACTTTTGGTATTAAACACTTGAAATCTGCTCCTTGCAGCAGGAGCTCCCTCTCCCACTTTGTCTGGAGGCTCCGGACCATGCTGAGGACAGCACAACAAACAGAGATCAAGACTTTTGAAATTAATCATAGTGTTATTAATTATGCATTATTATAAATACGCTCTCATTCTATCTTTGTCAGGCAATTCAGTAGTGTCCTGCATGCAGCTGCGATTGCACTCTGCCCAACCATATCACTTCTCTTTCCCCGTCTGCTCGAGCACTCGGATGTATGCCTGTGCATCTTAATGTAAGATCACTCAGAAGAGCTGGGAAGAGGCCAGGGCAAGTGCAAGTTGCCGAGGAGCCTTGGACGAATGTATTTCATAAGTGATAAATGCTTCGGTGTTAATCAAACATTATTGTGTGTTATAGTCGGGAGGCATCTCGAGCTAATGAAGACATTTTCCCTCTATCTGCCGTCATCTGGGCGCCTGGAAGAACTGCGGAGGAGCTCTCGTTCTGCTCCAGGCAGGGCTGATGGGATTTGCACTGGTCCCAGTTGCCATGGAGAAAGTGTTGGATGGCTTTAATACATCTCTGCGAATTTCTCCCCGGAGTTTTCCCATGACAAGCTGGACTGGAGGTAGCGTATAAGAAGCTATAATCTTCTAACTTTATGAAAAAATGATTGATGGAGCGTGAGGGGCGTAAACAGCTTACTGGGGCTCTGGCAGCACGTGGCACTGCAAGGCGGGTGGCGGGCGCCAGGAGGGACCGGCCGTGGTCCCTGGGGGCTCCCCCAAGGGACATGCCCCCAGACTGGGGCTGCACTGCGCAGCTCTGAACCGACCCCGCTCTGCCATCCAAACCCACGTGTCACCCTCGCCCCACGCCTCTTGGGGGTCACCCGGATGTCCCCCCCGGGACGCACAGGGCGGGATGGGGACGGCAGCCATCGGGCAGCCCCGCGCCGGGCTGTGCCCGCGCTCCCCTTCCTCATCGCCAGTCCAGCCATGTCTCTCATTACCCCTGCTTCTGTCAACAGAGCTGAGCCCCCCTTCTCATTAACATGCATTCACCAGGAATTAAAGGAAAGGAAATTAAACCTCTATTTGTTTTCATATTGATGTATTCCCGTTTAAAAATCTGAATGTTTATATTTGCCTGTTTGTTTTTTAAGTTGATGAAAACATGAATGATTCATAAAAAAAAAGGAAAAAATAATTTTGAGCTTGGTGTGCCAAGAAGCAAGTCATTCACCTGCCTGGATAGCCTGACTTCTCATTTTGGCTTTTTTCCCCCTTGACTCATCCCATTGCCCTGCCTTTTGCCTAAAAGATTATGGGACACGGATTGTGATGGAATCAGCTCAGCCTGAGCTGGATGCTTTCAATGAGAAAGGAGAAGGCAGGAAAATTAAGTGGAGCAGAGCAAGACGGGCTGGCTGTCAAAACCTGCAGTGGTTTCTGGAAACTTCAGGAACGAGACCCGGGCGGTGGGTTTGGGGGCCAGCCGGGGAGCTGGCAGTCATCCTGTCAGTGCCGTCTCCTGCCTCTTTCTTTTTGCCTTCTTACTGTATTATTTTTACCCCCCACCACCACCACCCCCAGTGGCACTTCTAGCTGCTTTAGATTCTCTAAACATTTTCTCTTCAGCAGCTCATGGGCTTTTGAAATATGAAGTCCATCAATCACCGGTTAATGTCACCTCTGCAGCAGTTTCTGCTCTCCGCCGGGGCCGGGCATGGCACTGCAAGGGGCTGGGTTTGGTGAGCAGCTGCTGCCGTAGCCAAAAATCAGGTCACCCGGCTCCTTCTCTCCTTCCCTTGTTTTCCAGGGGTTTCAGTGAGATCCCCCACAAATTCAGCCACTCCGCTGGAGGCCGCCCCAGCGCTCGGCTAGGACGACGATTTCCCATGGAGTGTGTGGAGAGGAGAGGTTGCACGGCGAAACGTGTGCTTCAGCTGATATGCCGGGGTTAAAAAGTAATTAATTAGTGAGTTTATGGTGTTTTCCCATCTGAAATTAAAAACAAAAATTATGCAGAACATACAAGGTAATTAGGAAGCAGCAAGCTGCAACGCACCTTTAAACGAGAGTTCTAAAAAGCATGATGTTCGGCAGCAGATTTTTAATGTAACAGCTAATAAAGGCTCATGCCCTCGGTCGTGTTCCTAGCAGCATTCATCACACTTTGCTCTTCCCTTACGCATCAGGTAGGATCCCAGCAACACCCGAATTTTTCATATTCTTGGTGCTTACCCATGATCAGATTTCCCATTTAAAATCTATTAGCCAAGATGAGAAAATTCATTCCTATTTTATGTGCCTAGTTTAATTTTTTTTCCCTTGCATTTACAACTGGCCCCTGGTGTTTCATCCACCCCCTAATGATTTAGCTGTGCAAGATGTTCCACCAATTTATTAGAGTGGAATGCACGGAGCAGGTCGTGCATATTAAACGTGAAGTTTTTACTACAGTTGGTTCAATAATCTGAAAGAAAAACATTTAATTTTTTTTTCTCATTTTTTACTGTGTACCAGCTGCTGCTTTTGGCAGGGCGGTTTCTCAGCCCGGCATCCGGCGCTGCTGATGCGCTTCCCGGGGGGAGTGATGCCCGGCAGGCAAAGGGCATCCCCTCCCTGCCCGCTGCGGGAAACAAACCTGTGCTGTGCGAGTCGATGTGACGAGGTACATCCAGGCGTACCACCTTTCGGGAGATGAGGCGACAGTTGATCCGTATGTCTCTCCCTTGGCACTAAAAGCTGGCAATCGAAGTTTTACACTATTTTTCCTTTCAGCCAGGTCTGCAATGCCGGCAGCAGAGGCGTTTGCACGGCGTGCCGCTTCCCCCTTTGCTACCCTCACCTAAACCCGTCTGCACGGAGGCTTGAGAGTTTTCCTCCTGGGAACCTTGTGCTTTGCGTGTGTTTCCAAAGGCTCCTCGTTTCTCTGTGGGAGGTAAAAGCTCGTTCTGGGAGCCGTGACCAAGGAAGCAGCTTCCCGGCCGGCTGGGCGATGGGTGGGGATGGCCGGGCCCCTGCCCGTAGCCCTGGATGGCCAACAGCCACCCTGGCAAGGCGGCTGGAGCTGTTCAGCCACACAGAAGTATTTCCCTGTCTGGGAACCATTGGCCTTCCCACGGCCCCGTTGGTACTCAGCAGCCGCTCAAATTTCCAGCTGCACTTTTGTCACCTGTATCCGTCATCGCCTGCTCTTATTGCTGGCCCAGAGAAAATCTTTGGTTAGATGGGGGCTTGATTTAAACTATTTTGCTTAGTTTAGCACATGGGGATGCTGGATGCCAGCCCGAGGCAGGGGAACCGGCGTGTCCGGCACAGCTCTGCACCCTCGACCCTGCTCCCAGCCGGGCAGGCTCTGGGCTGTGGCGTTCATTCCAACACTGCGAGCGCAATCAGGGCTCATATATTCCTGAGATAAGGACGACTAATTAACATACAGCCAATTGCTGCTGCCCTGCTTTCCCATTTCTTTTGCTTGTCAAGCTCAGAGTCGTATCATAATTGGAAATTTTTAGGAACAATAATTTTACATGAAATACTGCTTTTCCTCTTTTTCAGCGCAGGGGGTGGCTCGTGGTCCCGCCGTGGACGATGGCTGCTCTTCGCTTCCCACCAGCACTGAAAATAGCACGGGGGTCATGACTGGGAGCTGGCTCGGACAATTAGCCACGGGATGGCTGGTTCTCCTCACAGCCAACTGAGGCAGCAGCAGAAGGGAAGGGGGAGCAAACAGCCGAAAATTTGGTCCGAGCATCTTCTGCTGCAGGAGTTGCAGCGCTGGACTCATGGTCCACTGCCACAGGGGCCAGCCAGCAGCAGTGGTGCTCGGGGGACTCCTAAATGAAATTTCTGGTTATTATGAGCAGTAATCAAATCGGTTAAGCAATTTTAAAGACAGACCATTCATTTTATCATGTTTCTTAATGGTTTTCCCTGTTTTCCCCCCTGTTTCCCAGCCTGTGCGCTTGAGGGCAGTGCCCCTCGCAAAAAGCGGGGCGAGGGGGGATCGGCATGAGAAACGGTGGCGAGGGGAGCTGAGCCAAATGGGCGGCGGAAGAAAAGTCATCCTGGCAAAAATGCCAGCGTCAAACCTGGCAGGGAGAGAAGGAGAAAGATGGTGTTTGAAGGAGGAAAACATAAAAGCCTCTGTAGGAATGGTACCTGCGCGGGAAATACTGCCCCAAAAGACAATGTTGGGGGATGCTGGAGGTAATGACTCTTCTCTGCTTTATTAGCTTCACACGCACGCGCTGGGTAATGACTGATCATGCTGTTGTTTCTACAGTTTTCTCTGTATTTTGTGTTTCTACTTGCTTTCTCCCTCCGTTTTCTTTCTGCCTCTCTCTCTTTCTGCTATTATCTGTCTTTTCCTTTGATTGTAGGCAGCTCCCTCCCAAAGACGACAGGCGCATCTGTATTCCCCACAGCAGCAGCCTTATCTCCTGCCCCCGGAGCAGTCTCGCTCCTCGGGCCCTCTCGTAAACTCACCCAATCTGCTTTGCCCACGACGTCTGGTTATCCTTCCAGGTAATTATTACGTTTGCCCAGGCTCGCACTGCCCGGATTTTGGGCGCGTTTTCGAGGTTGCCGTACCCACCTTCATGCCGCCTTTTGCTTGTCACTTAACCTGCAGAAATAGCGAGGGATCCCCCGACGCACCAGCTCGGGTGGGTGGGGAAGATTGTGTGTGACGAATTTGCTGCAGGCAAAGGCCTTTTGTTTCTATCCCAGAGCTTGTGGGTGGCAAGGATTGGAGAGACAGGATGCAATGCTGGATTGCTCCCCCCCTTCATGACAACGTGAGGGACGGGACGGGGCAGCGCGGCGAGGAGGAGGCAGGGCCTCGTGGTGGCAAAGTTGCCGAGGATGGTGGGTGCAGAGCAGGCACCGCCGGCGCGAGGGTGTGCGTGGTGGTAGTTTGGTTCAGTGCCTGCAATCAATACGAGCTTGCTCGGGGTAATTTTTTTGTGTCTTTGGAACAGTTTATTTGGTTTCTAAAGTGCTCGTTTTCTAGAGTAATTTCTCAAGCCTTGTCCAAGCCTCTTGTCATGTCTGCGCTAAGTGAGTTTGAGGGCTATTTTCTAGTCCGCTTTGTCATTTCTATTTTATTTTTTTGTTGGCTCTAAATTTACATTGAAGTGTAATTCTGTTTTGTTTTGCTGACTTGGGCATGAAAAGAAATACGTTACCATCATCCGGAAACCACTACAAGGCACTTGTCGCTCAGGCAGCCTGCTGAGCTTTATGGGTTCTGCTTTTCTCATCCCAAGCCCTTTTCCCCTGATTTCTCTTCTCCTTCATTGGGCTTGCGCCATGCCCAGGGATGTGGGGATTTGGGGATGGAGGGATGTGGGGATTTGGGGATGCTGTGCCCCACAGCCATGCCAGCCCTACTGCCCCAAGCCCCTCTAAAATCAAGCAGTAAATTAAAGGATGGCCCATGAGCCATCATGGGAGGGAAGAGAAAGCCTGATCTTTAGAGATGACATTTAAGCCTGCAGAAGGCCAATGTATTTTACCCACTGTCACATTTAAAAGGCACTGAATTCATTATACCATTGAATAAATCATTTTTTAAAAATTTATTTATCCGGAGAAGAGCCACTGCTTTCCAGTCAAGAGCTGCTCCTGCTAGGGCAAAACCTTCCAGCTCGGGAGCGAACAACCCAGCTCTCTCCTCTCCTGCAACGCCCACAGCTGGTGTTCGGATCCCAGGCTGCCTTTCCCACGGGGACGAGGAGCCGAGGCTTTGCCTGGGGGAGCGATTGAGGGCTGACAACGCACCAAAGTGCTCGCACTCCTCCACCACTGACAGTCGCAAAGGGTTAAGTTTCTGAGATGCAGCTTGGTAAATCAGGCAGGAAAATAATCAGCTCCTGACTGAAGTGAGGAGATGCTTGATATTTTACAGCTTCTTTCACACACTTTACAGAAACTAATGGTTACGCAAATAATACCTAGGGGATGGTAACAGGCTATAAATAATTCAGGGTTCTCCGGCACAGAGCTGCCGGGTGCAGGTTTGAGGAGCGCACGGGCACCTTGGGATGACTCGTGCCCCGGTCGTCCCAAAAGAGGCACGAGGGAACGGTGTCCTCTTACCATCCCAGCATCCCTCTCAACAGTGTCCCTGCCATTTTCCCAACCTTTCCAGACCAGCTCCGCTTTCTCCCCTTTGCACCTGCGTCACCCGCTCCCCTGGCCGCTGCAGTGCTTATTGGCAGTGCCGTTTGCCGATGGTGCCAGAGGTTTCCCAGCCGCAGTGGGACCATGCAACCAGCTCGCCAAACCCATCGCCTTCCACACAGGTTTGTGCATAAGCTGCTTTGACGTCCGACTGACCCAAGGAAATGGATGTATTTCTACATCTGAGCTGAGCATCCCGGGAGAGCGACTGCCTCCTGCTAGCCCTGGGTCAGGGCCAGGCAGGCGCGGGGAAACGGCTCTGCCCAGCTCTGCGCCAGCGCAGCAGCGTTTTTCACAAGTATTTGAGTTTTTTTGAGAGCCATTGTGCAGAATTCCCCATCTGCGGATGTAGCGGTTTCAGTTAAACTCTGCCGCTAAATATTTTGACAGCCTCTCTTCTTAAAGCCTAGTACAGCGTGTCATGTTGTACGGTAACAGTCCCCTCGGCTCCCCGCCGTGGCACACCGGCACACCACGTGCTCCCTGCCACCGAAACAGGCTGCGCTGGGCAGCTGTGACCCTGCCGGTGGGAAATGCTCCCGGCTCAAACCCCGGAGATGGGAAAGGAGGCGAGGAAGAAAGCTGCTCCGCAGCTGGCTGTCTCGAAGCGGGGGGCAGGCTGCCTGCAAAAAGGGGGGCTCAGCTCATCTCCCCTGAAAGATTCACAAACACCAGGTTCCCCGGCTGCCCCACTGGCTGTCTTAGCATTTAGCCCACGAACTTCTTGCTCTCTTAATGAGAACAGGGCCAGAAAAGTTGGTGGCAAGACCCACAGCTCAATAAACCAAGAGAACAAAAACCTTCTACATCGCAATTTGGAAACAAGTTTTTTCTTCTCAGCCCGTTTCGCAGGGAGGAATTGATCTGTCTAATCTCTTATCTGTGACTATGAAATTGTATTTCCCTCTTAATAGGCCTACAAATGTTACAGATGAATAGTTTGGGAGACGCGCTGCAAACAGCCGGAATACTAAAAAGGGACATTAGGTTTTGCCCACTTTGGGTTGTGGAAACCAGCCTGCAGCAATGCCAGGACCTGCATCGGCTTCAGCCCCACTCCTCAGAGACCCGTCTCAAACCCCGACGTTTGTGCCCCATTCCTGCTTAACTCGGGCCGGGGAGGTCTCCAAGAAGCTGTGTTTAGTTTAGGCATCACGAAGCTGCCCTGTCCCCTCCTCGCCTCGTGCCTGCATTACAAAGGAAGAGGCGACAGCAACAGACCCGACTCTTGTTCCATCGATCCCAGTTTCCCACATGGAAAGGTACTGAAGCCTGGTTTTCCCACACTGGGATGGCCACCAAGTGCCTCAGCTGTTTAAGGTCCCCATCGGAGTGACAATTGCCACCTTCAAGGCAGAGGAGGGGGCTCTCACCGCCTCCCCCGCTGTCATCGCTGCATCCTCACCCTCCACAGCTCCGTCAGCCGGGTTTCTCCACAATTTCCCTTGCGAGTTTGCAGGCGCTGGCTCTGTGCTTCGATATTTGGGTTGCAAAAATGTGAGCTGACAAGGTCCTTCTAACCTGCGCTCCCCGCCTCGCGCCTGACAGGGGCTGTCTCGCTCGGCAGCGTCTCCAGCATGGATGTGATGTGTTGCTGTGAAGTGCCCCCAGCCCTGTCCCCCGCCTCCATCCCCAGGAGAGGTTCCTGGGACCAAACACCCGAGGTGAAGCAGAGGTGCGAAAAGTTCGCTCCAGCCCGGGAATTTGGGGCTGCAAGCAGCAATCCCAAAGCACTGCTAAATGTTTTAGAAACAGGGAGAAAAGTCAGCCTCCCTCCCCGCTCCCTGCTGCGAGAAGCCTGCACAAGCAAGGAAAAGCAAAAGCACACCAGGCCCCGCGATGACGCTGGTTGATGAATGAATTTGGAGCGGCCGAGGTGACATTTTCGGGAGGAGATGGATGCTGTGCCTGCCCCCGCACATCCCTCGTGCCTGCCCAGGGGATCGAGCCCTTTGCAGGACGCCGCTCGGCAAAGCCCCCACCTCCTCTGGGGCGCTCATCACCGAACCATCACAGTATTTAAATACCTCGGATTAATCACTTTATCATCCAAACACAGGTGGATTAATGCGGTCACCTAATACTCTGTTTAAGCAGCTGATTTTTAAAAAAAGCTAAATAATTGAGGGAATTACTGTAAAATTAGAAAACTTAACGGTTTATTTACTGCTTATTGTCAGAACTGCCGGCCAAGAAAAGCTGGTGGATGCACACGGCTGCCCTGGCTCGGTGGTGTGGCAGGGACCGGGGGACGGCAGGGACCGAGGGACGGCGGTGGTGTGCAGACCCCGCTGTGGAAACCGCAAATGCAAAAAGTGTGATTCCTCTACCTCCCTTTTAGCCGCCAACCAAGTCTTTACAGTGATTGCTGCTGCTGGTGTAGCTGAGTCCTGTTATCGAAACAAAACTGCAAAGGTGAGGAAATAATTAAAAAAAAGCAGAGGCACCGTTATTTTCTCTAGATAAAAATACTTCTTCGGTAAAAGCGGTATCAATAAGCTCTCATGTCTTCCCCTACAGCCCATCTCTTTTCAAACAGCCCATCCGTTAACACAAATCTGATGATCCTGTGCTTTGTTTGTCTTGACTGTGCCCAGGGCAGCTGAGCCGACTTGGAAAGCATTTGGGTTTTCAGCCCCTCGCACTGGCATTTGATTATCAGCTGTGGGCAAAGGCTTCTTTGGAAGAGGTCTCCATTGTTTTGCAGTGGGGAGAGGCAGCTCCTCCATGCCACATGGTAGCAGGAGATGCATCCTCACCGAGTTTTGCCACGCCGGCTCAGCCCAGGCAGACGGCAGCCCAGCCGTACCCAAGCCGGTGCAGAGGCTGCGGGGAAGCGAGGAGCGATGCCTTGTTCTCTCTTCTTTTTTTTTTGTATTCCATTCACTGGTACCTCCGTTCTTGTTGCAGATGAAAGGTGGCTGGCTGGTTGCAGGTGGCTTGGCCGGCCGAGGGGCTCGCCTGTCGCCTCGTGCGCTGGAGACGCGGCGCTCGCTGCAAAACACGACGGGGAGCGACGGCAGGAGAGCGCTCGGTGCTGTCACACAGATAAAAGCCCCATTTCCTCGGCACAAAGGAACACAGCTGCCACGAAATGATGGGGTTTATGCCGTTCATATTAGCAGGGAATGGGACAAAAAGCTGGAGAACTGCATGCTGCAGGTGGTGAAACCCCTGTACCCTCTTCTTCTCAGGCAGCGAGAAGACGGGGAGACAGAAAGACGTTTCTTGGTGGATGCCTGCCCAGGGTAAGGACTTCATTGCCCTCGGTGAGCAGATGCTGAGGCTGAGGGTCCTGGTCCAGCTCTGGCTCCAGAAGCCCTTTGGTCTCCCCAAAACGCAGCCGCGGAGCAGGAAGGAGCTCCCGGAGCTGTGGATGGGTCTCCTGCCCGGACCGCTGCAGCCAAGACTGAGCAGGCAAGTGTGAAAATAACTCTGTCATGGGAAGAGACGAGCTTCATCTCCTCATGTTTTAATACAGGAAATATCGCCTGCTTCCTTAGCTCCTCTCATAAACAGAGAATTTATCTGTCAGCAAGCTAAACCAATATAAGTTGAATAATATTTGTTGATTAATGTAGTCAATGAATTTCATATTTTCTTTAAAATATTTGCTGCATATTTCTGTAAATTATTCATCCGGTTTATAAGGCAAAGCAAATATTTGTGAATAGATATGAATTACGTGATTTATAAAAATGAAATATTCATAAGTCATTTTCATTATTCACCTCATCCTGGAATTGCTACATAAATCTGATCAAGCAAATAGATTTGGTGACGCTCAGCCCGAATTTACAGATATCATGGAGCTCACTGGCTCCCACACAGCAAACCAGAGTGGATTTGGACCAAACGTTTGAATGGCGTGCTCGACTGCTGCTGCTCAGGCTGCCGTCCCACGGCTTCGAGGAGAGGGAGGAAAGGACGTGACGGCTGAGCCTGCAGCGTGCTCTGCAGCACCTGCTTCACGCAGAAATCGGCTTTAACCTGAATTTCAGCAGAGGCAAGAGTAAGAACAGGAGACTAACGTTTTCCTTCCCTGACAAGGACGCCGGCACTGCCGGGAGGTCAGGCAGCACCGCAGGGAAGGGTGCCGGGGAGAGGTGTTGCGACTGGAAGGGACAACCGCAGACAGCGGGAGCATCGACCGTGCAAAACGAGTGAAAAACTGGATACAAGGCCTTCCTTGCCGTTGGGCAGCTTCGAACCTGGTGCTTGCAGATGCCCTTTGCCAGCCTCCAGCAAGACGGGGTTTGGCATGGGTGTGCAGTTGTGAGAAGTCCCCCCGAGCCACCCCGGCTTCCCGCGCATCCCTCCCCACCTGCCCGTCGTGCCTGCTCTCCCACCCGCCCGCTGCTGGGCATCTCGGGCTCCTGTGTCCATGGATTCTGAGCTTCAGGAGGGAAGGTTTTGCCCTCTGATCGCTCCCACTACCTGCTGGGGAGCCCTATCTTTCTGAGAGGCAGGCTGCTCTCCCATGTGCATCCTCCAGAACGTCATCTTTGCCCCCTACCTCTTCATTAAAAGCAATTTATTTGACAAGGCGCTGTGCAGAGGCGCTACCCAAACCGCTGAACGGCCGGAGCAGCGAGAGAAGTGTCGTGTGAAGGCCATGCTTGAGCAAGGGGCATTTATCTCAGCCTCTGCTTTCCAAAAACCAAAAAGCACCTTGGCGTGGTGAAACGAGGACAAGTATGGAGAACGCTGACGGCAGAGCCGTGACTCCAAGGGAGAGCCCCCAGAAGAGTGGGGGACGGTGGGACCCCCCCGGCCACAGCTGCTTCGCAGGGTCAGGGTGAGTCTGGGAAGGAATCTGCTGCCAGTCCTGGTGTTAAACAAAAATAAAAAAATTAATGTTAAATATTCAGTTAAGCAGATGCTTAACTTTTAGGACGTGAGTAATGCCTCCAACTACGCTGGGGCTGTGGGTCTGCTTAAATTTGTGCGCACGCTAAGTGCTGCTTGGACCGGTGCCACGCAGCGCTCGCTGCTGCTCAGTAATGAACTCGGCTTTTTTGTAAGCTGCAAAATGAGCACTCAAAAATTCAGCTTTGGGGACCTTCATATTTTCCAAAGTGTTAAAGTGCTTTCTTTTTAAATAGCAAGCTTCCATTTAGAAAATAGTCTGTTCCACAGATAGCATTATACATCTTCTGCCACCGGCGTGTTTTGCTCAACACTGCGTGGGGACATCATAAAAACCATGTGCTTAGCCAAGTGGAATTGCTGACTCTATTACCCTGGTCAGAGAAAACCGTCTGTCTTCATCCGCCCTCTTATCCATCAGGAAGGGGCCGGCGGTTCGGCACTGTTACGTACTACGCATCCCAGACCTGCAGCCGGAGCGGATCAAGGTGAATTAAGTGGAAACTCTTTGGGGATGCAGAACCCAAGGCCATGACTCCTCTCCGCTTATTGAAGAGGTCAGACTGACACGTAGGATTATTTAAATCTACCAGAGGGAGGACGGGCACCCTGGACCCCCGCAGCCCTCGCCAACGCTCCTGCACTGAGGTTGCAGCCATGAAAGCCAGAGCTGCCATGGCAGGATGCTGTTTTAATGGCATCCCAGAAAAGACGGAGCCGTTCCTGCAGTGGCTGCAGGTAGCGATTGCTCCTCGCCCTTGCACATGGCGGGGGCAGCCGAAGGACACCGAATCCCCCCGGCGAGGGGTGGGCGTGCAGGGACCCCGGGCAGCGGGGGCGGCGGCGGCACCAGCACCAAGGAAGGACACAGGGGCTGTGGGTCCCCGGCAGCTCCCTCTGCACTGCTGGCTGCTGGCACGCTCGCTCGCAGCTCCTTCTCCCAGAGGTCACGTTGCTGCCAGCAAGGCAGGAGCAGCGACGTTTTATTCTGGCCAAGGCAGTTCCTGAGTTTTCACACTAAACTCCAGACTTCTTCAACCGTGGGATGGCATTTTTCCCCTTGCTGGCTCTGGAATAGCCACAGAGAAGCCATTTATCAGCACTGCGTGTGCATCCAATCTCCGGGGCCCTCTGCTTCGCCTCCCGTTATCGGCTGTCTCCACGGCACTTAATGAAGCAGCTATTTTGAGGCAATGGCCTAATGAATTTGGAAAGTTTTTGACCCTTTTATTGCAATGTCTCAAATATCAGGTATCTGGAAAATAGTTTTAATGTTGCATAGACCATTATGAGCCAATGTATTTATTCTAGGTATTCTGCTCTCAGATGTTTCACAGAGCTTTGGGACAGCAGGCAGCAAAGTAGAGTAGTGGGAGATTCAGCAGGTAGGGCTTTTCCTTAGAGAGATTTAATTTAATGCTGCTTTCATTCTCCGTGCTTCTCCATTTAATGCTTCTTTCCCGTATAGCGTCTGTCCCATGCCTAGCAAGCACGTTGCTGCATTGTGAGGCTGGAGGTTAAAGCAGACTTGTGGTCACCACAGGCAGAGCCGGCATCAGCTTTGCTGTCGTGCCGAGGCTGGCCGTCCCGCGGCACAGCTGGCACTGAGGAGCTGCCTGCCCCGCTGGCCCTTGCCAAAGGGCTTGCTCTGAAGCATAAAGAAATAAAGTCTCACTGGCAGGAGGGCCCAAAGGGCAAGCAGAAGATGCCTGTGGGTGCCTTTCCCCTTAGAAAACAGGCTGCAATATTGAACGTGGGGTAAGAGCAGGTAAAGGCAGCAGGAAGCGGTAGCTAGCTGATCTGCAGGTCTTGCACGGGCACGCTTCACGCCGGCACGGCAACACCTCCAGCCTGTGGCAGGTCTGGTGCTGGCCACAGGGCACTGAGACGCAAAGCCTCTGTTTCCAGGATAGCAGCCTTTCCATAAAGACGCCTTTCCCATCAGAGGGCACGGCAGGCTGCTAAGCTGCTTAAGAGCTGCCAGCTGCAGACGCGGGCGATGCGGCAGTGCCGGCAGCGGGAGAGGCGGCTCACCAGCAGCAGTATCCCCGACAGGGAGCTGGGCTCACCGGTGGCATTCTCCAGGCAGGGTCCCGCGCGGGGTCTGGCCACACCTGGGTCTACTTCTGAGCCTGTTCAAACTCTTTGCTGTAGCTGTCTTGCTATGGAGAACGTGTTTCCACAAAACGAGCTCCTTGTTGGGAAGTCCTCCTCCGAGCAAGGGTGTTTCTGCATGTTTTGAGGCACAGACGACAACGCAAAGCCCTGGGAAAACACTCTTGCCGAAAACGAAGCAGATTCTCCTGTATCTGCATGCTTGGCAGGGAAGCACATTCAGCCTATGTGCCTCGTGGTGTGCTGGGCAAGGGCTGGACCGCGTGGTGCCCATGTCCCGCTGCGTCCCCATCACCCCTCTGGCTCCCGGATCCAGCCGGGAGCGCCCCATGTGCATCTGTCCCTCCCGAGCCGCCCGTGGCTCCCAGACCCACGTATTTGGGGGATGTTGAGCCGACCTTTGCAGGTGGGTTAAAGCCACGCGGGTTTTTCTGAAGCAGGAGGGAGGGGATGTGGGGAGGTACTGTTGCTGCAGCAGGGCCTCCGAAGGAGGGGACTGAGCTGGAAACCCCCCGGGCACCACCTGGCCACAGCTGGGAGAGGTTTCCGTGCTTTGGCCTCAGCTCAGTAACGATACACGGGTTTAGTAACAGAGAGAAATTGCACCCTCGGGTTAGCGCAGCTAGAAATAACGCCTGCCAATATTGGCCCATGTTTGTTCGGGTTTTTTTCCCTCCTGGCTCCACATGGTCTCGACAAAATGAAGCACAGCACGCAGGTGAGGGATCTGAACTCAGACAGCAAACTTTGTAGTGGTTTTGGATAATATGGAGTTTTACACAAGAAAGCAAGAGTTTGGTGACTTAGAGATGACTGAAGCTTTCAAGGGCAAGGCAGTAAATCGTCCCTTGTTCACAGCACTGCTCCAGAGAGACTCGGGCTGCGTCTGAAGTGCAGCGCTGCTCCGGGGTCAGGGGATGCTCATTGAATTACTGCAAGCGTGCCTCAATAAATACAGGATCCCAGCTTCCCATCGGCACGCTGTGCGGTCTCCTTGCCCGGGCTCACACAGTCAGAGGGAAATCCCAGCCACTTTCCCGGGTGCCGCAGCCCGACCTCCCGTGCCGCTGGCTCCCTCCGAGAGCACAAAAAGCAGCTGCTGCAGCCTCCCTTCTCAGGGATTTCTCTTTTCAAGTTTCTTTTCCCCCATCTGATTTGTTCCTTAGTCATTTACGTTTTAAAAGAAAACCAAGATAAAAATCTCCAGTCCTCCAAGGGACATTAATTGCTGCTACTTTAGAGCAGACAGTGCGGGTAATTTTATTTTTTGCTCAGCAGCTGATGGACTTGGAAACTGCATTTAACGCTGAAAAGGAAGGGTGAGGTATACCATCTCCCCGGTGAACCAAGTATGCGTTTTCGAGCACCGGGACAATGCCTGCGTTCTCCACGACAGCAGGGAATCCCATAGCAAGGGCTGGGAGTGGTGAAATGAAAGCCTGAAAGCAGCCCTTGAGGAGCGTGGCCTCTTCCCCCTTCCCCTCCAGAAACGCTTCTTGCAAACCCTCCTCACCCGGGACAGTTTGTTTGTCAGCACCAGGAAACAAATGCAGGCAAAGCCGTCGTTAGCTCCTGGCAAGATCAGCTATAATTTTAAGGTCTGTTAAATATGATTTAAATATTTTTTTACTCATTAGCAACAATTTAGAATGATTGTCTCTTTTTCAGAAACTTCAAGTATGATTGTAATAGCTTTGTAATTTGGGGCTCTATCATTAAAATTAATGATATCCTAATGCTCTATGTGCACTAGAAAAGTCTGATCAGTTTTTTCCCCTTTATATATCATTACTAATAGAACATTTTAATGGCTGTAATTTCCAGCCCTATAGATGGAAACCTAAAAATAGGAAGAAAGCCTATTTCATCACACCATGCCAGCCCCTCAATAATTCAATTACATAGACCGGAATATCTGAAGCTGGGTGTGTTCCCAGCTGCAGATAACCAAAAGTACTCGATAGGACTTTTCGAGCAGGGCTGGTTATTACGAGGTCTCACCCCCTGGCCCCCGCCAGGCCAGTGCCGGGGATGCCCGCATGCAGCCAGGATGCCCACGCGCAGCCGCCAGCTGCAGAGCCGCAGCAGCTTCCCCTCCCCAAGCCGGGGGCTAGAGACTCTGCCGGGCTCCGGATGGATCCTGCGGCGGGGCAGGAATGGGGCTCCAGAAATTCAGCCCGACTCGTAGTAAGTACAAATGCCCATCGCCGGAGGGCAATGCCTGCAGCCAGTGTCTGGCGAAGGCTCCTCCACAAGTATCTTGGGCTCCTCACTGAAACTGTCCCTCAAATGGCCCTTGCTGTGTTTTCCCTGCAAGTCTGTCTCTCCTAGCTCTCTTCCCCCATGGGGAGGGGCGAGAGCATCACCACAACCGAAGCCTCAAGCTTCCCTAAAACCCTGCTAAGCACCTGGTTTATTACTCCCCACGGTCTTTCTCCTGCTTAGCTACTTCTAAAGCCTTTCATCATCCTACACACACCTACGTACCGCTAACTCGTTTCACATCTTTACTTTGCAGACGTTATCAGACGTATTTCTGCTATTTATTGGTTTATTCTTTGCCTCCACCAGCAAGAGTTCCCCATTAAATTCTCACTGTGGGGTTTTTTTTCACTTCTTTCTTTTTCTTTGCCTAAGACAGTGAGAGGTCGTTCTCATGTGCTCGTGTACAGAGCTGGTATCTCCCTTTGGCAGCCCAACCCGAGTGGTGGGTGGGAGGAGAGGGGCAGCGCAGGTTGGTTTCCAGCCTATGTGTTTTCTCACTTCAATAACACACCGTTTTGCTCCAGACCCGCAGTGTCGCTGCCGGTCCCTTGTAAGCACAGCGGAGCAGAGCATGGGCTCACCGAGGCTGTGGCAGAGGTAGTGACTGTGCCATCGCATGCTGTCAATGTGACAGAGGTAGCAACCATGCCATCACATGCCATCAATGTGGCGAACCTGCCAACTGCGCCTGCCGGCGGCTGCCCATCCCACCAGCCTCACCTGCACCGCGGCTCCGCGGACAGCACGTCAGCGCCGGGCAGCAGGCGCTGCCAGGGGAAAGGAAAGAGAAGTCCAGAAGTTACCTGTGGAGGAAAGAAACACAACTTTTACATGTCTTTATTAACAGTTCATGAGCCAAACGTGGAAACAAAGGAGGCAGCCTGGCCCGCGGCAGCAGCAGTCCCACAGGGCAGCATCACAGCTCCAGCCACTTAGCCCCGACCACCGGAGCCATCAGACAGTTTGCGGTTAGGCATGACACAAAAGGCCAAAATAATTAACACAGGCACAGCTCGCGCCTGGGGACCCTTTCCAGAAACCCCCGGTGCCTTGGGCAACTGGCCACGCTTTGCCTCTTTCACCATTGTTTCCCATGGCTTTTCTCATGCCTCTCACTGCCCGAGTTTGCGGACCCACTCCCGGGAGCAGCCCCCCCCACGCTCCGGGTTTGTGGAGATTTTCACTTGGCTCCAAGCAACCCAGGCACGGGCATATCGCCTGCTGCTTGTTAAATACAATGCTGAGATTGTAGCTTTTTTTTCCCCCCCCTAGGTTTGCATCATCTGTGTGCTCCATCCCAGTGCACCAAGACCGAGGTTAGATGCTCATCTTTATGGTGAATATTTGTTTTACAATAATTGCCTGGTCTGAGCTTTCCTGTGGTTCCCCCCCCGGGTGCCACATCCTGAATATCACCTTGTACCACTGCGTAGGGAGGAACGGCCGGACTCCAGAGGGGAACGGGGCAGCGCTGGGACCTGCTCTCCTGTGCTGGCAGTGAGCCCTCGCCAGCGGAGGGATGTCAAAGGTAATTATTTAGTGGGATGGACCCAGCTCCCGCCCGAAACGCAGCAGACTGCGTAAGTTAACCCCCCTCCGCAGCTGCAGGTACGTAGGCACAGTTGGCCTTGCAATGCAAACTGGCAATTAAAACCTGCCTTTTTGTCTCTCCTGAGGGTCTCCTCAGGCTCCATCATCATTTACTGCCTAATAAGGAGAGCTTTTACATTTTGGCATTTCTTTTCTTGTGGTATTATCAGTGCTTGGGAGAAAAAGGCAAAACAACAGAGAAAATTAGTGCAGCTGCAGGTTATTGGGCTCAAAGCAGGAATGAGTGCGGGACCGTCCCCGGTCTGTGCTGCGGGAGCTCAGGCTGGGTGATGGGATGGGATGCGCCTGCAAATGCCGCACGCGTTGACCCCCCAGCCGCTGTTAGAGCATGGCCCTTCCCTCGTCCATTAGGCAGATGAGATTTGCAGGGGTCGAAGCCTCGTCTGAGAAACGAGCGTGGTGGAACAAGCCAGAGGCAATTAGGGAAATGTCAGAAATTGCAAAATTAGATATGAAACCCCTCCGAGCGTGGATCGGCGCGAGGCGGCTGAAGCGAGGAGCGGAGCTGACCCCGGGCTGGGTGAGGTTACGCTCCTGGGCAGGCGAGTGAGCCCTGCGTGATGTTTCCAAGGCTGTTTCCAACCCAAACCTTGCGCCTTCCCAGGCTGTCGGATTTGCCATCCTCTTCTCGCAGGGTGCTGCAGGCATGGCTCAGCCGCAGCTCCTCCTGTGTGCTCGGGGTCCCTGGCAAGCCTACGGCAGCATCAGCAGGAGAGCCTGCATCCCCTACGAGAGCTGCTCCGCTGCCCGTGGGGTCACAGCATCCCCGGTTCAGCCCTTCCCAGGTGGTAAAGCTACAGCCAATTTATGCAAAATGCGGTCGGATGGAGCTCAGAGGGCTGTTAAATCGATTTGGCTGTTCTCAGGTACCCACATCAGAAGGAAAACAGGCTCTGCCGAGAAAGAAAAATCAAGCGAGGTCGGGGAAAATTGCATTTATTTTCAGGTGGTACGCAAGTGAGGGCAGCTGGCAGTGGCCTCTGGCTGGCAGTATTGCCTCAGGTCTCCAAATCAATGTTTACCACAGGATGAGGCATTTAATGTAGGTTCTTCCTAGGAGCTAATATTGCTCAGATGCTAGCTGTGTGTTCAGGAAAGAAAGCAAACAAACACTTTTATTCCACCTCGTCTTTGGGCTCCCACCGTGGCAATGCCGTAGAGCCAGTGCACGTTTCGTTTTGCCTTTCGTGTTAAAGTTTGGGTGCCAAAGGGAATACGTTATCACCCGAAGAGCAGCACCCACAGCAGCCAGCTGTAGAATAGTACATGAATTTCAAATTGGCAAAAGCAGGCTGAGTAAAACAAGGTGTCGTTCCTTCCGAGACGCTGATTTACAATGCATCAGCCCTGACCCCGCCAGCACTTTCGCCGCGAAAAGGAAGCAATTATCTGCTTCCAGCCCTCCACTGAAACACAGCGCGAGGAATTTTAGCTGCAATATTCTGTATTTCAATTACTCTATACAAGTGGCCTGCCCGAGTTCCTAAACGATTCAGGACGTGTTGCGCTATAAAGCCGCTGGCGCTCGCCCAGCCCCGCGCACCCAGCCCTGAGGCGGGCAGGAGCAGGCAGAGGGGGTGCGGGTGCCCGGCTTTTCGGGGGGACAAGAGGGGAGATGGATCTGCTGCCCTGCTCCCAGCAGTGATCGTATTGCTCCTTTCTCCCTCGGAGGCAAGAAGCAAAAGTCAGTGAGCAGGAGGCCTTCCATGCTCTGCAACAGATCAGAAAACCACAGTATCTAAATATTTGGACTTGTTGTTCCCAAACTATTGCTGCATTAAAACATAACCAATGCATTAAGGATACAGCTCTTAAAGGCACAGTTATCTAAAACCACCAGGGTTATCGCCTTTCATTCTTTGAACGACACAGGTCTGAAAACGTGACATCCTGGCTGTTGAAGAGGAAGGATTTCTTTATTATGTTGACATTAGGATATCCTGATGCTTCTTGCCTCCTGCCCACAGCACCCAGCCCTCCCCAGGCTCCCGATGTCTCCGTTGCTCCGTGGCAAGTCACAGGCTGCGATTGCAGCGCAGGTAGAAACCCAAAGGTGGGTCTTTTCAAGGCATTTTAAGAGGCTCAGTCGTTCGGTTCACGCTGATTTGCAAGAGTACATTGCTCCCCACCTGGAAAGTGCAAAACAAAATCTTTTAGAAGAGGCAAACTGGGTCTTTGGGATAAAAAAAAAATTTAAAAAAATCCTGGCCAAATTCCCAAGGAGCAACATCAATTCCTTCGGCACTGGGGGCTGCAGCCCGCAGCAGTGATGTTTCCCCCGAGGAGCTGGGATGCCGTGCTCCTCCCTGGGCACTGCACATGCATCTCACCCGGGCCAGCGTCCCCCGGGCTGCAGCTCGCCCCATCTCCACACCGCCCTGCCCACGGCCCGCAGCTGTTAGAGGGGGAATTACCCTTTGCGCTTCCACTGGCGTGTAGGAAAATGGCTTTACAGCAACCAGGTTCTTCTGTGGTTTATCAAGGGGTTGATCTGCACATTTCTGAGAACAGGTCCTCACGCGCTTTGCAATATTTTCCCTGTGTACAAGGATCAACATTTTCTTAGGAATATGAATTTATCGTCACTTTTTTCCCCCTCCTGTCAGCAGCGGGAGTTTTTCCTGCCGAGCACAGGGGGAATGCAGAGAAGAGCACGTGAAATCGTGGTGTGGCCCAGCTGAGCTCCATGTGTGCTGTGAACAGCTATGGGACAGTTGAGCCATGAATATAATACTTTTCTACAGCGATATATTCAGTGCCTGTGTTCAAAATTGATACGCTTTTCTATCTTAAAAATACTAATTGGTGTTTATCAGTTGCATCAGACTTCTCCATGTGAGTCCTGTTCCACCATCAGCTATACACATGTTACAGTGTGGTAAAAGATATTAGAACATATTCAAAGCTGTATTTTGTGGCTTCTCTCCTCTTTGGAAATTCAATTCCCGGTGGGTTGTTCAAACGCTGGTTCTCAGGTCCACCATCTCCACGCTGGGAGCACAGCCCTCAGCCGCAGCCCCGCGGAACCTGCCACCGCAGGCGATGTGACACGGATCCAGCCGCAGATCACACAAAGGCTCCATCTAATTGCACTCAGTTTCCTTTAATGCATTCCCGGTTCTCGGCTGATGCTCTTTGAAGGAGATTCCCAAGTGCAGGGGAAGGAGATGGCTGTGACCTGCAAGCAGCGGTCTCCGAGCCCATAACGCTCGGTGTAACTCTCCAAAACTTCTTTTCTCACAACCAGAGAAAGTGCTCAGGGCAGCTATTAAAGTGTAATCAATCAGTGTCAAATAAAAGTCATCAGAATATGACTAAGAGTCTGATTGCCTGTAACCAACGTAATTAGACAGTGAGGATTTTCTTTCCTTCCCGTTTCTGTGAGAAGGCTAAAAGCCTCCAAAATTGGAGCTAATATCCTGTGTCTGGAGCAAGGTGAATTCACATTTGACCTATTGTTCAAATAAAAATTCTCCTCAAATCCAGCCCAACCTGGCGACGGCAATCACGGCAGAGGCTTCAGCACAGACCTATCCGAAGAACACTAAAAAAAATATAATCCCTGAAATTTCTTTCTGTTTGGTATGCGTGATCGGGCAGGTTTCAAGGGTGACGGGGCAGGAGAGAAGGTCTTCGTCTCGCTCATTAATCACCACCGTGCGAGCAGCCTTCGTCCCAGAATAGCTGAGCATCGGGCTGGAAGCATTCTCTAAATAAAGCCACGTGTGCATCGGCGACAAGGCAAGGGAGGGCGAGATAAACTGGGTTGAGGTGGGAGAGAGGGGACATGCCGCAAGCACAGCCCTCTCCCCGCGGCCCCAGTGTGGCAGCGTCTCCACTCGGGAAGGCTCAGCCGAGGGCAGCTGTGAGCCCCGGCTCCCTCCGAGGGACAAACGGCTCCTGCCGATGGGTGGCCCTGGGATGGATCAGGAGCAGGGCGAGCTGCCGAAGCCTCCCGCTTCCGAGATGGAAGCAGCAGCTCCCTGCCAAGGCTCTGCCGGGCTACGGCTGCTGCCTCCTGCCTGGGAGGTCCCGGGCTGGGACACGGAGCCTGGCACTGCTCGGCTCGGCAGCGAGGGCGGTCTGCCTTGCCTGCTCCTCTTGGGCTCAGACTGAAGGGCTCTGTTTTCTGCAACAAAAAAAGACCTTGCTAGGAAGCGAGGGATGAGCCTTTAAACGCGACCCCATGGTGCTGCGATGCTGCAGTCCTCTGGCCAGGCTCGAGCGTACCTGCACGATGCCAGCACTGCTGTCCCAGCTGGTCCCAGCCTGGGCACCGCAAGCATCCTCTATCAAAGCGGTCATCTTTGCATCTCCAATAACACTGTGCCGATTTCCTCAGCCTGATGAAAGTAGGCCGTGTTTCCACATTCCCTGTCACCGCTTATCTGTCTCCTCTCGCTCTCCAAATCCTCTTTCCATTTATATTGGCTTTAATGAAGTGCTGCCGACCCGCAGCGCCGCTGCCGCACCCTTGCCCATCCGGCACTGCCTCACGTACCAGTACCCTGACATTGGCCAGCTGAGCCAAAGGCCAAAGTTACGGCTCTTATCCCACGTTTGCAGAGGTGAAGCACGAGGTTTTCTGCCTGGTTGGCCATACCGTCTGGCTGGCGTTTAGGTGGGTTTTTTTATCTCCAGCTGTTTCTTTTTTATGAGATATTTGATGTTTTTCTCCTGGCATCCTGCCTTTAAGGCAACCTGCAAAGGAAGCAAACAAATGAGGCTCTCATTATTTTGTCCTTTTTTCTTCACTCCTTGAATGTTTTATTGATCCATTTCTTCCTCACCTCATTTGTGCATGTTTTGGCATGGAGGTTTTTTGGGAAGTTTTATGGTAGGAAAGGCCAGTTCCTTTCCCGATGCAGCTCTGCTGCCAGTGAAGGTGCTGTTGCTAGCTGGGAGCTGGCGGCAGCAGGGTGCTCTGGAGGAGCCGAGCATCGTGGTGGGCTCCCTGGACCAGGTCTCCTCTTCCCAGGGCCGGGTGATGTTAGGAGCCCTGGGGGTGCTGAGCAGTCTGAGCACACAGCCCACACGGACATCCCCGGCCTCTGCTCCACGGGACCAGCCACTGGCTTCACCAGCTGTCCAGACCTCAGCATCGCCCCAAAAGGTCCTCGGCATCACCCTGAAAGGTCCTTGGCATCGTCCTGAAAGATCTTCAGCATCACCCTGAAAGGTCCTCGGCGTTGCCCACCGCGGGGTCCCGTCGGTGCCGAGCATCGCCAGGCTGCCACAGCCAGCAACCAAACCATCCAACTGATCTACTTTCCTAAGCACAGAGTAATTAAAAAAACAGTGGATGGAAGTAATTCCCACTTAGGAGAAAGGACCTGCTGGAATTCATGATGGGAAGGAGGCATTCAACAGATGTGCATTAGCATAATGTGGAAATGGCATGAAGCATGATGCTATTTTTCTCCCCAAGCCGCTTACAGTAAGCGGAGCTGCCCTCCCCTCTGCTTCAGGTTTTCCTACCAAAAGGGAAAGTCGGAATAAATAAACCCAAAGAACGGTGTGGCTGGAAGTCCCGGTCAAGCGAGCACCAACCTTTCTCCCAGGGCTCTCCAGCGTGGGTGCAAACCAGCTCGGTGTAAGCGCGGAGAGGCTTCCTTCAGTGGTAGGGCGAGCCAAGCTGGGGCTGCGGGAGCCCTCCCCGGGGCACCCGACCCCCACTCCTGCCGCAGCCCCCCCAACTGCTGACATTTCTCCTTGGGCTCTGGCATTTATTTTAATCCACGCTGGTTTTGCATTTCCCTCTCAGGATTAACAGGCAAAGCAGCGAGCTGTTTATACACAAAGTTTGATTCACCCCATGTGGGAGACCCTGCTGTCAGCCACAGCCCGTGGTGAGAGAGGGGAAACTGAGGCAGCCTCAGCATTCCATGCGAGGGATGCGAAGCCCCCCAGAAACCCTGCAGGGCAGTTTTTTGTGCCTCTCAAGTGCTGGCATAAGCCATCAGACACACGGACACATGTGCCCAAGGGCCCACACCAGGTCCCCTGTCAGCTTGCATTGCAAAGCACAACAAGTCAAGACAGACGCTCTCCATCCCTGTCCAGGCATCGCCTGGGAGATGGACAGATGGACAGACAGACAGGCCATCCTGCCTCACTCCCCAGGCACTGCCTGGGAGACAGATGGGCAGACGGACCACTGTGCGTCAGGGCGGCCGGCCGGCCGGACAGCCGCTCGCCGGCCAGCGTCTTCCCAGCGGCACATCGTCTGCCTGCAGGCTCCATCTTGTGGAAGATGCTCCCCGGAGTTGCTGGAGCGGGAAGCCGCCCCTCGGCACGGGAGCCGGCGTGCGTGGGTCCGCTGGGTGCTGCCGGCATGCCGGCACAGCAGGAGGGTCCCCGGTGGGCTGGCGGTGCTGGCACCCAGCCGGCACCCTGGCTCCCCCACTCTGCCTCTATGGGCTTAATAATACATTACGCCCCTGTACAGTTAATTGGAGAAATAAATGCAGTGGAATTTATTTCAACAGATGGAGGACAATTTTCTTCTCGTCATTTAACCGACACACCGAGCAGCTCCTCCCTTCACAGGGTCCCTGGGCGGCAGAGAACTGATCTGGAGAGCAGGTGCATTACGCCGTGCTCATCCTGCCGCTCTGCTGCAGAGAGAATTTATCTCTCCCCATTTAGGGGCATTCAGATTCAGCAAACAAGAGGAAGGAATGAAAAGTGGTGGCAAGTCCCGCCACACTGTACTGGATAGCGATGCCTCGGGCTGCGGCGCAGCAGCACCAGGGCTTTGCCAGCAGCGGCACCGGGCAGCTCCCACCGTCCCGGCCCCCAGCACCCCGTACTGCAGCAGAGCAACTCTCACTCATTGTACGTCTCAGCGCTCAGCTGCAGGATAAAACTGGGTGGTTTTCAGTCTGCTGGATGTTCTGCCTTCGTTGAGGTTTATTTACCATATAACGTGACACAGTAATTTCACTGTATATAATTCAACGACACGTGATTAGGAAAGAATTAATCACTGGAAGCGGCACTCTCACTGGGCTGCTTCGGTGAGGTCTGGCGAGAGGATCCTCGCTTCCAGCTCTCGCTACCCAGTCCCGGGTGGTGCAGCCCCTCGGGAGCCAGGGTTCGTCGGGCATCGCCACAGCGGGCAGGCAGAAACGCTGCCGGCACCATCGCTGCCGGCTGTCTCTCCCCAAGTGGCCCAGGTTCCTTTGCAATCCGGCTGCGCCCCGAGGCTGGGGACACGGCTGGAGGGACGTGGCTGGAGACGGCGCTCGGTAAGAAAACAGGATACGCAAAACTCTCAAGAGCACATCCAATTTCCACTCATTAAGCCATAATTTCCATCATTTTAATTACATAAAAGGCAGATAAATGGCAAGTATGCTCCTACTTGTGCCTTTTCTCTTAATTATTAGTCCTTTGCACGGGCCAGTTTGCAATGAATCAGCCTTTAAACAGTGTTCAATCGGAACATGTTCTGCTTTATTTGAATTATCTTGTTGGCCGATCATTCCCCAGAACATAATAAAACAAACATTAATTACTACTTCAGCGGGTGTAATCTTCTTGAAAGCACTCAACGCTACTCAAATGCCATTGTAGCCTCATGCTCGGCACTTTAAGGCGCGTGGGTAAACAAACTCATTCAGCAGGTCTGTGTCCGCAAGCAGAGCTCACGCCTGCCACTCCAAACAGGCAACTTCAGAAAAGTTTGGAAAATGTGCAGGTAAGCAAAGGAAAAAGCCAAGCCTGTTGTCCAAAGAGGATGGAAGATCCTGCATGGTCCACCAGGCTGGCTGGTGGCTTGGTGGGATGCTGCGGGATGCAGCAGGATGCAGCAGGGTTGGACCATGCCACGTGCCGTGGCACACCAGGCTCCCAGTGCTGGGACATGCTGGACTCAAGGCAGCTGGCGAGCAGCCACAGAAAGCCATGCCGATGCTTGTGTTTCAGCTTGTACAGGGCTTATTTGGGTCTTGCCTCGATCGATTTGGAACATTTCATGTACATGTAAATGGCAACTCCTAAACTCCTCTCAAAGTTTCCGATGGCATTTCCAGCTCTGTTACTAAAAGACTCCGGGCGTCGCACCTCGCCAGGGGACAACGGAGAGCCGGGCGCTCAGCATGTGCAAATGTCTACTAAAACCCAAGCCGACAGCTCAGGATGGGATGGCAGGCACATGTCTCCATCTCACCTGTCCAGCTTCTTTACGAGCCCCAGCAAAATCAGCCAAGAGGCAGGGGGAAAGGAGGGGCTGGGGCCACGCTTTTCAGGGGTGGTGGAGCCAGCAGTGCTCCCTCCCCAGCTGGGGATGCTCACAGCTGGGGCCACTCAGCATGCCCCGGCAGCTCACCTATAAAGGGCTGCTGCAAAGCCCCAGAAGGCTTTTGGATGGAAGGAGAGGTCTCTGGTGTGAGGGCTGCCCAGCTGGATTCACTCCTCCTGCTCGGAAAATCCCTGACAGGTAAGATCTGCTGAGAAAACCTCCGAGCATTGGCTGCTGGTGGGGCTGCTGCAGGCTCTTGTGTGCAGCCAGGCTTTGCACCCCCAGGGCTCCTCTGCCCTCGGGAAAGGCTTTCCCACTGGCAAAGTGATCAGAGAGCCAGGAAAAGACCAGTGTGGGGCAGGAAAGAGGATTTTTCAGGAGTTGTGAGCTTTGTTGAACATGCATGAAGCCTCCTCATAGTAGCCCCTGGGCCAACACTGGAGACAAAAGGTGGGTCAGGGTTTGGGCTTTCCCAGCTAGGGAATGCTGGCTTGAAGGTGGCTCGGGAGGTCTGGTGGTCTTAATTGCCAACAGTGAGGTTTGAAGGTTTGGGGGGGGTCCTGTCCCCCAGGGAAGAAATCCCCAGATGCAGAGTGAGGGGAAAAGCAGGACTGCAGCCAACAGCTGTTGCGACACTGATCCAAAATTCAGGTGGTACCGAGTGGGTTTCTGTACAGACAACTGAAGGGATTTGTTCTGTTGGGGACTTCCAAACACAGGGGATTGAGGAATAAATCTCAATTCTCAGCATCTTTCTGCCACACTGACTTACAGGGAAGCCGTGCGCATCCGCCTAATTAGGGGCAATATTTCTGGCAGTCGAGTTTCTTCCTCTAAGAGATAAGTGGGATTTCTTCCCACTGGCACCTCTCGAGAGCATTGTAAATGTTCCCTGCCCAGGGATCCCTCTGGTTTCCTTCGTGGGTCGTGGCTGAGGAAGCATCTGATGTTGCTGGTGTGTGGGCATAGCTTCTTCCCGTACCCCTGCCCTCAGGGTATGTCGCTCCTGGCCTGCCAGTGCCCCCAGGACGGGGATGGGTGCTGGCCTGGAGGGTGCTGACTCTCACCAGCCAGCTTGGAGATCTAGTATTGCCTCTGGTGTTCTGGCTTGTCCGCAAGCAAGGAGGGGTTTAGCTTGGTGCAATCCAGCCATGCGTTAGCTGAGGGAGGGAAGAGACATGTCTGAAGCCAGGCAGCAGTATGACATTTTTCCAACCAGTTGAAGTTCAACATCATTAGACATTCCTCCTACACGTATCAAGGCATGGAAATGCTTCAGCAAGGTCTTTCCCTGGTGGGGCTGCCTTCTCTGAAGCCGCTCCCCACCTCCCTCCTGCTCCTCCACCTGCAGAAACCCAGCCGTTTGGGTTTTCTCTTGGAGTTACTAAAAGCTTTAAAAATGCGGGCAATTTTCCTTGCCCATAGCCCCACTGCCAGCTGCAGCACATTTCCAAGAGGATCTCTGCATTTCATTAGATGCAAAGCTTCTGTCTGAGAGAAATCAATTGCAGCCTGAATCTTAAAGACAAAAATCAATTGTAACTCCGCTTTCCAAGTGTGGGCTCATATGCATACATCGACTGAAGAGGCTCGGGCAGCCTCCGGGTCCAAAGGGACCCTTATGGACTGTCGTGTTAGGCATCTGCAAGAATGAAAATCAGATATGAATGCAAAGAAAGCACAGGCTTCTCTTTGGGGTGTGGTTGTTTAAGGGGCCGGTTCTTGTCAGTGTGGGAATGTACCCCAATGTAGTGAAAACCCCATCCCCGGTGCAGGTTTCCATGGAGAACTACGTGCAATCAAAACTTAGCCTGTGTCAATGCATTCTCAGGTGTGCGTATTCAAATACCACTACATGCCAAAAAGAAAATGTCTGAGTTTCCTAAATATTTGGTAATGTTACTTTCAAGCTCTGGGTTTGCATTTGTGCAAGAAAAAAGGAATTTAAATATGCTTTTAAATGAGAAAATTGTTTCATGTCATTTCGTTAACATCCCACGCACCCCCGAAGGGCCGTGCATTTCTTTTCCTTTCGTGTTTCCCCCGAGCAGGGTGCCCAGGAACGAGGGTGGAGAGGCGCAGGGCAGCCAGGGCAAGCCCCAGTCCAGCCCCGGCATCCTGGGGGGAGGAGGAGGAGATGCTCTGCAGATAGAGCCATATGTTGTCAAGTTAATAAAAGACCTTGGAAAGCATAAATCCTCTCTATGCTGGCTGCTAGCCCAGGTGCATAATTTCCTTGCCATTGGGGGGGAGCAGACAGCATCTGTACAGCTTCTGTATTGTAAGCTAATGAAAAAGCCCACAATGAAACGCTCCATCCCCCAAGGACGGCGAGGGAACTCGGCGCTCTCCGTCAGAGCCATTATTTGTGTTGGAGGAGAGCCTGGCAGCTCGAGCAAGGCTTCCTCCCGCTCCCTGTGCCGGGGAAAGACTATTCCTGCTGCAAACTGCTCCTGGCTCAGAGATGAGCATCCAGGGGTCCCGGGAGGCACGGTGTGGAGAGAGGCATCTCCGTGGTGTGTCCCCCCAGGGAACGTACCATGGGGGGAGCGAGCCAGGACCTCACCTGTGGCATGGAGGGGCACAAGGAGCTGCTCCTGCAAAAGGGGGAAAGGCCCATTTTCCTGCTGCACGTAGCTGACCTGCAAAACCTGTGGCTGCAGAAAAAAAGTCTTGGATGTGTTGAATGGGATAAGTGTGGAGGGGAGGAAGCAGCAAGGGCTGCGGGACCCCGAGATCTTCGCTCTGCCTGAGCCAAATGCTGCTTCAGGCGGCCCTGGGCCCTGCTGGGCTGTGGGATTTATGCCAAGAAATGTTTTTTATCAGTAAAACAAATTCTCAGTGACCCGCCGGAGGATTAGGAGGAACAGGGAAGCTATTGTGTATATGACTTAACTGTAATGCAAAGCTATTTCCTTTCTCATTTGCGAACCTGAACATTGAGACATTCACAAATTAATGAGTATTATTATAAGCCTCATTAAAAGAACTGTTCTTTAGGGGGAACCATCTTCACCAATACAAGCACTGTGTTCTGTTTGCTCAGCTATTAATTGATGCAAACTGTGAAATTCTCAATTTCATTATGATTAACTTGTGCAGTCTGTAACTTCTGGCTGGTCGCCTTCCCGGTGCGAGCAGCTACGGCGCAGGGTGCTGTGCTGTTGCCAGAGGGAGAGCTGGCTCTCGCACCCGGACACTTGTTAGGGCCCGTGGGGACAAAGTCCCACATGGCTGAGGCTCCTGCTTTGCTCTGAGTGCAGTGCCGCTCCAAGGACAGCCTTGCACCTCCAACACTGAGTGAATTCATGCCAGACTTCTCAGGGAAATAAATACCATGCTGATTTTTTTCTCCTCATCCTCATGTGGATTGATCCAATACAAGTGTTCATCCCTGCCTTAAGTAGAGAACCCACGCTGCATCTCGAAGCCTCATTTTGCCTTTTGCCATTAAATTATATTAAAAGGGCTTTCATGTTATCTCTTAAGTAGGTGCTCTTCATTCCAGCCACATTTCCTCCCTTACTGCCAGTCTTCTCTCCTCAAAGCGAGAGCTTTTCTTGCGTGTATAGAAACCGAAGGCATCTCGGTTATTTCTCTCGTGCAGATTTCAGGCACCTTAAACATGATGGGGTGTTACGATCTGAGTGACAACCTCTTTCCTGTGGGCGTGCAAATAGGTGTGATCTTCTCCTGCCCCTTCACTGCAGCCCGGGGGTCCCCCCGCCTCCTGGCAACCCCTCCATCCCCTGGGAATTAAAAATGCTCGCAGTGATGAGCTGAATGCCAGCGTGTCTGGAGCCGTACTCGCTTCCTGATGTTGAGATACGTGTTTTCTATTGCACACCCATCTCTAACAGACGTGCTGGAAATTGAGAGCTGGGCATGGATCTTTCTAATTACAAGTCATCAGTGATTATCTTCCTGGAAAAGGCTGTGCTTTCCTTGCAGGCACACGGACCAGCCTCGGGGAAGCAGAGGCTGTGCAGAAGGGTCTCCTCCTGCCCGCCCACCGCAGTGGGTTCCTTCATGTGCATTAATCTCAGTCTCAGAGACCAGGAGAAAAGGCCAGCTTCCCCGGCGTGCCTCCTGCAGCTTTCCAACTGTGCGCACGCGGTGCTGTAACACTGAATTATGCCCCTATTACCCGCTGCGCCCAGAGGATGGTGTCAGCTGGGGAGCAGGAAGACTGGGACCGTCTCTGACGAAGTCTGCAATCGAACTGGTTGAGGAGGAGGGATGGCTAGCTCATCACCCTGACAGAGAAACCATCAAGCCATCCCTACCGGTCCCTTGGATACCCAAGGATCCGCTGACTGATTGGGAGCGATGCGTGGCCGCTGACTAATTGGGAGAGATGCTTGGCCCAAGCCTCATTTGAAGTCTCGAGCAGATTTTTCTTTTACAATGGATGAAAAAACTCTACTTTCAAGAAGTGCATCAAGCCCTTAATTGGGATTTTAATTCCTAAATGGCAGCGGGTACAGCAAACCTGGCTCCCCAGGCTGATGCATCCTGGTTGTTAGAGAGCAGATAGCCCTTGAATGGAGGAGAGGCGGCAGCATTTGCATAGCAATGAGGCGTTCTGGCAGCCCCGAGAACCAAAGTTGATTTTCTTTTGCATCTAAAAGCAGACATGAGTGGTACTTATTAATTTGAGTCCACCTCTGAATGCACTTAACGATTCAAGTCCAATTAGTTTTCAGAGTGCCCAGGTAGGAAGCAATCATTAAAAACATGTAAATTAAGTTACTGGGGAGCTTAATAGATTAGTCATTGACTTTCTAGCTTATGTTGGCTCTTAACCTTCAGTTTAAATTAATCACCAACAATTCCTCTGAACCGGCTACAAAAGGTTAGAGCCCGGAGCCTGTGGCATCGACGGGAGGAGAGCCGACCTTGCCAGCGAGCGGGCAGGGGTCCAGCAGCCACACCGACAAAGGGAGCCTTCCCTCGGCATCTCCCTCGGGAGAAGGAGCCTGTGCTGGCCATCGTGCAGGAGACCCCCTCTCCTTCCAAAACCAAAGGCCCTGGTTGCTGCAAGTGCTTTATTTGTGGGTAGGGAGCCGCTGCGCCCGAGCCGGGGGGCTGCCTTCTGGCAGGGGGATTGCCCCTGGGCATCAGACCGCCCGGGAGGTCCCGCTCCCCGTGCTGCTGCTGGGCTCTGCCCAGACCCGGAGCCCAAAACCACTCACTGTATGCGGAATGATCATTTTATTAACTTACAAACAGTGATGTGTCTCTCGAATCAGTGCCTCAGGGATGAACTGTTTATTAAGCGCAGGTCTCCGTCTAATTCTCCTGCTGACATCTCTTTTACTGGGCTATTTTCCCTCAGTGTATCACTAGCGTGTTTCCCAGCCTGCAATAACTGAATCTCAGTTGCAACTGGAATTAATAACAGTTAATCTGAAATTATTAGGGAACTCCTAATAGATGCCCTAATAGATCAGGAGGTGCCTAACAGAAAGACAGAGTCTCCTGGAGTGGTACAAACCTCCCGGTCTGTGACAGGGGAGCACCCGCAGAGCCCCCGCTCACCCTGAGGCATCCCCTGCCCCGGCTGCCTGGGGCATGTGCCACTGCGGGCAGCAACTTTATCAAGGAGAGGAAAATGAAGGAAGTATCTTCTCAAAAGATATCAGGCTGTGAGCATTTGAAAAAGCTATTTCTAAAATTGCAATTACCACGAAAGAGAACAAATTACCACTTCAGGGACTGTCACACATGGAGAATCAGAGCTTTGGGAAATAATCAGAAGAATATATTCACAGAAGTGCATTATTTATACTGAAACATTTTAAAGTAAAGGTCACGAAGGGAACCTGAAGATTAGTAAATAGGAAAATGCGAGGATCACTTTACTGCTGTAATGATTATGGTCCATTTTGATTATGACTGCGTTAGTCACCAAGACACATAAGTCACCACAGATCAGCACCCAGGCAGAGGCTTTTAGGAGTTAAGGAGATGATGGATCCTCGCGCACCCCTCAGCGGCACCTTCGCTTCTCCCTGCTCCAGATTAAGCACTTGCACTGTTGGCAGTGTCAGCAGGAGCCTTCTCAGCGAAGGGCAAGGCCAGCCAGCTCTCTCCTCCTCATGCCCTCCAGGAAGCTTTGCCTTCAAGAAGTAGATTCCCCTGTCTCTGCAGACCCTGGAAAGGGTTTCTGGGACCTCAGGGGTCCCACAGCTCCTGCACTCGTGGGCCAGTGTGTGTTACCCTGCGTGCACCACCTCTCTGCCGCTCGCCTTGTGTTGCGTCAAGGTCTTGGTGTTTACTGATGGTATCCACCGCCTTTAAGGAAAAATCCCACATGTGGAGAGCTTTTCTCCCACAAACCCAACAGTGCGCAATACAGAGGACCTGTTAATCGCATTCCCTTCCGTGCCTTTCAGAGATGACTTCTTGTAAGACAGCGGTTCCTTTTTCCTCCCCTTTTATTATCATAGATCATTTTTAATACTGTGCTAACCTGTCAAGCTTCCCCTGGCCCCATCTAAGCTATTATAAAGGACTCAAAACAGGTATACAGGTGGTGTGAAAGCCCATACGAGGCAGGAGATAAGGGTGCTGGGTTGTCTCCTGAGCCCCTGGGGTGCCAAGCAGCGCAGGCGAAAGCCGGGGCTCACAGCCGCTGCCCCCTTGCACATCCTCCACGGGACAAAAGAGCCAGCTGAGCCGGACTGCGAGGCCAGCCCAGCTCCTACCCTCCTCCCTCCATGCTGAAGTAGCCCTGAGAAAATATTTGCCATTTATAAGCAGCAAAAATAGGATTGATTTACTGTAGCGACATCTCAAAGCGTGAAGTGGCACTTTCACACTCGTATCACCCATTAGACATCTGAAGGCATCAGCACAGCCCATTTCATTTTTAAAGACGTACAAAATGCTCAGAGGAAGCCATTTGACATCCCCATTCTGGGAGCTATGATAGCATGCTGAAAATAATACAAATGCATCAGAAGTCTTATGTCTACTTGTTTCGGTCCCTGTTTTCCCTTCGAGTTGTGTCAACACGCTGCTAAAGAGCTAGTAAGTGTTGCTCGGTAATTTTTCTATGTGTCACAGCTGTTGAAGAAGCTGCCTGTGGACAGTGCGCTTAAATCAAAGCGGCAGTCGGGTCCCCATCTGGCAGGGGCTCCAACCTCACGCGCGGGGAGCGTCTTATGGGGGATGCTGGAGCCGTTTCTGGAGGCGGTGTGTCCGGGCAGCCTCTGCTGCCCAGGAGGAGGAGAAAGGCACTTCGGGCGAGGAGCTTTCCTGCTTTTCCCTGAAGCTGGGCTGTGATAACCTCTGAAATCGCTGCCCTGTGTGGGGCATCCCGTCTGCGTCCAAGCGTGGAGTGCGTCACCCGAGGCCTCAGCCACCCTGGGGGCACCCCGGCTGCGTGGGGGCTCTTTCTCACCCTCTGCTCCGGGGCTTTTCTCTCTGGACCCAGCAGCAGCTCCCTGCTGGAAACGCTCACAACTTTTAATGGTATTAATCCGTCACCGGGTGCCAGAGGGGAAAGAGCCTGACTGTGTTTCTGAACGGTAATAGCTGCGTGCTGAATAGCGCTGGCCCTGATTTATTAACAAGGAGATTTCACAGGCTCCTGGCTACTGACAAATGGCCACAGTTTTAGCCCCCCCCCCCGCCCCCCCAATCAATACCTTTTAATCAAATCCAATCGCACCAAATTAAATTAAGGAAAGTGCCCAAAATAACCCCAAAGTGCCGGGGTGCCGGTCTCGGCACAAGCCAGCGTAGGGAGCTGCGGGAATTAATCACTTCGCTGCCGGCGAGAGGAGCCCCGGGGGCCGGGCAGGGGAAGGAAAGGCAGGGTAGACTTGTGCCCCCATCACCGGCGTGGGGAGCCGGCCGCTCTGTGCAATCCCCAGATTTCCTTGCCTGAACTCCAGTGGTTTTCCTGAACGTATCCTGGACCTGGAGGTGCTGGAGAGCCCATTTAATCACAAGGTTTCCTGTGGCCAAGGGCTGCTCTGGCAAAGCGTTTATACCACCCAGGAGGTGTTGAAGCAACATGCCCAGGAAACAAAAGGCCTAAATATATATATATATAGAGAGAGAGCATCCAAAACAAACGGTGCTGTTTCTCTGGTGTCCAACTTGGCACAAGCAAATCCAAGGAGCTGCATCCTTCTGCTGTGCAGAAGGAGCTGGTGGCGAGGGAGGGGACCTCCCACCCCTTCCCAAGGCTTTTCTCACTCCCCCTGCAACCCAGAGTGGGGGCATGACTTACAAGAACTATCCTGGAACATTTTTTATCATTGCTTCTGTATTGCACTCGCACTTCTGTCATGTTTGTGCAGTTTCCTTATTGTTCCTTGGGGTTTGCTCTATTTAGCTGCTCATGCTTCCACTAAGTTTTAGAGCTATTTCTGTGTATGAATTATTCTCTGACATAATTTTGCAGCACTGGTTATATTTAGAGAGCTCGTTCATTGGGTGAGGCTTTCTCATTTTCCGTTTCGTTGGGTGAGCTCCTCTGATTTCTGTATTCCAGATTTCAGGCTCCAGTTGATGTGCGCTAACTAATTACCTTGTGGGATGCCAGATGAGGCCGAGCTCGTGCTTCCTCTGGTTTTTATAGTGATATTTGTTTGTGATAACGCAGAAGGCAGCCGTGGAGATACACATCCCCGTGTGCGCGTATTACAACTGTATCAGCTTGCGCTAGATCAGCTATGAAAGAAATTTTCACCATGAAAAGAGAAAAGCTGGCGCAGTGGGACCCGGATTACTTTATTATGCTTTCTGTCTATTAAGGGCCCAGCTCTCTGCTGCCATGTCTGCATTTCACGTCCTCGGCCGAGCGTGGCTCTCTCCGGGGCCATCTGGACAGCTTTGCGGGATGGCCGGAGCCTCTCAGTCACCGGGGCGTTTTCCCTGGGGGCTGCGGCAGTTTGTCCGTCTGTCCTGACGTGGCTGGACGCTTCTCCTCCATCTTACACTGCTTCTCATCCACCGCTCCTCACACAGGCTCTCATTTCCCCAGCCACCTCTCTCACCTCGTTACCTTGATCTATTTTTAATGCTGCTCTTGTTTTTCCTCCTCATCCTTCTGCCTTCCATAAAATACTTGACTTTTCACAGCGTAATTGGTGTTTTACGGGTACTCCTCTTGCACGTGCCCTGGGTTCCCTGACAGCCGGCCGGCGGCTCTCGGGAGCATCCCGGCAGCCCCACGCCTGCCTCCCCAGCCGCTCGCCCGGCTCTGGGCACCGCCGACATGCCCCCACGGGCACTGCAGCCTGATTGCGTGCAGCGTGACCTTACTCCTGCCGGGAGTCCCTGTCACCCGGCGGTGGCTTTGGTGACCAGCCCCTCTCCTGGAGCTCCTCATCCAGGCCCAGCATCCCAGCACAGCCTTCGGAGAGGATGGCTGGGCTGCTGGAGCTGCGCCAGCCACAGCAGCTGGAGCCTGGCAGAATTAAAGCCTTAATTGCCTGTGATAATTAAAAATCTGAGGAAGTTTCCCCAAAGCACGAAGCTGCGTCCTGGCCCAATCCGAGCGTGCGCAGTTGTGGGCGGCGGAAGGACACCTCGTCTGTGCCTCCAAATCAGCCCAGCCACGGTTTGGGGATGGTTTGGGTTGCATTTTTTCGGACTCCTGCGGCAGACGGTGAGGCAAAGCTGCCCGAGCCCTTTTCCCCGGGAGGGGATTTGATCTGAGTCCTGGACCAGTGGTACTGTGTAGGCAGCTTCTGCAAACTGCGTCGGCATCCCGCCCAGCAGGTCCTGGGGAGGGGGTAGTGGCGCTTGTTAAGAGCGATGCCAGCCATGGCTAATTAACGGCTGGGGGGGGGGGGCACAGGCATCCCAGCTGCCCCAGCAGGCGCCAGCCCTTGGTGGGCAGTTTGGGATCCACATGCGGATGGCCCCACGTGCCATGGGGAAGGTGCTGTCAGGAACGAGCTTAATGAGCCATCGACTGAGGAGGGAGGGCCGAGATGGTGACAGAGCTGTAAAGGCACAGGGTCTGGCTCTGTGCTCGACTGCACGCACCAGGGCTGGTCTCGGCCCCCAGCGAGGGAGACGATGCAGGAAAGACTTTAATAACCATCTTTAGTCCTGTGCATGCAGTTAACTGCAGCTGCAGATTTACGGTTCTAATTAATTGTGCGAGTAAATTAGAGGCACCCAGGTGAAACCATAGACAGAAGACATTTTCTACGTGTTTTTCCTTCCTTGGCGCTTGCCCATCCATCCCTGCCCACCCCTTGGAGGGAAGGGCGGGCTCCTGCAGACCTCGGTCCTCCCCCACCGAGGAAGGTGTCAGGGACGTCGGTGTTTGTTCCCGAAGGCTGATGCTGCTCCCCTGGCTGGGTCTGCCTGCCCCCAGGGCCATCGCCCCCCCATGCACCCCACCTGGTGCCCCGCAGCCTGGCCCATTGCCCTGGCCCCTCCTTCGTCGCAATCAGATGTACAGGGGCCAGGCACTCTCGAGACTGTTCCGGGGGGCTGATCCTGTCCCTGTTAGGATGCACGGCTCTGCGAGCACCCTCCAGAGTGGTGCACGGTGCTGCAGGGCAGCCCCTGTGCTGCAAAGCTCTGCCTGCAGCCATCCCGGGAGGGGGTCATCTCTCGTGCTGGGGGCTCATGGGGTCAGACCGGTGTTGGCAGCAGCCCTGTGACCTCGCCGCTCTCCTCCCTCAGTCGAGACAAGCCCTGGCAGATCATTGCTGCTGCAGCAGGATGACCTTGCAGTCTGCACTCCGCCGCTCCCTCTCCTCACCAGCCCACAAAGCCGCGGGTGAGCTGCTGCTTCCCAGGAGAGAGATCCATCTTCCCTGTCGACAGTGCATCCCAACTCCCAGTCATCAAGCAAATCTCATCAAGCTCCCTCCTAACCTTTGTGCAAAGGTTGTGAGAAATACCAGGGCCGTATTTCACGAGAAATATGAGTCCGAGCGGTCCCAGGCTCGTAAAGTCTCCGGCAGGAGATTCAAGGGGGCGGCCAGGCTCTGCCTGCCTGCAGCAGGAGTTACCCAGCCCCTGGCAAGCGCTGCAGCAGCCACGTGGGGCCGGTTCGTTTGGAAGAGGCCGACCCTCTGTGGCTCGCTGCAATGGATTAGGAGAGCCAGGCTTGCCTGTGCTGCCTTATCTGCCCAATAATTGAACAGAATAAGCTCTCTTATCTCTCTGGTCCTGCTTTTCCCTGGCGGCCCACTTATCTCCCAGCCCTTGGAGAATGCAAGCAGCCGTCGAGCATCTCGCGAGGGTGCTGCATCCATCCGCTCCTGCTGGGCTTGGGCATCCCAGCATGGTGGGGGGGCATGGACCCTCCTCTGCCCCTCATCCTGCCGTGGAGACGCGGGTTCTGCCGGAGAGGGCTGTCCCGGGATGACGCTCCAGCCGGTGGCTGCGGAAGCGAGGATGCTGCTGGGGGCTGGGGCTGCAGGCAGCCGAGGGGTGGCGAGGGGTGCACAAAAGCCTCATGTTTTTAACAGAAACGGGACCAGAAATCCAGAGAGGACCTTGCCTGTGTGCCTGGACCACCCAGGGTTCCTGCTGCTTTCACAGCGTAATTTTCACGTGTGCTGTACTCTGCTGCGTGGTCTGCTCATTGCCTGGGTAATACAGGGGAAAACTGAGTCTGCTGCCGGTTATGGCTGCGGTTCTGGGGGTTGTACAGCAGGGTGGATGCCTCTCCACTCGGGCGAAGGAGGAACTGAACTCTTGGAAACAAATCCAGAGAACTGGCCCATCCTTTTTGTTACTGACCACCTCTTTGCTTTGCCTTTGATTAGCACCTTTCCTTGCAGGCACCCCAGGCCCTGTCCTTCAAGGCGCATGCAAAGATTGTGGGGGAAAATATTGACTATTTGGGTTTGCTTATTTTATTATCGATTATTGTTGATTGTATGAGAAAATGGAGGATAAAAAGCAGCTGTGAGTGATTGGCACTAGACGGCAATGAAAACGTCAACGTGCCTTGACGTACGCAGCCTGGCAGGGCTCGTGGCCCTGGGCTGCCAGCGGCAGAGCTTGCGGCTCTCTGGAGACATCCCCAGCTGCTAAAGGCCCCCCGGGAGTGAGCTCGGCCCCTGGGCCAGGGTACCCCAGTGTTCCCGGAGCCTCTTGCCCATTCCTGAGCCCTCCTGGGGAACCCAACAAATCAGGACAGAAACCATTCCGCTCTTTGTTTTTTCACCCAAAGCCTTGAAATTATTCCCCTGCCATACATGATGCCAGAGGAAAAGCTTTGCTGCGGATGAAGCGATCGGCGGTGTTCAGAGTTTATTTGCGATGTTCAGAGTCAGCCCGCTCGGAGGACAGCATGTAATTGGGTCTCTTAGGTAAACTGCGCTGCATTGAAGGCGTCTGCAGCTGTAAGAGCTGATGGACCACTGAGGAGACATTAGGATGTGAAATGATGACCATTAACTTGATTAAAGAAAGGACACAACACGCATTTTGTTCTTGTACCAGAGCTGCTTCTTCCCATGAATCGTTGGTTAGGGATTTTGATTTCCTTATGCCAGGAGACAAAACACCTCGGAAGTGATGGGTGATTGCTTATGGGCTGAGTTTTTCTAGGCTAACCTAATCTTGCTGGGGATTTGCTTTTAGCTTCAATGTGAGGATGGATCTTCCTTAAGATCTGGATGAAAAACATATATTAGAAGCAGAATAAATTACTTCTGAGCACTGGATTTACACAGGCTTTTCTTAAGCGATGGCTAACCCGAAGAAGCCAGCCCCAGTCCTATCCACGGGATCCAAGGACCAGCCACAATGGGTGTGATCCTGATCACGCCGTTAGCTCCTGGAAAAGTGACCGTATGTGTGGGAAAAATGCCTGGGCACCCCAGCCCGGGATTACGGCACGGGAAACTTTTCATGCAGAAAGCACTCCCCTGGGGATGGCTGGGCAGCACCCAGGGCTCGGTGCCGGGAGGGACGTCCCCAGGTCCCTGGAGAGGGGTGTCTGGCAGTGCTGAGCAAGCACCGCTGCCCCATCCCTCTCTCCTTCCCTCCCTCCGCTGGCCCTGATGCCGGCGCAGGTCAGCCGGGACACGGCGGGAGTGGGCAGATGTGCTTGTAATTAGGATGCATCAAATCAGTTAAAGCTGAAGACAAAGAAAATTAGAGAAAATGAAGAGGAAATGAAATGGCTCGTGCAGATGCAGGAAAAATATTTTTAGTTCTTCTAAGTCCATGGCGTCTGTTGTTTTTGAAGAGTCCGTGCTGAATCCTCCTAGGACTTGCTTCCTTTCAAATGAGGTTGCCGTCTCCCAGTGCTGCAATTAGACATGTCCGCACAGCTTCTATTTAGTACAACCAAAGCACTTAATTTTCATTAAAAAGATGACATTGTGAGCAGTTATGAAGGACAGGCAGCAGCCACTGGTATCCGCATTCCTGAGGACAGAACGGGACACACAGATGCATAAATTATCAGGCTCCTTTTCCACATTGCTGCTTCTGCTTCTCTGCAAAGAAGATTGACTCGATTATAGGTGCCTCTCCTGATATCTCTTTTTAAATCCTATTTACATTTGTGTTAGATAATTCAGTATATCCATACATTAGTGTTGAACATCAGTTTGTTTTATGGAAGTGTTGAATAATCTCCGCCTCATGTATATTCATGGTCCATCCCAGGATCCCCAGCAGAGGTAGGGGAGGCCGGTGAGCGTTGACAGAGAGGACCCTGTCCTCCTGCCGTACCCCTGTGGGGTCCCACCGAATTACCACTGGCCCATCGCAGGCTGGGGCGCTGCCCAAAAGCCAAAGCCAGAAGGGCATTAAGGGAGCTCTCACTCGATTTTAGCTCTCCGCGTGGGAGGTAACGGGGCTGCGTGCATCTCCCTCAGCATCTCACCAGGGCACGTGTTGTCCTTGCTCCAGGAGCGCTTCCCTGCCCCAGAGCAAGCCAGGGGTGCCCTCAGACCATGGATGCCACGCTTCGCATCCAACCCGGTCCAGCCACTGTGCGCTGTCATAGCCAAACTTCTACAGTGCCTTTTCTTGCTCCTGCCAAACCATTGCTGTTTTTTAAAGCACAAACCCCTGGCGCTGCTGCCTGCCTTGGTGTGGGGGCAGCTGGCACCCAGCTGACTTGCCCAACACCGTGGCAGCCGGCCAGCTCGCTGCGCATTGCACGTATCGAGGTTTACACCACAGCATGGCCAGTCTCTCCGGGAGCGGCAGCGGGCCCCTGCAGCCACGCTGGGCAAAGGCAGCCATTCTCACACGCTCTGACACGAGCCCTGTGGTCGAAACCTCGCACAGTGCCGAGAGGAAGAAACCAGGGCTGGATAAAATAGCGTCATTTTTATTTTTCAAGTTTTCCGTGTTCACGAAAGCAGAGATTCATGCGGCTGAGCCTGAAGACAAACTGCTTCAAAGAGCAATTTTAATTGAAATGATAATGATGAAAGTTTTGCAGCCAAAATAGAAATATGCATTACAAGTATTCCCTCCTCCTGCGAAGTGCGTCCACGAAGAGCAATAACAAAAACAGGGGTCTTTCGTGAGAGCCCTTTGGATTCTGTCTATGAGCGGTGGCAGTTTCCTCGGTCCACGGATTATCTTTTTCTCTGTAAAAATCAGTAAGTGACTGCACTACCCAACTTCTCTGCAGCTTTTCTCATGTTCCTCCTCTCCCCTTGCTCCAAGCACCCAGGCTGGTTGAGCATCGCCGCGGCACTCGCCTTGCCCACGCTCAGCCAGGTGCCGGCCGCTCCGCGCGCTGCACCGGCAGCACGCAGCACTAACTCACGCTGACGTATTTTAGCACAGCTCTGTTCCTGCTCCGAAATCCATCATGGGTGGCGGTGCTCCGAGCTGGGGCTGTGCCGTATGTCACAGCATAACAGCCTCCCGTGAAGTACCGTGCAAAGTGCTGCCGTCCCGCTGATGCACGGGGAGTCCCTTGCCGGAGGCCACGCTGCTGTAAGTGGCCTTGAAAGGGCAAAATTTAAGATGTTTTTAGAAAGGAGAAGGCAGAGGTGCTGGAGCCAGGGCCTCGGTGGAGCACTGGTCTCCCCGGAGCAGAGCAGTGCAGCAGCTGCCTCTCCCAAGCAGGGTCCCAGGGCTGCAGAAACACCTCGGAGATTTCTGGCATTGCTTTCCTTTTCCTATCAAAGCCTGAAAAAAAAGGCAGGGGTGAGGAGGTGGAAGGAAAGCCTTCACCTCCCCCGGGGAGACAGGCAAGACAGTGAGGAGGGGCAGGGGTAGGCAAGCCTGAGCACGGGGAAATGATCCCGAGTGGAATAGCTCTCGTCTGGTTTTGATGAATAAGAGTCGAAAACAGTAATGATTGCTTTTCAGCAGGCTGGCACTTGGGGAGTTATGACTTCGTTTCTAATGAAAACAAAACCGACTGGCAGAGCCGATGGGGTGAGCGTATGTTGGCAGGCGGTGGGATGCTGCTGGGGCAGAGGAAGGGGTTCAGTCAGGCTGTCCCACTGCCAGCACTTGGAGAGCCTGGCTGGGAAACAGGACGGATGCTGCCGGACCGACCTGCGCTCCTGCAGCGCTGGGACTTTCAGGTCTGCATCCAGGGGATGACCCTCCTGCCCTGCCCATGCAGGCAGCTGCCTCCCTGCTGCCAGCCTCCCCTGGGGCTGCCCAGCACTGTGCTCCTGTGCGGTGCAGATCTCTGGGTCACATCAGGGAACCTTCCCTGGGCAAAGACCATCAAAAAAAGCCAGAACACCCCTCTCAGTTCCAAAATGTCATATTCACAGCACATTCCCATGCAACCCGTGACTGTGCCCAGAGCGATGGCCAGATGAGACCGTGCGTAGTTCTTATTACCCGGCGCCAGGCATTTGTTGTTGTGCTACAAAGCCGGGAAAGAACAAAGCGGCATTCGACAGGAGGCCTTTATGGGGACATGTGTCTTTTAAGAGCTAAGGAGAAGACCAGAAATGTATCTGGAGGGAGCCGCTGTTTTACCTGCCAGGGAGTAGAGGGATGCTGCACTGCGGGGTCACTGCCGGCACGGCAGGAGCAGAGGGGCTGCATGGGGCTGTAACGGGGACCCCTCTGGTCTGTGCCTTGTGCCATTGGCAGGTTGTGCTGCCGCCAGATTTGGCACCGCTCCACCAGGTTAGCAGATGAAAGTGCGGAGCTCCCAGAGCAGGATGCTCCAGGATGCTCGCCCCAGGGGTGGGCTGGCTCCCAGCGGGGTCGGGATGGAGCACCCAGGCCATGCGCCCCGGCTGGACTGCTGCCGGCTCCCGGCAGGAGCACAGGGACCCCGGGGGTGAAAAGCTCCTCTGCTCCCCAAACAGAAAACGAACGCTGGTTCCCCTCTCCTCGGCATTAATCTCTGTCCCTCCTGGGAAATTACGCCACAATAAATCTTTATTTCTCCTGATGGCTTGCCAGCTTTAATAACAGTTTTGTGGGGGACAAGAGAAGCCAGCAAGCTGGAGCTGGAGTGTAGGCTGGAGGATGCTCTGCTTCACCTGCAAACACCGACAGATCAGGACTGATTTATCCTCCTTCCCCAAGCCCTGTGTGTCCGGCTGTCATGTAGGGCCGAGTGAATAAGTGTTTCCTCAGTAAATTTAGCCTCTTCTTAATCTTCAGGCATCCATGGGTTTCTGGAATTTGCTACCCAAATGGAACTGGATGGCAAGAGATGTCGGTGTTCAGACGCTCCTTATGCAAGGATGCCCACCTCACTCTTGCACCTGCAAATGTGGGCAGAAGAACCGGTCTCCACAGGGTGTGCTCCGGAGCCGGCCGCATCCTGCACGTGGAGCTGGCTCCGGCATGGCTGAGCAGCGCTGAGGGACAGCAGCTACCTGGGGTCCCACCACCGACAGCGGGATGCTCTGCTGCGTAACACACCGATACCTGCTCCCCGTTCTGCTGGCGTCTGGAAGGAAAACACGTTGCATTGCAGCACCTCGAAAGGGCTGGTTGGTTGCCTTGTTTGCTTGAATGTATGAATGTTGCGGTGCCAGGGATTTTTATTGTTTTCTAACTCAATACAAACCATTTGTAGAGCTGCGTGTAAGAAAAATGGAACTTGCTCTTAGTTCCCACAGTATCCGACTGGCAAATGTGAATAATTGTGTTTTCCCTTATTTGTGGAAGTAACTGAATGGCCAAATCCAATTACTTCTGGAAATTTTGCTGCAGTGCAGAGACCAGCATAAGCCCCGAATCGTTTTCCTCTGAACCGGCGTGGCCGGTGCTGCTGGTAAGCCTCGGGATGCTCAAGAGCCAGCCTGTGCTCGGCTGTCTGGGTCCCTCCTGCTCCTCTTCTCCGAGGAGGAAGGGGTTGAGAATACACACTTATGCCCAACGAATACGTGACCTACAGATGAGGAGAAAAGACCTGTTGCATCTCGTCCTGGGAGCCGGTGTGTGGGGTTGCCACACATTCCCTCGCCGAGCAGCCCACCGAGCCGGCGCCAGGCTGGCAGGTTTTGTGCCTCCCTTCCCACCTGCCCACAGGCATTTCTTGGGGAAATGCTGCCAAATAAACACCAAAATGGAGATGCTGCCCCTGTGACTGGGCCACTCCCACAGCCACCCGTATGGTGCTTGTAATGGCTTAAAGCGGGTCCTGTAATGGAGGGAGAAAAATGAGCACGGGGACTCCTTGGCCGAAGCTCCAGCCGAGGGCTGCTCCGCTCAGCTGGCAATCGGGGCGGCAGAACAGCTTTCGCAGGGGTGAGTGTCAAATGTTTTAGCAGGGAGTTACTATAGAAACTATCTCAACTCTTCTTTCTGTGGAGCCTCGTTGCTACTAATAAATAGCCTCATTATTTTGCAAAAAGTGCTTTGGAAACCAGCAGCACCACAGTACCAGCCAATACAAAATTAATGATCGAAAATAGTGGGGCCATTTTTTTTGTGTGCCATAAAAAGCGGGGAGGCTGGGGTTTCCATTAGGGAGAGTTATGGCTCATTTCTTCGCTTTTGCTGTATTTATGTTTTATGTATTTGAAAGTGATTTCAGCCACTATCACAAATTACTAATTCCCACGTTCCATTAAATGTCTGTGAACAGGAATGGCTCCTGCCTATCAAAATAAACCAGTAAGTGCCGTGCTGGCAGGGACCTGGCCGGGGAGCAGCACAGCTCGCTTGGGTGATGCTCCCAGGGGCTGCTGGCGCTGCCATGCCGACTGGTGCCGGGGGGGGGGGGGGGGGGGGGGGGGGGGGGGGGGGGGGGGGACGGGACTGCCAGTGCCCAAGGCAATGGCAGCCCTAATTTCCATGACGGATTTCTCCCCTCTGTGTTGCCCCACCTCTCTGCCTGGCTACTTAAAACGTGCAATTTCCATTTCATCTCAAGCGTGCTCTTCCCGGTGCCCCAGAGCAGCCCAGGAGAGGACAGTTAAAAATAATAACAGGAATAACACAACCCTCCAGAGAAAAGCTAAAGCACAGATTGCTCTTTATATATTAACAGGTCCTGTTGTTAATCACTTTTATTGCTGTTTCTCTCCCAGTTGGCAGTGTTCCATCCACGCAGGGCAGTCGCTGTGCCTGGGCTCAGGCACGTGCTGGACAGTGTATAGGCTTTTAGGATTTGCATTGCGGTCTTAAATGTTTGTGGACATCAGCCCTCTGATCAGCTCGACATGGTCACCGTCCTGTTGTATGCATCCAAAGCTCTCATAGCAAACCAGTTCCTTGTTGACTCCTTTAGTGCTGGAGACTCCCACAGCTTCCCCTGGATCTGGAAGGTCTTGTCCGACTCAGGCTCCGAGATCTAGATCGCTTGTGCCATCTAAAAAAACCTCCGGATTTGGATATCAAAAGCTGGACCCCTTTGCTCGTGCAGTCAGGCTTCACTTCATCACAAATACCACTTGTATTATCTTAACCGCATGCAGTCATACGTACAGCTCAGCAGTGGGTCACTCTTGTAAGTGCAAATGGAGCATTTTTAGGGAAAAGCTCCGGAGCCAGCTCTCAGACCTTGTTTTTTCTGACAGATAGCCTGTCCTCCTCTCGCTGTGGAGAGTACAACCGCTCCGATGGGAAAGGTTGCATTTTGCTCTTTGCATTTTGCACTGCCCTGCCCGTAGCTGACTGACTTCTGCTAAACTGAATATTATAATTCATGGATCCGAGAGGCAAATATTGCCCAGGAGAAGATGAGTTCAATATTTACCTCAAGGAAGATGGAAGCTGGTAGTCCCCACAATAAACCATCAGCGTATGTAGCGTATAGCTGTGCACCTTCCCCTGTGGTGTCTGCAGGCATCTTGTCCATGCTACCAGTTTGCAAAACCTTTCGCAGCCACAGTTTTCTCTCCTGTGCCTAGTAAAAGCTGGACGTCATTGTTTATATTCTCATGCCATGTCTCTATATGTAGGCATTTTTGTAAAGATCTGAAAGAAAACTAGAATTGATCGCGCTGGTTTGCCCCTGGCATGAATCACCACATACAAATAGGAAACACTGCTCTCCACGGCTCTTCTTGGAGATCACGTTAATGACTTTCCATGGTGCAGACCCAACATCTCGATGGGAGGCAGCCAGGCATCAGAGAAAATGATGGGGAATATAATGAATCATTTGTCTTCCCTGTAGAAGGAAGAGTGGCAGTGGAAAAAACAGACAGCTGCCTGCTGCTGCTGCTGCTTGTGTTCGCAGGCTCTCTGATGGGCAAGCAAAAGAGGGAAAAGGAGCACGGGAGACAGATGAAAGAGGACATTACCGTGCTGGCGTGTTTTCAGTGTTTAAAATGGATGCAGGCTTGCTCTCCAGAAAAGCCTGGTTGTCAGCAATTGCTTCTTTCACTGTTAACAATATAGGATTGCTTGTGGAAAAGGATTCAACTTTCTCAATAATGGTAAATAAAGTGGATTTGGCTTCATGTGCAGCATCCTTCATCTGAGGTCCTGGGGACGCCGGAGGCACCTGAAGACCGACGCCTCCAACATGGGCCGGTGGTAGAAGAAGCCGCATCTGCCAGGAGACAGCTGAGAAATCAAGGCAAGGCAAGCCCCAGTCCTTGCCCAGAGCTGCCCTTTCCAAGGGATGCTTTCGGACTGCATCTCTGCCTCTCCCCAGCATGGCTCTGGGAAAACACTGCCTGGTGCAACAGGCTTCGTCACCCAACTTTTGGGCTTCATTGTCCCTGTGGGACACCCCACCAGGACGTCCCCGCTTGCTGCTGCCCGGGGCCGAGCTGCCCGCCCTGCCAGCTCACAGCTCCGCAGCCAAGCCAGGCGCAGGGGGCAGGTTTGGCAATGACAGCAACAGCTTCAGCGCCTCGGGCATGGGAAGCGGGTCGTTGCATGGTTATGCATTGCAATATAAAAGGGCACGAGCCTTAAAAGCCTTGCGGTTAGAAACACAGTGACATGCAGCTAAATTAGAAGAGTATTTGCTCAGTGTGCTCAGCACCAGCCTCCTAATTACGGGTGGTGAATCAGTGATTTTACGCAGCAGCACCAGCAGCTTCATGACACTGGTTTTGACCTTTCCTTTACCGGGCAATAAAAATGAAAGCGCAAGTGAAAGAAAGATTGTGTGGAGAGGGCAAAGGTAACACATCTGGCCAACCTGTGTGCCCTCGTGATGAAGCATAAAGGGGTCTTAAGAGGCGAGATGGGGGGGAATAACCCAAAATTACATTGTAAAATTTTATTACAAAATCTGCTAAAATTTCTCCAGTTGTGCTAATATGTTTGTACATTTTGTAAGCAGTGCTTTTTGAACAGCTAGGGAAGCATGGAGCACAAGGAACCGTCCCGTTGGCCATGACCATGAACAAACGACTTTTTGCTCTAATTAGGGCACGGAGGGGCCTCCCCAAAGGCAGACCCCGGCGCCCTGAAACCCGGGGTGCCGGTAGGGCTGGCTGGTCCCCCCACGGCCTCCGCAGCCCTGCCTGCAAGCGCATCCGTTGGGAGGAGGGAGCGTGGGGTGGACACGCTGTGTCAGACCAGTCTTCCTTTCATTTAAAAATACGGCACGAAATCTGTTAGGGTCTAACTGCTACCAGTTACACTGATCCTGGGGGAGGGACAGCCTGGAGCCAGTCCACCCCAGCTAAAGTGTCTGAAACGGGGGGGGGTTCTTGCTGTGACCTGCATAGACGTGGAAGGGAATCATTTACCTGTCTGCGTGGGTTTGTGTTTGCAGAATGAGCACCCAGAGGCTGCTTTTCAGGTGACTTTTGCATCCTGGCTGCCGAGAGCTGTTTGGGGGGGGTTTGGTGAGGGCCACCCGCCAGCACGGGGGAAGACCGGTGACAGCGAAGGGGACCGGACCGTCAGGGCTGCAAACTTTCTGAGGGTCCCTGAACTGCTGATGGCTAGGAATAAATTACCAGCTCCCATTTAATCAACTCTGCTCATTGTTTCCCGTTGAGTGAATTAAAAAGCTTTCAGCGGCACGTACAAATTGCGGTCCAAACTTGCGAGTGAGAAATGTTCCTTTTGAACTTTAGCACAATAGGGGAGACGATTGAACTTAACATTTTTAATCACATAATTTATTTTAAATGTATTAGCCAAAAGAAAAGAAAGCGTTTTTTTTCTTTATTATTTTCTTCAGAGGAGTTGATGTTAAGGATAGATAAGGTAGTGCGGTAAGCTTGGCTCTGACATTACCATTCAACCTGAGTCCCACAGCTCGGGCTGAAATTGCCCACTTCCAGTGAAATTGGGACTCAGCCGGGGCAGGAATTTCCCCGGCAGAGTTTGGCAGCTTTCCCCACCAGCAGGTCCCACGGCAGAGCAGGCAGCAGGAGAGGAACTGGTGGCTCTGTGACAGCGGATTTGCATGGCTCCTCTTTGATCCCGGCTCCTCAGATCCTCAGTTGGAGTTTAAAGGTAACATCGTCCCGGAGCATCAGAAACCTGCGGGACAGAACTCAGGGCAGGGCCCCAACAGCAGCGATGCGTCTCGCAAGGCAAAATGGAAACAATGGCTCCCCTGTCTCTGTCAATTAAGGAATTAAAGTTGTTTCCCTCATAAACCACTCAAAAAGAGACATAATCAATCATCTCAAGCAATTTCATTAATACATACACGATCGTCTTTTTTTCTTTTCAATAAGATCTGACTTGTCTTCCTGAAATCCAGTTCTGCATTTTAACTCAACTCATGCTGGGATGAATAAGCCACAGTCACCCTTGAAGTCTGACAGCATAACTAATATTTGCAATTTAAATAGGGTAACTGCTTGTGGAGCATGAAACGAACATCACACAGATAATGAGCGCCCAGCTCTGCTCCTGGTGCTGCCGCGGTGCCACCGCAAACCTGCCAGCCTGGCACTTGCCGTCCTGCAGGACTTTCGCAGCCGTACGGACAGGTCTTATAACCACCATGCATCCCAAGTGGAATTTGCACGTAACAGCACAGTATATACATGCATTACAGGCCAATGAGCTTTCCATGATTATTGTTATTACCATAATTACCAAAGGAATTAGTAATGATAAACCATCGAGAGTTAAAGCACTGGAGGCTCAAGAGCCATCCGACACATTGAAACGCTGGGAAGCATTTTCCTAGTTAAGAGTCATACAATATTTACACAGGATGGCAAACACGAGAGGGCAGTGGGTACATAGAGCGCTTGGCACTGGGAATACTCACAGTACACTTGAAGCAGAGGCTCTGGGCTGCTGTCACACCAACGGCGTACGGGATGCTTTAGTTCACAAGACTGAAAATCAATGCAAGAAGGAGGAAAAAGGCCAAGTGCCTGCGCTTGGCAGGCGGAGCTGGATCCTGCCTGCCATGGACCGATAGCCAGGATGCAGCCGCAATCTCTGCCCTGGCTGGCTGCTGTGGAGCAAATCCCTGTGCCGGCTCGGCACCAGCCCTCACCCGTGGGACGTGCCAGGAAGCCGTGCTTGGGTTTGCTTTTTTTTTCCAACCGCATTGCTGCCGTGCAACGCAGAGCTGACAGGATTGCTTTCGCACTCTGGCTCTGGCCAAACCAGGGGCACGTTCTCCCTCCAGGAGCTCCCCCTCTCCATTAAGCAGGGTGCCAGTGCAGCTGGGAGCCGGTGCTCGGGCAGTTCTCATCACCGCACGGCTCCTACCTCCGGCAGCAGCCTTAAACCCAACCTGTTGATCTTTTTGACAACTTAATCTTTATTTGCTACTGACAACAGTGTATGTAATTACAGCCCTTGCAGATCAGATAGAGCACTCCAGACACTGCAAGGAATAAATGGTAACACATGGTTCAAGCTCAGTGCGTCTTCACCTCTTCTTGAGATAGCTATGAACTCTGCTCCGATGGCAGCAGCAGCAAGAGGACGATGGTCCTGCCACGATGTGCTGTGGGCAGTCCCTGAACCGGCTCCCTCTTGCAATGGCTGAACTTCCACAGCTCCGGGAAGTCACATCAAATCCAGTGGTCGCACTGGATCCCCGCACGTCCCGTTAGCTCCGACAGATACAGGCGCTCCTGGGGCTCTTGCGCACTTCCATTTTCGGGGATGAGGACCGGCTGTGCAGCAGGATGCCAAGCAATCACCGCCTCCTGCAAGCCTTATTGCCGTCTCATAATCAATGCCCCTGCCAACGATGCCAATAACTTTAATTCTTGATAAATGGCAGGCATAAAACTGAGCTATTGTGTTGCTAAAAGAAATTTAATTAAGGGCGAACAGAAGGGATTCATCACTTGGCAGCATAGCTGTTCAAGTCGACTGGTCGTCCAGCCCCCATCAATAGCCTTTCAGCAGCTCGTGCTGGTAACGGCAGGTCCCTGGGTGCTTGCAGCGTCGGTCCCCGCTCCCGAAAACCAGCCCATTCCCGTCACACGGCTCCGTGCCTCTCACTGCTGTACAGCCAAGCAGGTGTCCGGCCCCCTCCGCATCCCCTCTCAGCCTCCCCCCTCAGCATCCCTCCTCGCCCCCCTGCCTTCGGGCACATCCCGGCACTGGGGACTCGGTCTCACCACGGCCACTCACGGCCACCTCCAGCCCACCCTGCGGCCGCAGGTCCATCGGCCCGTCCCTTGGGTGTGCATAGAAGGGATTTTTGTCTGTGCTAAGTTTTTAATTACGGGCAGACTTTTCTTTGGGACACTTACTTATTTATGTCTGATTATTTTTCTTAACGCATCTGTGACATAATCAGGGTTTCCTCTGCACGAACAGGAAGACTTTCTTCATTAGTTATTAGATTTCAGCCCCTGAAGAGCAAATTAGGGGACATGAATATGCAAATCTAATGCTTCTAAACTGATAGCACCAGAGCTTCCTCTGGAGGGGATCAAAGCTGCAGTGACATTTGGCTTCCAACTCTTTGCGTTCGGGGGGGTGGGGTTTTAGACTGTCTTTAATTTGTTTTTTGCACTGGAGAGAGCTAAAAATAAAGCTTCCACAAAAGTTGTTCTTTTTGCTTGCTTGGCTGTGTTTGTTTTGGCTTCTTTCAAATAATATTTGCACCGTGTTGACAAAGCTGGCCAGCTTTCAGCCGGAGGGGCCGAGGCTTTTCCAGCCCGTGCTCAGGTGCCGCCCCAGCGGTGCGCTGCCTGGTCCCCGTTTAACACCGCAGTGGGCGGAGGGCGGTGACACGAGCACGGCTGCCACGGCGAGATGATTTAGCACGAGGGACAGCTTGGGGATGTGCTGGATGGCAGAAACTGTGCGGCATCACAGATGGCTTCAATTTGGGCTGTAACTTCCCCAAACAAGTCATTTCCCCCCTTTAAGCCTTTCCAATCCCACCCCTGGGAATCCTGCGGCAGAGCAAGAGAAGTCAATTAAAAGAGCTGCGGCTCTGCTCCCTGCCCGGGGCTCGCTTTGCAAACGAAGCCTCTGCAGCCCACGCAGGGTCAGACTCGCTGTGAGATGCCAGCATTTAATATGGGAGGGTTAGCTTTAAATCCGAAGTAATTTTGCAGGCTCCAGGGAGGATATTCGGGCTCCCGGACCAAGGTTTTTAAAACAATGTAGGTCAGCGGTGGTTTCTTCCCACCTGTCAGTGCTGGCACAAACACACAGTGTCGGGTCCGGGACGTGCCCCGGCCAAGGGGTCGGGTCCGTCCCGAGGCACTGCCACGTGCCGGCGTGGCACCGGCTGTCCCCACATCCCTCCTGGCCCGGGGTGCCCCCTCAGCGGGGGGCGGCCGGGGCTCCGCAGGCAGCAATGGCAGGTTTGACCACGGCAATTAAAACATGGACCTCCAGAGGGTAACAAATGAGGGAACGCTGTCAGGAGGGAAAGGGGAAATAAAAGAGGAAGAGCAATAAATTCTGCACATCGGGAAAGAGGGATATTTTTAACAAATACTCCATTAACTGCCAGCAGGATTTCATCTTTTTTTTCTTAGCATGCAAAATGCTCAGGGAGCTTCAAATGGTGCTTGGCGGCAGCTTGGCTCCTCCACTCCCATCTGTGCGATGCTGCGTTCAAATTAACAGCTACGCCAGAGCAGCCCCCACCCCGATGAGCTCCCCCAGCTCCCCCCCAGCCTCCCGCATCCTCCCTTCTGCCGGGGCTTTGGGCTTGGGCGGCTTTATAGGTCCAGCTCGGGGGCTGGACCCCTCTGCGGCTGCCTTGCACGGGAGCACGCAGGGACGGGAGGAGGCAATCATCCTCACCGCCACGTTATTTCATTATAAGAGAAAAAAACAGTCGCTTTGCATCTTTGTAAGAGAAAAGCACCCCCTTTGCATCCTGGCCTGGCTGGAAATGAGGTCAGTGCCACCGGGACAGTCATCAGCACAATTACCATAAGCAATCAGAATTTGTATCTTCTCCTGACAAGAGGACTCAAAAGCAAGCACGAGAAGTGAAACGAGTCCCGCTGCAATTATTAACCCCCCCCGGGCAGGCAAGGGAGAAGTCAGCGGGTGAGGGGGAGCGAAGGTGGGGTGGGCTGCGCTGCGCACCTCACCCTCCGCTCTCGGGAGCAGACAAGGAAAGAGCGATGGACCGAGGTCTGGGTTTGGGGGAATTCTGAACACCAGAAAAAGAGGCAGAAATTTACCAAACCTCTTTTATCTAAATTATGTGGCACTTCAGAAGATTAAAGACTCCACAGAAGCCGGCAGCCCCCAAGTTATCAGTCTCTAGGAGGAAATACGAGCTCCTGAGCCGTGCCATAGACGTTTGCAGTGCATTGGCAGTAATAGATTTCATCATTCTTTGCTGCGGATTGGAACAAAACAGCCTTTCCATGCGGAAGGAGAGACGATATTTCACGGGAAACAGGTATTTGCGAAATCATCAGGCAAACCAGCATAACACCTCTGGACGAGGTGTTGCAAACCTCTGGAGGAGTGTTGCAAACCTGCAACGCTTCTCCACATGTTCAGAGTTAACACCCTGGAGACGCCGAAGCATTTGCAGGATCCAGACCCGCTCCTGGCATTGATGCGTCCCGCTCCGTCACACGGGAATTTCTGCCAACAGATGCGTGGGCCTGAGTGTCTTTTCCCTGCTTTATAGCGATTTTTATCACGGTGCGCATCTCTTCTCAGACTTCATCCTAACTTTCGGGGCTGGAGGCACCCGCTGCCTGTCCCCGCGCTCCCGACGGATCTTTGGCAATGTGCATGCAAACAGGAGGATTCCCCACGCTTCCCAGGAAGGGCTGCACGCCGCCCATCCCACCTCCACCAAAGCATCCCTCCGAGCCCCCGGACCACCCCGGCCCCGCGCCCACCCCCAGCATCGCTGCTGCAGGCAGCTGCCTGCGGAAGGTGCCATCCCCTCCTTCCCCTGCCTGCGCTCATTAATAATGTACTGCAAATGAAAGCTAGCACGGCGCGCTCTTTTTATATCTAATCGCAGCGGGGAGAATTATAGCTGCTCCGAAACAAATATTTATGCTTTCTCTGGATGGCTTTCAGGGGCCCTCGCAGTCAGTGACTGCGGAGGCGAGGCAGTGAGGCGGGCTGATGCTTATTTGGATAGAAGAGGACGTGTCCCTGACCTGAAAGTGACCACGTGCTGATTCTTCTTCCTCACTTGATAGAATTAAATGCACGAAGCCCCGTGTATTACAGGAGGATCAATAAAACCGCAGTGCCAAGAAGAGTTATGTTCCCGATTGCCGCACATGAGCTGGGATCCAGCTGTTTAAACCCTCAGCCCCTCCGTTTCCAATAATGCGTGAGCCCGCTGGGATTTCATCCTTGCAGCTGACCACGAAGCTGACCACCAAGGCCCCAGTTACGAATCCCGCGGCCACGACCAGCAGGCAAACGTGCCAGGCTCAAGACAGCGGCAGTGCCAGGGGAGCTCAGCTGGCAGAGAGGGCTCTGCACGGTCACATCCCGCATCCCCGCGGGCATCACCATCCCGGGGGACCGCTGAGGTAACTCTTCGGTAAATGTTGGGAATCGGGGGGGCAATAAGAAACTCCAATAAACTCCTCGCCAGAAGCAGCTGTTAGTTCATGTGTTGCCACCCAGGGCTGTAAATGCCCTTGGCTGGCTTTCGCCCCCATCTGTGCCAGCCCAGCCTCTGCTAGTAAGTAATTAGGAGATAATTAACATTTGTAGCATACAGTGGGAAACATCTGGGCCTGATAACATATGAGGAGTCTTCGAGGGTGAGTAATGGGGTCTGGAGGAAAGAGAGCTGCGGGTGGCTCAGCAGAGCATCTTGCTGGTGGGGATGGGCTGGGGACTGGAGGGGACGGGCTGGGACAGCACAAGGGAGCTCCAGGGATGGGGACGGGGACATCTCTTCCCACCTCCTCCAAAGCAAGGGTGGGAAAGCAACGTCATGCCCCTGGGAAGAGGGTTTCCCAGTCGGGAGCCGATCACTCAGAAGCGACGCAGACTGGGAGGAAAAACAGAGGGCATGTGGTAGAGCTGGAATTTATTTCATATGACTCCTACTTAATTAAGTACTTCATTTGCATAACCTTGTGCAGTTACTTACTTCTGTCATCGTGAAATTCAGCCATGTGCAAACAGTTAGCAAAAATAACACACATAACTCAAACTTATGTTTGTTGTAAAAATGGTTTTACACGATGTGGTTAAACGGGCCTGACGTACAGCCCAGAACAGTCTTTCCTTCCCCTTTAAAGAGAGGAATAAATCTCTGCATTGATTTCCAGGGAAATTATTTTAGACTTTGCTCAGCTCCATCAACTCCGCTTTGGCAGATTTCCCTTTCTGATTGCTCCTCCGCAGCAGAGGGGGAAGCGTTGGACTACCCACAACCACTCACATTTAGTTCCCCATAAATTAGCAAAAGGCCAAGCTGAGGGGTCCTTAAGGCCTAATGTAACCTAACTAAACCTTTCCCTTGCTCTTAAAGGTTACCTGTGTCCAGGTCTCTCCAGCCTTTTAACTAGCAGCATACGTGTCGAATCACGAAGCAGCCAAAAATACATACGTCCCCATGCAGATACGTATTTCCAGGGCTGCTCTGACCTTCTGCAGCTTGCTGCTGTCCTCCCCGTGTGACACCAGGAGAAATATCCCCGGTGACACGTGGTGGCCGCTCAAGAGTGGCCTGCGAGCAAGCAGCACCGCGCCGCACGGGCTCGTCAGCTTTCAGGCGGACGGTGCAGCCGGGAGGGTTTAGCGCTGCGGGGTGCCTGGCAAACCCAGCTGACATTTCCCAGCATGACATTAATAAAGGCGGGCTTGAGCGACAAAGGGAGCTCCGGGGAGAAGCCGGAGCATCCCTGAGGAGGGAGACTCCAGGGTCTGCCAGATCCTGCTCTGCTTTTCCCTTTTCTCACCCGCAACGGAGTGATGCTTAAAAGCGGGGCGGCAGCAGCCTGTCCCGGGGCTGCAGCGCATGGCTCTGCGCATGCCTCTGCGCCCACCCCGCCGGTCCCCGGGCTCCCCGCTGCCCACCACCATGGGCGAGCAGCCCTTCTCGAGCCTGGCATTTCTAGGGCACCCGTGGCCATGGCGGCGTGAGCAGCGGCTGCCGAAGGACTCACCGTCTTGCAGACGAATGCTGCAGCCAAGCTCTCTCGTGGCTTCAAAAGGGCTCAGCATGGGGAAAGGCATCATCCCAGGGAGAAGCTTTTCACCCATATCTGAAGGTTTCAGAGTTGCTTGCAAAGTTTTTAACGTGTTAAGCATGAACAGGTCCAGTTTGCCAGTCTCTCTGCCACCCCTGCACGGCTACATCATTGCTGCTGAGCCCGGAGGTCAGGGGGTTATTTCCAGGCAGTCAAATGCCAGCTCACCCTCCGACATACTCAGCATGGAAAACTCATTTAAACGTACTCTGAGAGGCTCCAGGAAGCAGCTGAGCCTGGGATGCCCTGACGTGCAGACAGGGTTGCACGCTGCACTGGAGAACCGCTGCTTGGAATCCCCTCATTAGCAATATTAGCAAAGAGCAACAAACCTGCCCATGCCCCCGTCTCCTCCTCTGTCCATGGACCCATGCAGCTGCACGGTCCCGCCGCCGCATTGCCAGGAGCACGCACGCTTGTTTCTTATGGCAGAGGAAGAACAATTCAAAATGTCTATAAATACCCAGGAAGGTAAATGCATTAACCTTATCTTGATCCTGAAGTGTAATTACATAAAGCCTGGCTCCCAAGTAAATTAGTACATTAATAACAATTTTGTTCCTGTAATTACTATCATTTCTTAGATCTTGCAGCTATTTGCTAATTCAGCCGCGCATGCAAGGGCATTTCCACCACCGAACCCGCCGCCGCCTGCGATGGCCCAGCCTTGGCCAAACAGCTCTGTGCAATGCACAGGCTCTCAGGAAACCTATTTTCAGACCACAAAGACTGTACATACTTTAAATACAGATGCTACAAAAAAATCAACCTGATTCTTGTTCAGTGGAAGGGTCAGGTTGGTCCCCACCTGAAGATAAGTGCTTCTGCTGGCCAGGCTCCCCAGGGAGCCGGGGAGGGGGTCAGCTCTGATGTCCGAGAATAACTGAAAGCCTGTTCCAGGCGCACGTGCGCAAAGGAGCTGCTCAGCGTGGGATGTACCGGTGTGGAGTGAGGCACTGAGAAAGGGCATCGGCACTGACAAGGAAACATATAGCTGGGGAGGAGATGACGTTTTTTCACAAGGCGCAGACACCAGTGGTAAGGAGAGGTCCCGGGAACTCCTCTGGGACTGCCCGGGGAGAAACCCGCATTCCTCAAGCTATTCTTAACCTCCCTCCCGCACATGCATGGCTGCCGGTGGTGGTGGGCACGGGCGCCAAGCCCAGTGCTTTACGGGCAAAGCAGAGGAGCTGCAGCAGCGCCGGTATGCCCGGACCAAAGACGCCCGGTCCACCAACGGCAGCACGTGGCAGACGCGGCTGCGGAGCCGCTGGATGCCCAGGGACCCCTGGGCCCCCACCACGGGCCATCCCCAGGAGGGTGCTTCTCCATCGGCTCCGGAGGAAGAAGGAGCATCCGCTTAGATCTCCATGGAAACCCATGCCGAGCGGCAGGGAAGGCTTTAATTTGAAGTGCTGATTTGGCTGAGACCCTGGGAGCAATCGGCAGGAGATGAGCTGCATTAAGAAGCAGCAGGGGTGGGATGCTTCTCCGAAAATGGGTGCCAAAAGAGTATCTGATACCATTAGGCTTGAAAACCTGCTTCTGAAAGGCAGGGAGCCGAGCTGGGCAAGGGATTTATTTAATTCATTTGGCCCCTTTTTCTGTGCACAAATTATCCATGAAAAGACTTTGATTATTTTTTTTCTTTCTTAATTTGCCTGTTAATTTGAAGTGAGGGGGCAGATGGTCCGCGCAGGCAGAGCTCAGAGCATCCTCCGGCGTGCACCACAGGCAAAGGCAGAGCCCGCTGCTGTCCCCACACTGCGGGCACCTCAGCCACTGGCTGCCAACCCAGCGAATCACCCCAAGTTTGCAGAACCTGTTCTTGAGAAAGATGCAGGCCTCTGGTTTGGGGGCAGGTATTCCCGGGGCCAAAATGCCAGCGCTGGCTGCACCACGGTCTTCTGCTGTCAGCAGCATGCGGGACTCACCCAGGAGGAGGTGAGACGCCAGATTAATTATTTCCAGTTTGCCAGTGTTGGAGTTAATCACCAACAATTAACTGGGATGGGATGGGATGCTGCACGGAGCCAGAGCCCAGGACTGTTGGCGATGCTCAAGCACCCATCATCCAACAGGCTCCAGCCGGAGACGCCCAAGGCCGAGCAGAGGGTTCCCTCCCGCAGATCTCCGGGGGCACCAGGGGTGGCACTGGGGGGGGGTGCCGCCGTACTGGCAGAGGCGGGGGGAGCCGGGGGCAGAGAGCCCCCGCCTGCAGCTGACGCCTGCGCAGCCGGGTTCGTGCTGGGCGAGGGCTGGCAGCGAGTAATCCTGGAATTATCCCTCAGCAGCAGATGTAAATGCTAGCCTCCATCCCAAGTGGAATCTAAACCCATGCTGAAGGCAGAGGATGGGTTTAATCAATTCTCTTTTACAGCCGTTCTCCAGCAAAGCGGGTAGAACAGCACGGCTGTTCCCGAAACCCTGGGTGACACCATGTCAGATGCCAAGAGGTGACTCACCAGAAATTTTAAGAGATTTCCAGCTGTAAAAGCAAAGCCTGGTCCACCCGGCACACAGTGGATAACCCATTGACGTCACTCCAGGTAGAACAGGCAGCCCCTGCCCCTCCGGCTGTCCCGGCAGCCCCGCAGCAGGTTTTCTCCTCGGCTGGCACCATTGGAGATGCTGGTAACAGCCCCCCAGGCGATTTGCACAGGGCTGGTTTTCAGCAAACTTGCAGGTCTGGTCTTTAGGACCAGACACACCTTTCCTGAGGGAGAAAATACAAAGCATGGAAGTATAAGACGCTCCATCATACACGGAGCCACACAGTAAAACTAGCAGAGACCTGGCCTCGCCCTCTGGCATCTCCCGTTCCCATCTCCCACTCCATCCGTATTTTGGAGATAAACAGAAGGCCATAGCCTCTGAGGCTTTTATTCCAGAACTTTTCATTTAATTTAATTATTGAAGTATGTTTCCCCCAAGATAAGATCTGTGTGACATTTGATAAGCCGTACCTCCTGGCATCGTCAGCTCTCCTCATGCACCAGCTACCAGCTGAATAGATTTACAGAACCTAATAAACGGGTCTTTCTGCAGGAGGCAAAACCAACCTCCTCAGGAGGAGTCTTGGAGCAGCTTCGGTGAACACCTCATGGATGAGCAAGGAGGGTGGCAAGCCGGAGGAAAGCCGGGCACGAATCAAATGTTAATCTGGGCTGGGAAGTGACGAATGGCTGTCAGTGCTTGGCTCGTTGTGTCCCTAAAATCAAGTGCTCTCTAAGCGTGAATTCGGGGGTGCACTCTGCTGTACCTGCTTTGGAGACCTCCACGCTGGACTCCAGCTGACAAGCCAGAGGATGCGGTCTCGCTCCCACGAACGCCTTGTCGCCAGCCGCTGGGAGCTGCTGCAGGAGCAGCCTCGCCAGAGGTGTTTCATTGCCTACAGCACCCACACAGTTTATTTAAAAAGCTTAATAGTATTTGGAAATAACAAGTAAACACTCGATGCCATTGACCTTCACTAAGGTGGACGCTGCTTCCCACCTCTGTACAATAAATTAATTGGTAAATGAACACAAAGCCTCAATTCTTCATCAAATGTCAAGCCTGGGACAGAAAGAAGGGAAATGATTTAACAGCAACCGGCAGCTTACAAATGCTACAAATTTCTCATTATGTAGCTGCAAATTAGTATTAAAAACTAATCTGCGTTTCAGTGTTGCTCTACCTGCACAGAGCAGTCCGTGGGAGAGAGGCCCCGTCTCCTTCACCCGAAGGCTGCAGAAAGTCCCACCAAAGACCCCAGAAACCCTTGGAGCGTTGCAAACTCGGAAGCCCCACTTGACTTTAAACCCGGGCAGGAGACAAGCTCCACGGGGAAGCAGCCAACATCGCTCATGGCGGATTTTGATGTGTATTTGTCAGGATCCCCTCACCGTGGGTCCGGCTGCTGCAGCCCGGGCTGCAGAGGTGCTTCCCAAGAGCATCCAACGCCCTCCAGGCAAAGGCCACCGTTAGGCTATTTCACCTCGGAGCTCAGCAGGATGGCTCCCATCACCCTCGTCCCAACAGGAGCTGATTAGATAGCGAGGACATGTTTTGAAAATGCCCTTCACATCTCATCCATCGAAGCTGAATGGGAGTGCAGCAGCCACAGCTCGGAGGCTTTTCATCTCTTCTGCCAGCCCTCCTTTCTGCTGGAGATGCTAATAAAATGCATTTCCCACAGCCATTGTTTCACTTATGGAACCTTCAGCCTGGTTTTGATTGAGTGCACTTAATATAGTTGCTCTTGTTGTAGAAAGGATTTTGAGCCTGGTATTTGACAGCCTTGATCTTAAAGAAAGCCATTAAAGGCAGCTTTATCTCCAGGTTTTGTAACCATTAAATCAGTTTTTTATCGAGTTGGTGGTGCACTTTCAGGAAGACCTGTGGGGGAGATGGGGAATAAACCTCCCAAACTCCAGTGCTGGGACTGCTGTGCCGTGTTTGGGCTACATGTTAATAACCAAAAGGGGATTTTTCTCTGCAGAAGAACATCTTACACCTCACTTCAGAGAAGTACAGGGCCTGAACTTCCAGAGGATAAGAGACAATTGTAATCGGCCTAATAATAAATACTCCTTAGCATATTCCCTCTGGAAGGCGAGAACCAGGAATCACGTCTGGCTTCAGACACCGAACATCCACTGGTCCTGGTACCAGCAGCCACAGGGAATATAGGTTCACATGCTGTTGGAAACACCTTTTCTTCCTTCTCGGGTAGGAAAATTAATGATCCTTGAAGATAAAACTTCCAAAAGAAAGCTTTTGCTAAAAGACAAGGTGCCAGGACCCTGCCTGGGGCAGTGGATCCGGGCACGGCCCCGGCTGCGCCACAGGAAAGCCGGGATGCTGTCTTTGCACCTCAGCCACTGGATCTTTGGTTTTCAGATTTCTTCCTCTGGACAACCGTCCCGAGGAAAGGGGAGGGCAGAACCCAGGCTGGGTTTGGCTGACCCTGCCAATAAGCCCAGAGGAGCCCATGCCGCCCGGGAGGAGCCCAACACCCATCTCCACGGTGCGCTGTCACCTCTGGAGTAATTTGCTTGTCTTAAAACTAATACATTATTACTACCATCAACTATTTCTTCACTGTGAAGCCCAACAACTCCGTGGAGTAAACTTCTACGGGTTTTCTGAAACGCTTTTTCTAATAAGGAGCAAAGTATTTCAAGTTGTGCTGAAGGAAAGGCTGCAGGTGCTTGCCAGCACCCCCAGCATGCAGCCGCTTGGCGCAGGAGCAGGCAGGGATGAAAAGGTCACTTGTCCCACTAATGGCACAAAAATGTCGAGATCATCTTTGGCAACCCTGGCCAGCGGCTCCCACGCCTTCTCCTCACTTTCCGGCACATTTTCGCTCTCCCCTTGCACTCGGAGGCACCTTTCCCCGGGAAGGGCGATGGGGAGAGCCGGCAGCCCAGGAGATGCTCTGCCTTCACCCAACTCGCGGAGCCAGGGGCTCCTCTGCCCGTACGCTGCTGGTGCATCCGAAGGGCTCCTCCTCCGAGGGCAGCCGGGGCCACAGAGCACAGGAGGGCATTCAGCTTCTCTTGGGTGAAATGTACCCAAGAAAGGAAGAGACGTGCGGTGCTTGGAACCTGAGAGAGCAATTATTGAACCTGCAGCCAGAGATGGTTTGTGCAACCTCATTGAAGGTGCCTCGAGAAAAAAACAAAGTTGCCACATCTGCGTGTAACACATATACACACATATGATGCTTCGCATTGCGTGCATCAAAGTGAGCAGAGCAGTAGTCTGAAAGGTAGAAAAGTTACCTGGAGCTGATGACCCACCGCACGGCTCCCGCGCAGCTGCCAGCAGCCTGGTGGTGGCCACGGCGGTGCCCGTGGTGTGAGCCACATCCCGCGGCCGCTTGAGCCTGCTGCCCGAGCCCGCACCCGACTGGGCGGCAACATGCAGCCGGCGGGTTGAGGTACCATGTGCCTGCCAAAGACAAAACCCAATAAATTCATCTCGGGTGAATTAAAGCGTTTCATTCAGAATTTGACCTTTCAAAAGAAAATTAATAATGCATTTCAAAATAAAAACTCATTTCAGACTTGAGAATCAAAACACTTCCAGCTGGAAACGCCAGGGCAATCCATTGTAACCCAAAGTTTTTTGATTCCCTAGGTGGAAAGTCTGCTCCCTTAAATCTCGGTGCCAGCAGCCACCCCACAGGCAGCTGCCCTGGACCGCTGGGTTTTCTCTGCCCTCCTCCTCCAGCCCCACCAGGCTCCTCAGGGAATTCGCAGGAGTTCTTACAGAGCCAACGGAGCGGTGGTTTTCCCTGGTGTTGCAAGGCACAGCACTGGCCTGCCGGTCACCCCGGGCTCCGACAGCACCACCAGCTGCGTCCAGCACAGAGACCGTACACCAGTAAATTCATAGTGTAACCGTCCTTCCATGTGTTGTGGGTTAATTGATAATGAAAGTATTTTCCACATTATAATCGCCCTGAGGAGTGCCGGACCGTGCAGCAGGCTGGCGCAGCTGGCCCGGGGTTTTCGCCAGCCTCAAGGCTGGGTGATGCGCTGGTCGCACCCAAGCAGCCCCCGTTCTCCAAGTGCTCTGCAAAGGGGCTCTTTCAGGGGCTCCCCATCGCTCTGGGCACCGCTCCTTCAGCCTGCAATTAGGCATTGCAAAAGTTAATTGGCTTCAGTAATAGCCAGAAAGCCAGATCTGCTTCTCCCAGCTGCGACCGCTCCCCCCACCACGGGAAGAGAAGGCGCCCTGCAGCTTGGCCAACGCCAGCCAAAAGGCGAGGCACAGCTCCATCAGCAGGACGTCGCGTCTGCCGTAAGAAGGTGCCACACTACGCCGGGGGGGGGCTGACGCCGGGGGCGCCTTCTCAGCCCCCTCCTGCCACTCAGGGTGACACAGCCATCCTCTGCCGCGGCCAAGCCTCATCGGCATGTTGCAGAAGCATTTGCCTGATGCTGCAGTGCCACTTTCAAACGAGTCTATCAGCTTGCAATTTGGCAGAGACTCTAAATACTCATTTCAGCTAATAAAGATACGCGGTAGCGCTGCATTACAAGGCTGGCAAGCTCCCAGCAAATATTATGGTGAGTCTTTGTTTAATTAGGGGTTTCTCAGGCAGTCACAATTTGATCCTTATAATGGGAAAAATAAGGTGGGTTTAAAAGTTCGGGCTCAAGGATTACCCTGCTGAAACCTGGGCATCTTGGGAGCCCATTTCCCAGTCTGAAAGGGCATTTTGCTGGTGCAGGTGCTTTTGCACCCAACTCCCTTTTTCTTTTTTAAATTTATTTTCATCTTTTAGTGGCCTCTCCCTGCTTCAGGTGTGGGTAGGGCTGGGCCGGGCGTACGGCTGGGAGCTGGGGGTAGATTTAGCAGCTCTTCTTGCTCCTCTGCTGCTGTTCTTGCAACACCTCCCGCCTGCCCCTCACCTCTGAAAACCTGGAGTAACCTCCAGTGCCAGTAGCTGGGGATGTGGCGGTGCTGGCACCAGCGAGCCACCGCAGCTCCTGGGGGAAGGCAGCACGGGCAGCTGTGCGCAAGCATCAGGCAGGGCTTTCTGCCTGCTCCTGCCTCCCCCGGGGCCCCACGTTGCTGATTCCAAACACAGCCCCAGACAGGTTGTTTGTTCGGAGGATCAGTAAAGTTCAGCTGCCGCAGCAGCTCACCAACGGCAACTTCTGTCTGGGAACAAATGAATTTTGATGCGTTTTCCATCCACCATGCTCAGGATGGGAAATGCCAGCACTGGTTGGCAAAGCTCGCGGAGAGCAACCCATGGAGGCAGTGGGAGCAGGAGCCGGGCAGGAGCCATCCCAGCACAGCCGCCCGGTCGCATCCGCAGCCGGGGAGGGCGGAGAAAGGTGCTGGAGCAGCAGTGTGGCAGGGCGCATGCCGGCATCCCTCAAGGTTCCCATCATTACTCTGAGGCGAGGGGAGCGCATGTCCCACGGTGCCAGGGCAGCCAGCGCCATGCTGGATGCCTCCAAGCAACAGCTACAAACCCCACCGGGACACAGATGCCTAGAGAGGCAAAGCACAAGCAGACTCAAACCAAGCCGTGGAAAGCCTTCAACGGCTGGCTGAAGCACCTGGCAGAGACACAGAGCATTCCTGCCTTCACCTCCAGACAATTCAGCAACCCGTACCTGATTCCCACCAATGGAGCGCAATTGAAGAGCCGCTGAGGAGCGTTGAATCTCCATTCCTCGGGACACGCTGGGGCCCCAAGGCCAGGCAGCAGCAGAGCTCTGGGGGAGCAGAAGGGAAAGGCAGCCCCTCGCCAGGACACTCCAAGGATCTGTCCCCCGCAGGCTATGCTGCCTCAGGAACCCAGCCAGATCCACCAGCATCAGCGCCCATCAGCCACCCCAGCACCCCCGTTTCGCTGCCTGCATCCAGGCTGGCACGCAGCCTTCCCCGGGCTCCCGCAGCTTCCTCCTCCTGCTGCTGCATGCTGCCCGCAGCGCTGGTACAGGACCCAGGCTGCCGTTACACCCCTTTGACAGCTGCCGTGATATCCGAAATGCTGATTTGGGGGTGCACGTGCTCCTCTCGTGGAGACCTGCCGGGAGGCAAATGCCAGCGGGAGGAGAAACAGATTTAAGAGACTTGAGGCTGCCCGGGACAGAGCATCAGCGAGGTGAAGGCAGCGATGCTCAGGTCCCCGAAGGGCCCTGCCTGCTCCGAGAGGGCAGAGCAGTCCCAAGAGTTACTGAAACCACAGAAAGTGCTTCCCAGACATTTCTTCCCTGTGTGCTTTGGTGATGAGATGTGAGCTGAGATTTTTAGGGTGAATTCACAGAATCACTAAGGTTGGAAAAGACCTGTAAGATCATCAAGTCCAACCATCAACTAACACCACCGTGCCCACTAAACCATCTGCCACAATGCCTTGTCCACACAATTAATTATATCATTACTGGAATCCAATTTTCTTCCTGACATGAGTGCAATGGGAAGAGAACAAGTTGCATGCTAGACACATGGTGCTACAAGTTTCTTGTCACTAGCGGGGACAAATTCATTCACAAGTGCGAAGCCCAGAAGCGGCTCCATCCCAGCCCCTGCCCGGCAGAGCCGGGCGGCAGACGCTGCTCCTGCACTTGCCCTGTGCTCGAGCAGCAGCAGCAGTTCCAAGGGCTGTGGTTTTAAGGCCAAGCAGCATCGTGCACGACCACAACCCCTTTTCTGCCAGGCTCTGCAGCGGCTCTTTGCTCTCCAGCAGGATGGGGTCTCACCCCACCGAGCCCCCTGCCCACGGGGCTGCCCCTCTGCTGCCACAAAGGAGGAGCAGCTGTGGGTGTCCAGGTGCCTCCCAAAGGAGCCGGGACACAACACACCTCCCTGCCCACCAGCACATCCCATTCTGGTGGCTGTGACCACATGGCACTCAACACAGCCCCGGAGCTGCCTCTGCCGCAGCTGAGGGTACAGCACCAGCTCATTCATAAGCCTCAAGAAATATCGTTGTATGAAAATGTAATGAAAATTATTCAGCTAATCTACTTTAATAACCCAATGTAAGGGCCTCTCTGTGCTGCAGACAGTATAATAATTTTTAAAATATTAACTGTCATTTCCGATCAGTCTTTGGGAGGCAGAGGAACTCGGCACACAACTCCATCGAGGCTACTAATTCAGCAGCCGGCAACCCCTTGAAGAGAAGCAACGTGACATTCCTGGGGGCACAAATCTCCTGGGGGTGGTGAGCTGCCCACCGGGGCTCTGCCCATCACCCAGCTGCAGCAGCAGAGGGGCACAGTGAGGGGCAGGGACCCCCGAGCCACCCCCATGGGAGACACAGACACACACCCCGTTTGCCTGCCTCAGCTCCCTTTCTTGTCACCTCTCCGCGGTTTTCCCCCTCCACAGAGTGAACGTAATGCACCACGGCGTGAGTGAACAGCGACAGATGTGCTACAAGCTGGTGAGGAAAGGGAGGAGCCTTTTAGTACCCAAAAAAGCCATCATCCCTCAGCCCCGGAGGTGTCAGCCCACACCTTATTTTCCTGCCATTCCCCTCCACAGTCCCTGCACTGACCCCCAGCATGCTCCAGGGAACTGGGGGTGAGGCAGGGGACGCCCGGTGCTCCCCAGGATTGATGGCACCATGGTGGTGGGCAGGGTGAGCCCGGCACTCGCCTCTGCAGGACACGGACTCCAAGGGTTTCCACTCCCACGGAAGAAAACGCCGCCACACGCTGCCAGTTCTGCACAGCAAGTTTAATTGATTAGTAAAAAGTATCGAAAATCCCAGAAAACTGCTTCAGTGTGTGCAAAACTCACTGTAGAATATAAAATACTTTAAAAATAGTCTGCAGAATCAGATCTGCAAACTTTAAGTTAAAAAAAGATTCCAACATGCCTAAAATATAGTAACGCTTAATAAAAATAAAGACATCCTACGGCCACAACGCACAGTAGCAAATACAATTGCTCTGCCCAATTTGTGCAGCTGGAGCCGCGTGACACCACCGGCGCTCACGGCAATGCCCGGGGATCCTGGCAGACAGCAAGACCTCCCCAGCTCGGTGAGGTGACTACGAGGGGACCGGGCTCACAAGCCCCTATGGGAAAGACACAGGCATCCCCGAGGCTGCACTGCCGGGGCAGCCGCGGTGGCCAGTACAGAGACCAGCCGCCTTGCCGCGGCGGGCGGGCAGCCTCACTGGTAGAGGACCTTCACACAGAAGGTTTCCTCGTTTTTGTCCTCGTGGTCGTTGATGTGAATCAGGATCTCCTCCTCACCCACGCCCTGGCTCGGGGCGAACCGCAAGCCGATGGTGTACACCTCCCCGCCAGCGACCTGCAGAACAGGCAGGAGGAGAGGTGGCAGGACCTGGCGAGAACCCCTCCATGTGCCCACCCTTCCCAGGCTAGCACAGCCCTCCTGCAGCAGCATGCCCTGCATCCGCCAAGCATCGCGCTGCGCCCTGCACCCACCGAGCACCGCTCCATGCATCGCATGGTCCAGCCAGATGAGGGCAGGGGTCTGGCAAGGGGGTCCAGGGGCAGGAGGACGTACCTCGAAGGAGTCCTCCTTGAACTGCAGGAGGTCGGGCCGGTTGGTGCACAAGAAGTAGAGCCTGGGCGAGGGGTAGGGGTTGGTGTAGGTGATGCGCTTGTTGCAGCCTCTCCCACCTCCCGCAGGAAGCGAGATCTCGAACGCCTGTGGGTCAAGCACAAGCCGTGGCAGAGGCGGCACAGACCGCGGGGCGGGCAGAGGGAACAAGGGGCACTCCTCTAAACTGACTACGGAGGATTGCCTCCTGCACCGATGCACCGCGGGAGGCATTTCGGGGGCACATTGCCCTATGTCCCCTCCTCTCCCCTTCTAGACCTTACATTTGATCTCTGCCAGCAGGTATAAAGAAACCACCTTCAAGTGAAAGCATCCTCCTCGTGCTGCCACTGGCACCCACGCATTCGCAGAATTAATTACGAGCCCGAATGACAAAGGGCCAGGGGAGCAGCTGGGACTGTCCAGCTCATTCTCCAGCTAATTAATGGACATCCACAGGCTCTCAGATAACGCCCCGTGGCACCAGGAGGGGGGCTGGCACTTGGCAGGACATTGATCTGAACTTCCCCCAGTACCAAGGGTTTCAGGAAAACATTTTTAAAAGGAACACGTTAGCTGGGAAATCTAATTTTCTATCTTTGAGGCACAGACTCCACCAGCACAGTGCTAATGGAAAGCAGCATGCTGTAGCTTTAATTTCACAACCGGGGATACTTCAGAGTTGGCACTCCTCAGCATGGGACTGCCTTCAAAACAGCCTGAAAGACATTTTACCAAGGTCTTCAGTGAGATTATTTGAGCACCAGAGGGCCAAATGCATGCTCAGGGTGGCAAGCGCCAAAAACCCCATAGATGTAAAGAGAGGAAAAAGCAGGAGACAGCCCCAGGTTATTGGCCAGACCGCGACCACCGGTCCAGCGCCGTCACCACGTTTTTCCGGCGCGAGAGCCACCGTACCTTGGAGATGAGGGGCTGCCTGCAGGACAGGCAGAGCAGCCAGGAGGACACCAGCTGGTGGGACTCCACATCCACCAGGTTGAGGTAGATGAACCTGCTGCCAGCCCGCCGGGGCCTCACGCCGACGTACAGGTCCTGGATGCCGTTGGCGGGGAGAAGGAAGGCACCATCCGGATCCACCTGCAGAAACCAGCACCAGGAGCTGCAGCCATCCGCAGCAGCCTACCACACCTCCATGACGTCCAGCTTGGAGTATAAACTAGACCCCATTGCTACTAAAAACCTCTGCACCTATGCCACCAGTATCTGATCCCATCTAGGTGAATACGCCGGGACTGGCGTATGTGTGTCAGGAAGGAAAAGAGACACTCGGGGACAGCCAGCTCCTCCCCAGCCCGGGGACTCCCTCCCCTCACAGGCTTCGCCTGGGGAGACTTTCTTTTGTTTATGGGACAGTGATGGAGTTTTTGCCTTTTATTATTCACGTTCGCAATTAAGGCTAAACAAATGCTAAAGAATTGTTAGTTTTCAGATGGTCTCACTAACTCAGATAATTTGCCCTCCAGGGTTTCGTGCCAATGATCCTACACATGACAGCTCTAATCAAAAGATAATTATCACAAACACTTTACAGCAGTAAAGTGTTCATAATTCCGAATGGGCTGCCTTTCCCTTTCCAGAGGGGATTTCACTGGGCCTGTCTGGGCCAGCTCCCTGCTCGCCACAGCCACAAAGAACCTTGCCAGCCACAAGCCCACCCGTGGTAGGGTTACCTCCAGCTCCTGGGGGTGGGAGGTGAACGCCTGCACCCTCCGCGGGGCCGGGGTGCCCCGCAGCAGCAGGGAGAGGCGGGTGAGCTGCCCGGTCGTGCAGCTGACGTCCAGGCGCTGCAGCGAGTGCAGGTAGAACTGCCAGATCTGGACAGGCACCGCCAGCCAGGCGTCCCTGCAGCAAAGACAGACAGACGGGGCTCGCCGACGGCACCACGGGCTCAGAGCGAGCGGCTGAACGCCAAGCGGTGAGCCCAAAGAGGGAGCCTGAGCACCAGGAAAGCTTTTAAGGACCTCAATTTCAGTCTCCCCCATTCTTAAAACTCATGTAACAGGATCGTCTGACACAGAGATAGCCCGGCTGGCTCAGAAGGCGTTAGCTTGCACACCGGGGATGCTCTGGCCAGAGATTATTTAGAGGAAAAGAGAATGATGTAAAACCCTAAGGTGCAAACATTGTGGGAAGCCTCCTGCTCAGCTTTCTCAGCTAAGCCGGACAGGCTTGGGAAGCTGCGAGCAAGGAAGGGGCAGTGCGAGCTCCCCTCCTGCCCTGCCCACGCTCGGGGTTAATGTTTCTCGCTTTTTGGGGTCCTGCTACTTACGTATAAATAGCAACGAAGAACTTTTTGATCTGCGGACTTGGACCTCCGGCTACTTTTAAGAAGACATCCTGCGGCTCCCCAGGCCCCTGCGCGCAGAAATCAGAGCATCGTTCCAACAGTTAACCTCGAGATCAAACCAGCTAATGAGGACTCCAGGGTTTCCTTCCCATTAACGGAAAAACCCGCCACCAACCCACTCACGAAAGCAGATGCTTTCAGTATCTAGTTAAACTATGTTATTAAGTTATTATACAGCTTGGCTGAGCTCTTCCATTATTTTTAATTACAAAAGAGGATACAAATGACTATCGCATTCCAGGTCTGCATCTGTAATCAAATTTTGGCAAATTTTCCCCAAGTTTTCTAACAAGCCGTAATCCAATTATCACACTAACATGTTTCTGCAACGCCAATTAGCAACTACCCTTCATCACCATCTGCCCGTATGTGTGCAAGCTTCTTTTTTCTTTCTACCTGCCCCAGCTGCAAAGCAAGCCCAGGAAACTTTTGCTAGGCATTGCAAAGCGTGGGCTGCACGTGGGGAGGGACGCAGAGCGACGGCTAGGCTTGGCCCAAAGAGCACCTCAGCCTGGCATGGCCCTCCCCACCGCCCCAGCATCACCCAGAGCTGAGAGCTGCTCTGCCGTGCGCTCAGAGGACATGCCGTGCCCACACCACACGCCTCCAGCGGCTGCGGATACCCCAAGCAGCGGGGAAGCTCTATCCCACGCCTGACAAAAGGCTGCTTTTCCCCAGCATTTTAATCATCTGGTATTTGCTCAAAAGAACAAGCGAATACAGGCTGCTGCACGATGCGATAAGGTGCAGCATTCAGCTTCGACCACAAAAAAAAACAATGCAGCTCCTTCTAATTGGGAATAAAGGGCAATGCTGGCTTCATCACTGCCAGTGTTTCACTACCACGGGCTGATAAATGGGGTTGCTCTGTGGGTGCAAGGCATTTCTCTGCCAACGAAAACAACCCACAGCAGAAGGACGCAAAGGACAGAACAATGCCAAAGCGTAACCGGTACCATATTTTTGGTTTCGCAAATGATGTCAGGGTCACTGCAGCGAACAAACATCTCAGGCTCCCCTCCCGGCATCCCCACCGGCGCGCCTGCAGAGGAGAGAGACCGGCGTGAAACTGTATTCAGTGTTTTCTCAATTTGTGCATGCTACCCTGCACCCCACGCAGCCACAGGCCAGAATCCGTTATGCCAGGCTACCAGCAAACTACACGGGCATACTGGTGAAGGGAATTAAATATAAAATTAACACAGGCAAGTGGATGAAGAGAGAGCGGGGAGCCCAAGGCTATGAAAGGGCAAGGAAGCAGAGAGGAGCTCTCTGGATGCCATCCACACCTCCAGGAAGGCCCCCCATGAGCTACGGATGCTAACGAGGAAGAGCCCGAGCCCTTGGCACGCCGCACACTCACCAGGGAGGGTGTGCCAGGGGGGCAGCCGAATGGTCTTCTTCAGGAAGGTGAGCTCCGGGTGGTAGAAGCGGAAGGTCTGGTCCACCACGTGAGGCTGCGGCTCCACCTTCACCCGCAGGAGCGCGATGGGCTTCCCCCCACTCACCTGGAAAGAGACCTGTCCCGGGGGGTCGGCGGGAGAGGGACAGAGTTTTGCAAGAGTGATGCTTCTCCCACACAGCCCCTCAAGCAGCATTTTCACCCGGCTCCCTCACCTGGATGTGCTTTGTCCGCCCAGCCCCGCTCTTCCCCAGGGAGCGGGTGGCCACGTCAGCACTGGTGCCCAGCCCTGCCGGCCCCTGCGGGGTGTGAGAGCGTGTTGCCTTGGGATGCAGCACCGCCATGGCTGCACAGTGCTCCCTGCAGCAGTACCACCCTGCCCTGCATAGGCAAAACACAGCCGAGGGAAACGCTTCCTACTGGGAACAGCTCAAAACAGGGGCCCATGCCTACCTGCACCGCAACGACTGCAGGGTCCGCAGAGAAGGTCTGGTATTTGAAGGGGATGCGGACGGTCTCATTGGGGCGCAGGTAGACCTGAGGCCTGAGGTCGTCACGGAGGTGGAACATCTCCTCCTCCACCGGTGTAACGCTCTTGGTCAGTTCCTTGAAGTGGCGCCACTCCCTTGGGTCCAGTATGACACTGGGGGAACAAGAAGCAGAGGGGCTGGTTGGGAGGCGGTGCCACACTGGCATCTCCCCACACACATGGGGGAAATCCCGCTTCAGCCCCAACCTGAGCTCGGGGTGGTCAACCTCGATGGTCACGGTGTGCTGGACACCGTAGGGGTTCTTCAGGGCGAACTCGAAGAACTCTGCTGTCCCCAGCACAGCGTGCACGGTGTGGGTGGTGGTGATGGCCTGGCTGAGCATCTGGGAGATGCTCTCACCCTTGATGTGCTCCCGGTAGGCATCAATGATCTGCAGATCCCGCACGTGCCGGGCGCGCTGCTCCTGCCAGCCCTGCCGGGAGGAAGGGAACCGTAAGCCCAGAGCCACCACGGCATCCCCAGCCCAGTGCCCCTCTCCTCACCGAGAGCTGGGGCGTCCTCCCGCCGCCAGCGTCCTCCTGCTGCCGCACCAGTGCCATGCGCCGCAGCTTGCGCCGGCGGGCAGCCGCGGCCTCGCTGGGTGCAGTTGGGGGGGCCAGCCTTGCCTCCGGACGGCGGCTGCGCAGCACGGCCACCAGCTCGCCATGCACCTCAGCCAGCCTCCGCGCCCGCGACACCCGCCCACCTGCAGGGAGAGAGCACCATGGCACCGACAAGGGACCCCCAATTAGCGTGGCACTTCCTGAGGGCACCCTGCGATGCTGCGGGGCTGGGAAAGGGAGCGCCAGAGGGGGCAACCACCCCACGGCTGGGGTCAAAGTGCCGGCACCACAGTGGCAGAGACTGGCAGAGACCCTGCCAACCCAAACCCGCGTGGGGAGAAGGGCCAAGCCCCAGCCCGGCAGGACTCACCGCTTGCGGCATTCAGGGAGAACCAGCTGCCAGCTGGGATGCTGCCAGCGCCATCCGGTGTGGGCACGGTGCGGGAGCGGGACAGCAGCGGGGACGGTGGCTGCCCCGGGGTCTCCTCGCACAGGTGGCCTGCCACGAGCAGAGACAGGGGTGAGCGGAAACCATCCTGTTTTCACTGTTACAAAATCTACTGCAAATTTTTACCCTCACCACAGCTCTTTACAGACAATTTAAAAAAGCAGGAGCATCTGGTTGCTAATGATGCTCTGCGAGCCCTATGGCGCTCCCTCCAGAGCCTATTGCTGTTAGCACCATACAGCCATCAATCCAGAGATGGAGCAGCATCAAAAGCACAGTCCCATCCCGAATGAGTTACTGCCAAGCCCCTCACCAGCTCCAGTTTTCATTTCTGTAATCCCCATCCCTGGGCTGTGACGCTGCTGCCGGCACAGCCACACGCCCCTGTGTCTCCCCATTCCTGCTGCCATCCGCACTCCCACAAAGGTTATGCCAAGCGGAGCTGGACAAGCCTCCAAACCCACCAGGTATTCACCCAGCCTACAAATCCCACCCCCATCCTTCGGGCAGGGGCACCAAGCTTTTCAATACTATTTTTAACAACAGTATTTTGAAATTTAAAAAAGGAGGACAGCCAAAAAACAATCAAGGGTGGCTGTTGTCCTGGTGCAGCACCTCTGCTTCCTTGCTCCCTCTTCTTTGTGGGGTCTGAGTTAAACCTCTCTGTGGGTTGTGAATCTCAGATTCTCCTTCCCAGGAGCTTATCATCCTTTTGCAGGCAAAGTATGGAAACGCCGATTTAAGATATCTTATAATGGAGCTAATCTTTCTTCTGAAGATAAGATTTTAAAACCTGGAGTCACTGCACATTTATAGGACGGGGAATTAAATATATAAAATAAAAGCAGCCAGCAGGTTCTGGGAAGACTAACGTTCTTACAAGCATGGTTTTCCAGTCAGGTACAGCCCTATGCATGTCTCCTGGAGCCCCATTCTGTTTGCTAGCACCGAACCGCATAGCGCTGTCCCCGCACCACCAGCCTCCCCACTGCCTTGCGCCAGCATTTGCAGCTGAACAGGGACCAAAGCACAACCAGGAGCCACACACACCTCTACCCACAGCCCGGTGGCACCCGGAGCCGAGCAGCTGGCACCAGGACAGGGGCTCCAGCCGGCACCGGAGGTACCTGGTGAGGGGCACATACTGCAGGGCACTGGTGCCGGCACCCCAGCCTTTTGGCTGCGCGAGCAGCAGGCTCTTACCAACATTTGCCAGGCAGAGGTGGAGGCGGCCCCTCACCACCACGCGGACACCGAGGGGCCGCAGGGCGCCGTGCCGCAGCGCCTCCCGGCCCATCACCGTCATGTCCGGCTCATACTCGGTCGTGGCCACCTCCAGCTCATGGTGGGTCTTGACGGCCGCCCGACCCTGGCGCAGCAGGGGCTGGAGACAAGCAAGGACGGGCAAGGGGTAACGAGTTACGGGGGAAGTCAGGTTTGGGGGGTTAAGAGGTCTGGGTAAGGATGTCTCTGGATGTCCTAGGTCTGGGGGTTTAGCCCTAGAATACTGCAGGAGTTCCAGGGAAGTGGAAGAAAGTCAATGTTTTGCCATCACTTTTGAGAAGATGACAAATCCCATGATTAGGGGCTTGTCAGGCTGACATTGGTCTTGGTTACACAGAGACACTGACAGCAACTCAATTACTAAAGACGCGAGGGTAATGCAACAGCATCTCAACATGGAACCAAAGGAAAAGTCAGGCTCTTAACACTCTGCACGCTAAGCAGGGGGTCTCCATCATTAGTAGTCCTGAAGGCCTAAGGGGAAAGACATCCAACTTAACCGATACCTCCAGTTTAACCAATACCTCCAGTTTAACGGCAGCAGACCCAACAAGGAGCAGGGAGTCTCCATCCCAGATGTCTATCTGGAGGCTGTGCTCAGCCAGGTACCGCACAAACCAGCGCTGCTCCCCGGGTCGCAGGAAAGCAGGATCCACCATGTACTTCAGCTGCAAGCCCGGCGGTCCTGAGAGACACACAGCATCAGCGTGGAAATGGAGCTTCTGCCGGCACTGGCACGTCAGCTGCAACAGGGACACTCTTCTGCCCTGGAGAAGCCTGCCTGCTTGCACAAGCACCCTCCTCCACTTAATGAACCCGTCGGTCAATTAGTAAGGTCCAAGGTCCCCCAGGATTGGCACCCTCCCACAGAAACACTCGGTCTGTACAACACCGCCCCCCCCCATTTCCATTAACAGCTCCACGCAGAGAAGGAGCTTTATCAGCCAAAAGTGCTTGGTGTCTCTTGGGACCAGAATTTAATAAGACACAGAAAGAAACAAAAAAGCATCCAGCTAGGAGGATCAGAGCCGCTCAACTCCAGGTGCTACGCTCTCACACGTTGCCTTTCTGTTCGTAAGGTGCTTAGCTGCAGCAGGAGGCAGCAGCTTTGACATGCAAATCACACCACCAACACTTACCAGTGTTTTACTTCAGATGTTGGACATCATGATCATTTTTCATGATGTTCCATGCAAACTAGCAGAGGTTTGCTATTAAAGCAGACACTGGCCCGTTCCTCAGCCCGGAGGCAAGCCCAAATCTGACCGACAGAACAGGAGTGGCCACGCAAGGATGCTAAAACCGGAGCTTACCGGTGCCGAGGGTCCCATCCTCGTTCACCCGGACAAGGAACTGCGCTGGCACAGCTGGCCCGGCCACCGGCCCCCCATCTGTGCTGACCAGCTGCAGCCGCGGCGTGGTGACCGGCGGGAAACGGTAGAACTGGAAGGTGAGGAAGATGGTTCTTGGCCACGTCCCCTCCGCGCCGTCCTGTGCATCCCTTGAGCGAGAGAGGAGTTTGGGTTAGCTCATGGCATGGCACTGCCTCCCCATCACAAAATCCACATGCATTTGGCACGCACTGACAGGCAGAAGAACAAGAGAAGATCGACAGCATCACAAGTATTTGGACTTCTCTGAAGACAGCAGGCGTATGGTTTGCCTTGGCTTTCCAGAAAGCTTCATAATTCCAGCTGTCTCCCACCATATGCTACGACGGAGGAGCCCAGCAAAGGCAGCGTTTTACCTTCGCACAGCACACTGCCATCCACAGAAAAAACACAAGTGGGGCCTTATCCAGCCAAAGCCACCCCCACAGGTGCCAACTTTCTCAACTCCATATACATTTATGGAGAAACCCTGCATTAACTAGCTTTTACATCACATTGTGGCTAATGGCTACAACAAAAAAAATTGGAATATGATTTAAAGAGTGCCCTGAAAGGACAAGAGCATCATTGTAAAACCCTCTGTGGCTTTCCCTCTGTGGCAGGTGTTGGAGGAAGCAGCACCTTTGCAAGGACATCTTTCCGGGAACGAAAGGACTCTCCCCCAGGAGGCCCCTGGAATCTGCCTGCAGAAGGCGCCACAAAGAGCTGCCATCCCACCTGCCAAAAGCCAGGAACTGGAGGATTATTTCATTGCCTTGCAGAGGGTCAGCTTCCTCCAGCTGTGGGCTGAAACTCGCTGGGTCCGCCAGCTCCGAGATTTCCACCGGCTCCTGGTTGTGGTCTAGGATCTCTGGGAAGCCAGCAGCATGCAGGCGCGCCAGGGAGGCACGGGAGAGCGGTGTGCGGGAACTGACGGAGAAATGGGGGTGAGCCACATGAAAGCAGCCATGGGGCACCCTGACGGGCCACGCAATGGGGGCGCAGGAGCCCGGGGAAGGGCAGCTGAGCATCACCTGCCTGCCTGCAGCCCCATGGCAGCGATGGGCACCTGCAGCGGGGCGAAGGGCAGCGCCCGCAGCTGGTCGCCAGCACAGGGCTCTGGGTCCAGGGAGCCGAGGTCAGCCTCCAGGTGAGTGATCCCCGCCTCCTGCCAAGAGCCATGGCCGTGCAGCACCGGGCGATAGCCCCTGCCCCGCGGTGGGGCTGACAGCTGGGACACCGACAGCTGGCGGGAGAGCAGCGAGCGTGAGTGCCCGCAGCCCCGCGCCAGGGGAGCAGCCCCCTGAGGCAGCCTGCCCTGCGGGAAGCCCCACGGTGAGGTGGGCCAGCAGCCCCTCCTGGCTAAGGCAGCTCAGATGCCACGTGCTCCAGCATCGCCGCTCCAGCAAGAAGCGGCACAGCTCGGCTGCCCATGGGTTTGCACCTCTGCTTCCTATTTGGCAGCTGCATTTTCCCTGGCAAGGGGAGGGATGAGAACATGCAGCACGAAGATCAAGCCACTTAATGCGGTCTTATGAAGCATTTCATTTCATTAAAAATATTTGTGTGCATTGATCCCTGCATCGAGATATAAAAAAGCATAAAGAGGGATTTCAGTATTCATAGCTCTCCTTAAATCCCGGTAGCTCCACACAAAGAAACCGTGCATCACTGTCAGCACATACCAGGGACAACAGTACTCAGCAAATCTGGGCTGTCAAAAACCAGAACTGCCCTTACAAATACATTTGGGGTGTGAAAAGAGCTCAGGGAATTCTGCCCAGCACGTTATAGGGAGGATCCCTTTTGCCGCCCCAGAGGAGGTGGACTTGAGCAGGACACTCGGTGCCTCTTGGCCACAGCAGCCAGGAAAAATGGACAGGACCAGGAGCATGTCCTCAGCGCACGGGACTTCCCCCGGGAACACCACTGCCCGCCACCCACGTCTGCTGGCACGTGTGGCACTTACCCCTGGTCCCCGCGGGGAGGCTGCTGTTTGCAGCAGGGCTGGCGGACCTGCGGAGAGGGACAGGAGAGATGCTCTAGCAGAGCCGTTGTGGCTGTGCCCTCTGTCAGCAAGTCCCCTCCAACCTCCCACCTGCCCTTTTACTTTTTGGGGGTGGGACCAGCTTATCGAGGTGCCTTACCATCTCTCAAACACTTATTTGACTTATGTTTCCAATAAGACTGTTGCCTGGGGAGGGGGAAACATAACACTTCTCCAGATCCATCTGTTATTTTGCCAGGAATTAGGCTAACTCTGCTGCAAAAGGCAGCTCCTCCATCCCCAGACAGTGCTGTGGTTCCCCTACGGCCGTGAGGCGCTGCCTAAGTGGGATGCTTAATGAGACGTGAAAGTTTTAGGATACTTAAGGTTTTCATCGCTCCTCCGTTATTTCTTGTCACTCCCTTCATCTGTTCGTGCATTCGTGCCCCGAAACGGTACGAGCTTTATCGTGTTTATATTTGGCTGCTCGGCTCGCGCGCCAGCACAGCTGAGCTCGCTGTGCCGCGGGTCCTTCGGAGCAGACCAGGGGCACAGATGTTCTATCTCTGCATCCACGTGATGCTGAGACCTTATTTTGCTTTCACTGCCATGTATATTCCAGCTATTTCATGCTGACTGCTGTACAAAGGAAAGCACCCTGTCTCCCTTACATCTAAAATACTGTTTTCTCCCAGTTAGGATGGCTTTGGCCGTTGGTAAAGAGACGACAGACCATCAGCACCACCGGCAGCTGAGCTGACAGAAGATGCACTCAGCCTCCTCTGGCCAAAAGGACCAGACAGCAGCTCATTTTCCAACAGAGCACAACAAAAAGTTAATATGCTCTTTTTTTCAGCAGCTCAGGGCATGGGCTGGCTCTTGCACATGGCCGCTCACCTTGTGGCACGACTCTGGGACCACCACCATGCTTCCCAAGCTCTCCCAGGTGCCACCATCACCCCAGAGACAGGGAAACACCATGCAGCTCACCCCCCAAAATTGCCCTGCCAGGGCATCCCACCCTCACCAGGCACCCCACCTGCACTCCAGCATGCCCCCCACAAGCCAGAGCACGCCAGCCCAGCGCTGGGCTGAAGCTCACCATTGGCACACACTCGCTTCTCCCTTCATCACACTGCAACCCCCCCAACGCCCTGGCCGCCGCCAGCCGAGAAGCGTCCAGGAAAACTTTCAAGCAGTGCCAGGAAGGTACCAGCAGCAACGCAGCCACGTTGCAGAGAGCCTAACCCAGCACACCCCCAGACCCCTCGTTTCACGCATGAAGATCTCTGCTCTACAGCCCCTTACACCGGCAAACCCGGCTCCTCGCCGCCAGAAAGGCGGGACTTGCTGTGGCAAAGCCATGGTGCCACTGCCATCTCGTGGAAGGCGCAGCAGCGCCGGAGCCGGCACCGGGCATCGCCCCGACCCGCGGGCGATGGGTTAAACACTGTTAGGTATCATCTGGAGCATCGTACCCAGACCTGCATGGGAACCGCAGCAGAGGCAACACTGGAGGGGAAAGGGGAGTTTGTTTCCCACCGATTGTGAAAGGGGGGAGCAGACAGAAACAAGCCGGAGAGGATTTCCAGGAGGCCGGGACATTGACTCAGCTCCGCACCCAACCCAAGCCAACAGCAGTTTTCTTTCTGCCTCCAGCACACAGCAGATGGGCACAGAAACCCCGACCGCCTGGCACCCCTGCGTGATAGATAGATGCATACGCGCACACACGCATACGCAGCCTGGTTTTCCCCGGCTAGGTGCTGGCTCAGCCCGTGTGTGCCGATCGAATGCGTGCTGCTGTCACGCTCCCTGAGCAGCAGTGCAACGAGATTGTTATTTTTTTTCCTCAGCCTATAATTGACATCCCTCCTGTCCTGAGTGTCTGTAAGGATTCAGAGTCTAGACAGACAAGCAGCGGCACCGGCAGGGAGCAATGCGAGCGATGCACTGCTGGTGCAGCTGCTGCGCCCTTCCAGCTGTTCTGGGTGTTGAGCACAGGAACCCACAAATGCTGTCAGAGCAACCCAAAACGGGAGCGGGTTGGTGCCGTGCTGGAAATCCCTAGGGATTTTGCACAGGGCTCAGTGCTACTATCTCAGAGGAATTTTGCAAGTTAAAAAGTGAGAGCTGAATTCAACTCAATAGAAACTTGGTTTGCTCTGGTAATTCATAAAGTAGCTCACGGAAAGTCAGCAAAGTCGTGTTTTTTCTCGTGAGCAGACACCAGTGCCACACTCCGTATTTTAAATGTCAGCGATCTGGAAAACACTCACTCAGCAATGGCGTAGGAGGCTTCTCCGACTCGTCCCTGTCTTTACGTAGGATCTCTGCAGCAGTTACAATATGTTCTTCCGAATCAGTGGAAACATGGAATTGGACAGTCCCAGACTCCACGTGCTTCCCCTGAAATTGGAAATGAAATACTTTTAGACAGCATGCTACACGCAGACTCCCTCGTCCCTCTGAGAGACGATTCCCTTGCCCTGCAGCCAGAATAACAGTGGTGCAAGCTGGAGGCAGAGCTAGCCAGGGGTTCTACTTTAATAAACTGATCAAATACCTCTGCCCTTGCAGAGACAAGCACACAAACCTGCCAACTCCACCCATCGCCACCCGGTATAAGGCTTTACAGAGCAAGTTCTGCAGACACCCATCCATCCATCTGACCGTCCACCTGTCCATCCATCCCTCCCTCTCTCCCCATGGCAGAGACCAACCTGCACAGCTTAGCACCACAGCTGTATTTTGGCCACCACCCAGTGACTCCTTCACCCCAGCCCTAACCTCCTTTTGCTGATAAACACTTGGGAGCCAGGTCTTTATCTTTTGCACGTGCATCACTCAATAAACCAGCTCATGTCACAGTGGCCTCCAAGAAGTATCGCAATAAGTAACTGTGTTGACCAACTATGTGACAGCTCAGTCTGCACATCTGCAGCAACTAAAGTCAAGCAGCACTGGAAACGAAGTGCATGATCTATCAGCATCGATGCGTGCTGGCAGGGGGTGCAGGGCTGTCACCCTCCTCTTCCCATGCCTCTCCATTCAGTCGCAGATTAGCAGAGAGCTTCTCCATCGCCTGGGCCCTTACAAAGGTTTCGGCAAAGTGCCTCTCTAACAGTAAAGCTGTCCAAGCACCAGCCACGTTCCAGTGTATTTGCAGTGCAGAAGCAAGCCCTTACCTGGCGGGAGCTCCTGCTGCTCGGCGGGGTCTGGTAGACCAAGGCTTGGCAGGGGCCACGGTGGGCACCGCCGCGCAGGGGCAGGACCACCTTCTCCTCGCCGGCACCCAGAACGGGGCTCCAGATGGCCCAGCGCACCGAGCACATGTCAGCCGCCTCGCCACGGGCGCTGCCGGGCAGGGCCTGGATGGAAGCAGGGGGGAGCATGGTGAGCACGGGGCACCCCCGCCTCGCCACCAGGACCAGGGAGCGGGTGCTGCTGGACAGACATGGGCTCTGATCTCCCACCTGTGCCTTCCCACACCCTGCTCTGGCATTGCAGAAACCACTTCCCTTCAACCCGTTCTGGAGACATTCCACTTCCCAGCACCTCATTTCTCTTTTTGCACCCATTTTTCTCCCCCACCGACCACACCTTTCTGCTCCCATCCCTTTGCAGGCTCTGAGGAGCACCAGGAACACTTCTCTGATGGAGAGGGACACATTGGTCCCAGGGCGAGCACCTGGGATAACAAGACCTCTCATGAAAGAGCACTGAGCTGGCCTACATGGTTTTGAGGTTTGCTTCTCTTCCCTCTGCCAGCAGTGCCGCAGGCAGAACCGGCAAGGCTGACCACAAACTCACAGCCACAGCTGCACACAGGTATGAATCCCACTTTCTCCCTGTAAACCCCATACCAACCTTCCCACACAGGTACTCTTTGGTTTTTCTTGCACATACCCCATTTCCCCAGCCTGTGGCCAACATTATTCCCCTTCCTGCAAGCTGCAGTTGCAGTACATCAGGCACCCGTGCTCCAGGTAATTGCACCTTATCCCTTCAGCAAATGACACAAGGGACTACACCTCTACATTATGGATCAGCATAATATAATGCTGATATAATATAAAAGCACAATATAAGGCTTTTCAAAAATAACAGGGTTTTCATCCCTTGTATGTATTTAGCACGTGTAGGCTGAGACAAAGACACCAGCGCCCAACCAAAGGGCTGCAACCCCCTCAGTCAAGCAGCTGCATCAAGGGATATATATTTGACCCCCCAGCCCTGGCAGATGGGAAAGGCAACATAAAGGCTTCCACTTACCCAGGCACATCCACAGCCTCCCCTTAAACCGAAGGAGAGGCGCAGAAGCAAACCGAGAGGTCTCTACCAGCGCCCACAATCACCCTCGCAGCCTGCTAATTATGGCACGGAGGACAAGGCGATCAGTGTGGCAAGCGGCTTTGGGATTAACTGCTCTGCCCAAGGACTGCGCCGCCGGGAACCGGCTCCACCACCGCCCCAGCCAGCACTCCCAGCACCCAGCACAGCCAAACAAATAGAGCTGCATCTGGAGCCCCAAATCTCTGCAGGTCCTTGTGTTTCAGCTTTTTAAAGGCGTTGAACCCAACACCTAATTTCCAACAGCAAGGCTCAGCTTCTCCTCCCCCGCTCAACACAAATACCTCTGTCCTGGCACACATGTCCCACTTTATAAATACCCATTTTTCCCCCAGTTTTGCTCTGGACAGCTCTAACAAGAGAGACACTTGCTGCATTATCAACAAGCATCTTAGCGGGATGATTAGGGCCTCCAAACAAACCCATGGCCATTAATTCAGCCACACTACAGGCTAATGGCTGCAATAGCAAAGAGTCTTTGGAGGGGACAACTGAACTGCTCACTAAGCTGGGTTTAACATGCGGAAAGGTTAAACTGAAATACATGTACATGATCGGTAAGTAGATGTTAGCAAGTGTGGTCTCTGCAGTCAATACAGAGGCTTCTCCTGGCTTTAAGGTCCAGAACATCAGGCTGAATCTTGCAGAAAAGCCTCAGCATTCAGGACAAAAAAAAAAGAGTGGGAGGGGTTAACTTCTTTTCAGCATAAATGCTAAATTCTAAAGAAAAGCCTTTTTTAAATTAAAAAAGCTGAAATTTTCCAAATTAGCTTGGCAGAACAATATGGGACTGCTGCAGGCTACATTTCTCCATATACATATACACGGTGGAGAAATGTCACCACATGTAATTAAAATGATTCAATAAGCCCATTTGCAGGATATTTCATGCAGCACTGTGCAAAGACCTGAACACTTTGAAGGGCCGTTCATTAGGCAGCACGGCAGCGTGACGAGGAGCCGCTGCGTCTGGGGGGTGCGGGACGGCAAAACAGGGGCAGAGGATGAGTTACTCGGCAGGGCTCGCTCCCCCAGCGACAGATCTCTGCTCTTTACTAAGGGACACAGACGAGGTGCATGCACACCCAGCCCTACCTTCCCACCGGCTCTCCCTGAGGCACAGAAGACGTACTCCAGCAGGAAGCAGACCCCAAATGCCGGGTGAGGGACCATCTCGCTCAGGTGGATGCGGCTCCTCAGGACCAGAGCTTGACCTGCACCCCTGCGCCAGGATGGAGAAGCAGCTCTGGGCAGGGCCCAAGGCGGGAGGGAAGCAGCACCGGCAGCGCTGGAGGGTCTCCCCCTTACCTGGCTCCAGAGCCCAGCACCCCCGGGCAGCTGCCCTGAACCGTCTCTGCCTCCGGCACCAGCACAGCCACCTGTGGCACCTGGACGAAGCGCAGGCCATTGTGGACGCCGATGTGCAGCCGCCGCTCCCGAACCACCACCCCATCACCGTCTGGTGCAGCATTAGCCTGCAACAGGAAAGTTTTCCAGCTCAGGCAGCGAGGTGGCACGGGGCGGCTCAGCATCTCTCCCTGTGCTGCCCGTGGCCAGGAAAATTCAGGCAGTCCAACAAAAATCCATCGAAACAGAACCCACGCCCCAGCGGCTGATGGATATAAAAGTGTTTCATTCTTACGGCAGCATCCATGCAAATCTGGCAAATAAAGACCTGCCTGGCAGTCCTTACTGTGCACCGAGCGCTGCTGTTCCTAAAGAGACATACTACGATGAGCACTGCATCTTATCTTTGCATTTTCCATAGCAGAGCAAACCCAAATTCTGCTTATTAGTGTCTGGATGCTCAAAACAAACCCAGCACTGAGCACCTGTGCTCTAATCCAGCAGTAAAGCAAAAGGCTTGCACAGCAAAAAAAAAATTGGAGACTCCAAGTGAAACAAATACACAAGTGCCATTTATCTGAACTTTTCTGCTCTGTCCAGAAATGAAGCACCAGCATTACTGCTCGGGCACTATCCTTTCCCCTGCCATAACTGCATTGGCAGTACCTGAAGTAAGCGATCGCTGTTCAGTAAGTCCAGCAGTTCTTCCTCAAATTCCTCCAGAGAAGGGTACAGCTGGACAGACAGCCTTTCCAGATAGCAGGTGACCGGCTTCATCAACCGGGGTTTCTGCAAGCAGTCACCTGAAAAGACAAGGTGGTGGCCACAGGTCATGCTGCGGCCGGGGGGGAAGTCACTGGGACCACAGGGGCACCCACAGCTGGACCTGAGCCAAAAGCAGCACCTTTACACCCAGGAGAGGCCCAGATATACTCACCACCTTTGGTGTCAATGAATGCAATCTGTTTATTTAATAAAGCCACTGCCACTGTTGTGCTGAGATGCCTTGCGGTGCAAGATGCTGGGTCTCCCCTCTCCTGCTTTTGCACAGTGGTCTCAGCAGCACCGGGAATTCAGCTGCTTTGGAGACCTTGCTCAGCTCTAACATTAACAGTAACAACCCATAAATGGTTAGCAATAGGGTTTTCCAGGCAGTAATTGAAAGAATAATTCAGCTGCAGAATTGGGGATACTTTTTACCCTCTGAATCTTCAGATTATGTAATTTTAGTCACAGCAGCTTGAACGGCAAGGCTACCCACAGGGAAAGATTAACGAGGGCTGAGCGTGCGAGAGCTCGTCCCCACAAACCTGCCAAACCCCAGCAACCCTGAGCCCTGCCGAGGGGGACGACTTTAAACAAGCTGCAAGGGCTTCTCCTAAGACTCTGCTGAACGACTGTTAATTAAACCAACTATCGTTTCTCCCTAGCAGCTTCCCAGGAGTGAAGCAATTAACGGAAGAACAGACCGAAGCCATTTTGACATCTTTCAGGATGAGCTATGAATGCCAGGGCTGCAGCCCCGCCAGCCCATGCAGCGGGAGATGCTCTGGCCAAGGGGCAGCACTGCAGAGAACCCATTGGAGTGCCCAGAAACCCCACGCCAGCGCCCTGCCTGCCTTGCCCGCAGCCTCCCCGGGGACCTGCTGCCTTCAGCAGGAGCGGTGCAGGCAGCAGGGAAAGGGAAGGAGCCCTTACTCGCATCTCCGTGCACCGGCAGCAAGCCAGGAACAGTCTGCAGCCCAGATATCAGAAGGTTTTCGGGAAGGAGGTGAAATATCGTCTCCAGGGGCTTGTGGGGCTTCAGGGAGTACTGCAGGTGGCTCTTCTCCATCACCGTCAGGTATTTATTCTCTGAGAAGAGGAAACATCCCAAAATGACCAAAACCAGGGGAGACAGCTGTGTAGCGCCACTGTTGAAGAAGTCATCATCCAAGAACACACGTGTTGGGAGCAAAGCAAAAACCTGGGTTTGCCCAGCCAGGCTTTTCCCAGCTGGCAGTAAGGCACAGTCCACCCAGCACTAGCAGGGGACGGACAACGTATCGCATCGACTGGACACACACGATACTTATTTGGATAAGAGAGGCTGCCAAGAAAGGAGGGAGACACAATGTCTTGCTGCTTCTTACTTTCCATGGGGTCCTGGAAGCGTGGGTGCAGTAAGGCACGGGGTGTCCCATGGTACAGCTTCAGCCTGAAAGCAAAGAGCACATATGTAGTGATCAGTAAATCCACCCTGAAGCACATCATCTTCCACAATGCCTCTGCTCAACAGTAAGAAACCACCTTCTTACTCTGTACCTGTGGTAAAACCCTATCCTTTACAGAAAGGACAGGCATCACTTACAAACCCGTCACTGCTTCCCAACAGCAAAGAATTACATTTTCTAAATGTTGGCTTTGAGTCTGCAGCCCCAGGACCACCCTTTCCCCCCACACCAGCCGTGCACGCTGCCACCCTAAATCCCAACATGCCCCATCATGTGGCAGCAGGGGGACCTACGCTCTGTCCTCGGTGGCCGGGTCAGTCACCTCCGACCTGCTGCCGAAGAGGGGGATGAGTCCAAAGCCGCAGGAGAGATGCTGAGAGCCCCTGTCCCCTTTCCCGGCTGTCGCCACCACTTCCACGACGGCAGTGATGCCAGGGTGGTTCAAGGAGGTGTGGAAGTAAACGGTCTGGGACGGGAAAGAAGAGAGAAAGGGTATTTCAGAGCTGGCGGTGGCAGCTGCAGGCAGAGCAATACCTGTTGCATTTGGACAGCCCGCGGCACTACCAGAACATCCACTAAAACTTCCAGACAGTGACTCACGGCAGATGACCTCCAGCACTGCTCAGAAATCTCAACCTCTTTAAATATCAAGCATCATTACCATTTTGGGGTTTTCTTTTTTTTGTTGCTAACACACATTTTCCAGAGTAACTTGCAGGCTGCAGACCCTGCAAGAGCAGGGCTTCAACGTGCCCTTGACCTACAGCGTTACAGCAAGCCCTGCAGTGGGAAAGCCAAAGGAGCTGGAAACCTTCCTGCTGCAGGGAGGGGAGATGGGGGTGGCCCAGACCTGCAGGCAGGAGGGGACGGGACACAGGTCACCTCCCTGGGATAGGATTTAAAGCTAGGTTAATCTTTCTATTAAAAACTCATTACCACGGTGTCCCAGGTAAAACCTTTACTGTAATCACAGGCTGTCAGGAAGGTATAACGGAGAGAGACATTACTGCATCAACCCAGGGAAATAAATCGTTATTCTATTATCTTTTATTGCAAAATGTTGAAATAATGACTGCTGGCTGCAGACCAATGCCTCACCTTGCAAAGACACAGAGCCCTTAAAGGAGATCCCTTGTAAAACCGGGCTTGCTGTTCCCTCTGTGAACGCTAACAACACTTTGCGACAGCTTGTTCCTCTCCCCTAAACCCTGTGAGGACAACGCAGGGCAAATCCTGCTGGCGGGGTCACCCTAACCTGCCACACATGCAGACGCCGTCCCAGCCCATGCACCCTCCTCCTCCGGTGAGGCTGGCGAGCGTGCAGGCAGCACGTGCAGGCAGCAGCTCAGCACATGGCCTGTGCAGGCAGAGGATGCAATGCTTCCACACGCTGCCAGGTCCCGTAAGGCAGCTCTCTAGCAGCAAGGAGCAGTGCCTTTCCTCCTTCCTCACCTTCCACAAATTGATTGCGTCGTACCTGAACCCTTTGCAACACTAAACTGCTGAATACCACGAAGTTAAAGATCCCAGTGCTCAGCTGCGATGGCGGCTGGTCGCATCACACCTCAGACCGCCCCTCCTCTGCCCTGTTGCCTTTGCAAGTCCCCGCACGCTGCGGCTGCACTGTGAGCGTGCAGGGCAGGCTGCAGGGGACAGGCAATGCAATTCAGCGACTGCAGAGAGGCTGCAAGATGCAGTCCCCTAACACCCTGAAGCTACTGCCAACTGCTCCCAACTGTACACCAAACACCCAGGAAGCCTGCAGACACAGGGATGGTGCTTGGAAAGGCAGCTCCAGCCGGCATCTGGCAAGGTGGGGAGCAGCGCCACGCTTTCCTCACCACAGCACTCTCTGCCATAGTTTTTTCTCCATCCCTCTTCAAAATAGCAGGGATTGGCTGGTGATTAAAACACTCATGGAAGAAATGCATGCATCAATGCCCCTCAGGTACTACTACCAATTTAAATGAATGAAGGAGCATGGCTCTAATCAGTGCTACACTTCATCTGCAGCACAGGGCACTGGAGGAGGTGGAAACAAAAGTTAAATTAGAAAACATGACATCTCGGCTGTCATCCACGCTATGGGGCAGCGGGGCCTCCCCGGTAAGGGGGCACCCCGGTTTGCCGGTGTCAGCAGCAGATGGAAGCATGGCTTTGGCTGAGTTTAGTTCCCAGGTAAGGCAAGAAAAAAAGTGCTGAGCCGGAGGGCAGGCAGCTGCTCCTTCCCTTCCTTCCCACTTGTGGAGAAACACTGCTCTCTGCCGCCGGCTCTGAACGCAGCAGGCGGCACACAGCGGCACACCGCTGCTCCCATGCTGTCACCCAGCCCTGGAGGTAACCCAAAACCCCAATCTTCCCCATTCCGATAAACTGTGCATAGAAGCTTAATAATTGGGCAGTGTCTGGGATGCACCCTGGGCAAAGGATCGGGAAGCACTGGAAGGGAAAAGGATTTGCTGCTGCTGTCTGCCTGCATGCAGGAGAACGAACCGCCACAGACAAGGCTCAGCAGCAGACAGACCACAGACCAGAGCCTGTGCATGCTTCAGACTTGCTGCTTTAAAAGGCTCACAGCTACAGCATGCTGAACGCAGGCTTCCAGAGCTCTCTGAGCTCCACCTCCACCAGACTGACAGAGAAAACCAGCACCAAAGGAGAGCAGCTCCTGGCTAAATTCGAGCAAAGATAGTTTTTCCCTTCACGCATTAAAACCTCCCTCCTCAGACCTGGCTCCTGGCAGCTCCAGCCACCTCCCGGCGGGATCTCTGCCCCCACCCCCCCGGCTTCTCACCGCCCCTTCCCAGGGGGCTGCCAGCATTTTCCCAGACCCAGCCGGCACAGCTGCTCCCCTGCCCACCCACAGCCCCCAGCACCCTACCTCGTTGAAAGCCGCCCTGGCCAGGCGCGGCGGGGCAGCACAGGCAGCTCGCCAGCTGCTCCTCCATGTCCTCCCAAAGAAGTGGTGGTAAGTGGCATCGAAAAGGGAGAGGCGCAGCTGGTACTCGGCTCCCTGCAAGGCACGACAGGACAGGAGGTGCCAGCGTTCGGGCCCGCTCAGGGATACGCCAGCTCAGTGGCCCCCAAAGCTGCAGAAAACAGACTTCAGTAAGAGAGGACAAATAATTCCCGTTTTGTAATTGATGCCCAAAGCAGGCACACGGCCACATACAACTTCGCGCAGTGCTGGAGAACCTGTCTGAAAGCCAGAAGTTGAACAAGCAAAGCGGGAAAACTGAGTATTAAGCATATAATAAAAGGGGTAGCAGACTTTTAAAGTGCTATGCAGAGATTTTGATTTTAAAATGCTTACTTAAATTAAAAACTAACAAAAATTAAATTAAAAGTAAACACTAACTCAGATTTGCAGGTAAAAAAAGCGTGGGACTGAGACATGGCTCTGATTTGTGTTCCTGGGAGATTTACAGTTAGTTCCCCCAAACAAATAACCTTGTTTTGAAAACCTGCACCTTTGCGGGCTATGGCCCGCAAACACAGCGAACCCCAGCAGCACTGCAGAACAGCAGCAGGCAGAAACCAAACGCTCAGCGAGAAGGCACTGCCGGGCTCTCCTCCGCAGAGCCAATTCCCCCCTACCTGGGTGAGGGCAGCCCCTTCCAGGTACTTCAAGACACAGCGGAACGCCGTGGAGCCTGGCAGGCGATTCCGTCTCCGCTGGCAGTGGGGAGGAAGGGCGAGGTTCTGCAGAAACACCTTCTCCCACTCGCTCATCTTGCTCCCCCAAAGGTCCCCTCTCCTGCCCGGTGTCAGCTAGGGTGAGCGCTCGGCTGGAAAACAGAGGAGGGAAACGCACACTCCGGGAACGCGCTCCTGAGCTGCAGAACTGCACGCACAACAACCCCGACGGGACGCGTCTTAAAAGACTCCTGGGCCCTGCGGCACCCGCACAGCAACACACCGGCCTTCCCGTGGGAGCGGGCAGCTCACCAGGGCGTCGCGCTGAGCCCAGGGTGCGGCTGGAGCAGCCACCACGGGTCACCCGAGGGTGTGGTGAGCCACCCGTCCTGGCGGGCTGCAGTCCCTCCGGCTGCCACCACTCCTGTACAGCAAGACCCACACACATATGTGCACATGTGCACACAGAGACCCACAGACACCCATATACGTATGCGCACGCATGCACAGAGACCCACAGACACCCATATACGTATGCGCACGCATGCACAGAGACCCACAGACACCCATATACGTATGCGCACGCATGCACAGAGACCCACAGACACCCATATACGTATGCGCACGCATGCACAGAGACCCACAGACACCCATATACGTATGCGCATGCATGCACAGAGACCCACAGACACCCATATACGTATGCGCACGCATGCACAGAGACCCACAGACACCCATATACGTATGCGCACGCATGCACAGAGACCCACAGACGCCCATATACATATGGGCACGCATGCACAGAGACCCACAGACGCCCATATACGTATGTGCACGCATGCACAGAGACCCACAGACGCCCATATACGTATGTGCACGCATGCACAGAGACCCACAGACACCCATATACGTATGTGCACGCATGCACAGAGACCCACAGACGCCCATATACGTATGTGCACGCATGCACAGAGACCCACAGACGCCCATATACGTATGTGCACGCATGCACAGAGACCCACAGACGCCCATATACGTATGTGCATGTATGCACAGAGACCCACAGACACCCATATACGTATGTGCATGTATGCAGAGACCCACAGACACCCATATACGTATGTGCATGTATGCACAGAGACCCACAGACACCCATATACGTATGTGCACGCATGCACAGAGACCCACAGACGCCCACAGAACGTGTACAGAGACCCCCGCACATACGCGCACGCAGACACCCAGACAGGCGCGCGCCCACACGGACAGAGGCCCACACGCCGCCCTGCGCACACACAGCTCCAGGGGGTGCGGGACGGCCCCGCAGCGCGAGGCCAGGCCCCCCTGCGCGCCCACCCGCGCACCTCCCCGCAGCTGCGTGCCCGCGGCGCCGAGGGCAGGGGGAGCCGGGCCGCTGCCCACGCCAGGCCCGCCCGGGGACGTGTGCGCGGACGGGTCGTCCCCGCCGCGGGGTGAAGCCACGGACCCGCGTGGCGGCCAGCACGGCCTGTACGCGTCCCCGGACCCACACGTACACCCACGCGCGGCCACAGGTGCCCGTGCGGCGCGGCAGGGCCCGCGGCCCCCGCCGCCCGCCGTCTTGAACCCCCCCGCGCACTGACCACGCCCCGACGCCATCTTCTCGGGCCCGACCAACCTCGCGCCGGGCCGGGGGGGGACGGCGGCGCTGCCGCCGCTCACTGCCCCGCCGCCCGCGCTCCCGCGCCTCTCCGCCGGCGAAAAGAGGAGAGAAGCAGCGGCGGGTCGATCTCGGAGCGGTGCGGTGCGCGGCGGCGGCGGAAGCGGCGGCGGCAGGGGAGGCCGTCCCCCCCCGCGCGGGTGGTCGCGCCCGGCTCAGCATCGGGTTACTAGGGCGATGGTGCCGCACCGCGGGGGGCGGTGCCGCGCCGCTGGGCCGGACCGGCGCTGCAGCCAATGGGAGTGGCGCGGGACCCCCGTCATTTGCATGCGGCGGGAGAGGCGGGCGGCGCGGCCAATGGGCGGCGGGCGGGGCGGGGCGGGGCCTGCCCCCCACGAGGGCGCCGCGGCGGAGCGGTGGGGAGCGGCGGACGCCGGGCAGGTGCGGGGACCGCGGGGACGGGGACGGGGACGGGGACGGGGAGGGCGCTGCGGGGGAGGATGGTGCAGATGGCGATGGGGACGCTGATGGGGGCCGTGACGGGGCTGGTCGTGGGGATGATGGGGCCGGGCGCGGCCGCGGGCAGGGGTAGGGTCAGGCCACACCGCCGCCCGCGCGTCCCCGGCGCCGGGCTGCCGCTCCGGCGACATCGGGCGCGTGGCCCGGGCGCGGCGGGGAGCGGGGCGCGGCGCAGCCGGTGCCCCTTCCCGCGGCGGGCCGGCTCCCATCGTCGGCCGCGCCCCGGGCACCCTCCCGGGCGGTATCGGGGGGCGGCCGGCGCAGGCGCGGTGCCGGCGGCGCTCCGCGGGCGCGGAGGAAGACGCTCGGGCGCGGGGCGCAGCCCCGGCCCGGCCCCGCCGGCAGCCCGGTGCCCGGGCCCTGCTTCTCCCGAAAAGCCGCGGCTGTGGCGCAGGTTTTCCCTCTCCCGGGCGCTTCGCTGGCGGCCCCGTGACGGCCCCGCTCCCGCGGTCGCTCGGGCGGCCCTCGGTGCGCCCCCCGGCCCCGCGCGTGGGGAGCGGGGCCCTGGCCGAGTAGGGCCCCTTCCCCGCGCAAGGACCCCGGTCTGTCCCCCCTTCTCCTTCCCCGGCAAGGCAAGGTAACCCCGAAGCGGTGCTCCGGTTGCGGGCGGCCCGTTGTCGTTGCAGCGGGGAGCGGCAGGCGCTTAAACCCCGCTAACGCGCCGCGCTGCCAAACCCGCAGGAGAACGTAGATGTTGGGTTTTCCCAAAACGTCTTCCCCTGTTTTGTAATCGGAGCCACTTTGCGCACAGCGGAGACAAAACCGTCGCGCTTTCCACGGGAGACGGTGGCTTCGTTAACCCAAATGACACGTAGAGTCGTTGGAAAGGAGGACCCTTCTCCCGCGCGCTGCGGAGGATCCCCTGTCCTACAACCCAGCCACTGCCAGCGCTCCCCTGGGGCTTTGCTTCAACCATGTCCTAAACCCGCCGGTTTCTTTGGCTTGCGAGCCCCTCTCCAGCCTCCACTTCTTAAGGCTGTTTTCCTTGAGATCGGGGAGCCCCGTCAGTCCAGTGCCAGCTCAGCCAGCAGCCGGGCCCCCGTGCTGTTGTGGTTAACGCAGGCGTCCTGGGACTGTTCGGCCGGGCGCCTCAGGCTCTCGTCCCGGTGAGAACCTCTGGGTAGAAGAGCAGAGCCCGTGCTCCGCGCCATTGGGAGGTGAGACCAGGTGGCCGCCGGCTTTGTGCGGGTAGGGCATTGAGCCAGCTGCCCAAAAACCACAGGTTTCTTCCAAAAGCATCGCTGGGAGCCGTGGTGCTGCGTCGTGGATGAGTGCCAGAGCAGGCAGGCTGGGCAATATATATCCAACATATATTGCATGTATATACGTATTGCATACATGCAGCGATTCTCCTGCTGGTTAACAAGAAATGCCTCTGCTCGTAGCTGTTAAGGGAAGATACACAAGAGCTGCATTTTTATTATTTATTATTATTATTATTATTATTATTATTATTATTATTATTATTATTACTTTTATGAGGAAGGCAGCAGGGCCAGCCATCGCCTCCCCGTTTTTGGCGCGCAGGTCTGTGGGTCGGACACATGGCAGAGCAAGAGCAGAAAACCTCAGTGTGCAGTTTCCAGCTTCGGCTGGAGAAGCAAAGCCGCTGCCGTGCTGGTGCTGGGGAGCAGTCCCTCAACAGGACAGGGTTTATGGCCTTCCCCGCCTGTCGCACGCTGCTAGCGGAGCTGCCACGGCGTGGAAAATGGGCAACCTGCCAGCATCGCCTGCCCAGGCAGGGCCGAGCAGGTCCCCATCAGTGCCAGCGCGGTTCGGAGCGGGCCGCATGCTTGCTAGCCCTGTCAGTGGCAGGACCGCACCGGGAGGGCAGAGGAGGTGGCAGGATGCCGCAGTGAAGCTGAGCAGGACTCAGCGGATGGGGAGGGACCAGTTTTTCCTAATTTATAAATGAAAAAAGGAAAAAAGGGCTGCTGCGCACTTCCGAAGCCCTGACCCCTTTTTACTGGCTTGGCCTCTGGTTTTCATGTTAAATCCAGCTGCTGGCCAGGTCAGAGCTGTTATCGCTCCAGGATTACAGTGCAGTGCTGCCACTGGGGACCAGAGTGCTCCAGTTACTGGGGTGTCTCTGAACTGCATGCGCCGGGGTGGATTTTTTGCCCAGGGTGGCCAAAAAGCAAAAGCCACTGAGAAGGCGCGATTGGCGCATGTGGAGGAGGACGGCTGACTGCCCGGTGGGACGCGGCGCCTGGGCAAGCCCCGGTGCTGGGAGGCAGCCCCACAGCATTGCCTGTGGACACCCTTATTTTATTTTGTAAGAAAAACACCCGGCATGACTTAAAGGCATCCAGTGATGGAAATGTCCATCTCCAGACTCCCTGCGGCCGCCAGACGAGCCTCCTCTCATCTGCGCTGCGCAGGGGTGGCCGGTGCCGGGTGGCAGCTGCTCGCTCACCCACACACGCTGCCGGTGCCGACACGGTTAAGGCAGCGGTGGGATCAGGAGCCAGGCTGCACGCTACGGCTGCACGCCACGGCTGCACGCCACCGCGGAGCCAAACTTGCCGAGTCAGGATGTAAGAGCGGCAGGGACGGCTCTGCAGCATCCCTGGGTGCTGCCGCATCCCGGGGTGCTGAGGGCTCAGCTTTCCCTCCGCCAGACGCCTTTTCCCAGGGACGGAGCGGGAATGGGGTAGGAACCAGCACCTGCTCTGTT